>NC_054755.1:19461624-19797874 GCF_018143015.1 Lytechinus variegatus | reverse complement strand
GTAGTAGTAGTAGTAGTAGTAGTAGTAGTAGTATGATGATGAGTAATACCGATTATTTGAAAGGAGAATAATGACCGGATAATGGTTTTACAGTGCTACATCATACCTCGCCTTTAGCATTGCTGCCATCAAGGAGCTTTTTTATCATGTAGGGGATCTCATTGGACACCCACTTTGCTTCCTTCACATGGATCAAGTGTGGCAAATATCATGAATATACACTGTAAAAACGGAGGTGTTAAAACTGACACCAATTGGTGTTAATAGAGGACCACACCCTGAGGTGTTAAAATTACACCCTAGAGATTAAACATAATACCAAAGAGTGTCAATGTAACAACAAAAGGTGTTGTAATAACACCTATAGGTGTAAAACTAACACCACCAATTTAACACCGGTGTAAAATAACTGGTGTGGTCCTCTATGTACACCGGTTAACACCAAAGTTTTTGCTGTGTATATACATCAACGCCTTGTCAAATATTTTCAGTCTTAAGAGTGCTAGCTTTCATTCAGACATTTTTTGCCGTATATTCATGATCACACGTAATCAAATCTATTTCTGTTTTCTTATTTCCACGTGTAGGTGAATGGGCTGGAGACGGCGACCCCCCGGCTGGAGTAGAGACTACTCTTGAGACGACTAAAGGGCTGACAGTTACAACACCAGTAAATATCCATGTAAATATACTCACAATATACTTTTCTTTATACAACGTAAAAATGAAGTGCTAATTTACCACTCACAGTGCTTGTATAGTGACTGCACTACGAGTGCTGATTTTCTAGTTCAAATTTTAACTAGAAAATCAGCACTCGGAGTGCAGTCATGCAAGCACCGTTAGTGCTTTGGCACTTCGTTTTTTTTACAGTGTATCTGAAGTTGTTTCTCATTATTTTCTTTCTTCTTTTTCTTCTCTTATTCTTCTTCTTTTTGTTTTCTTCTTCTTCCTCTTCTTCTTCTCTTCCTGTTCTTCTCCTCCTCATCCTTCTTCTTCTCATCCTCCTCCTCCTTCTCCTTGTATTTTGTCTACAGGCGTATTGTATTTTTTTATAGGCATATCCCGCAACAAGCCTCAGTTTCTAGGGCATACGCCGGTTTATTTACACCCTACATGTACATATTTATTTTCTTTATAACAAATTGATTTTTGTATGAATTAATGTTTACGAAAAATGTAATGAAATGAAATAAAATAAATGTTTATTTGAATTGAATTTGAATTGAATTCTTATCTTTTTTTTTCTTCTTCTTCTATTTCTTCTTCTTCATGTTCCTCTTCTTTTTCCTCTCATTTATCTTTGTTTCGCACGTCCTTTTATCCCGTATCATACTACGACTAATGAGGAGGCTTCTCCACTATATTCTGCTAATGCCCGTCACCCCCCCCCCCCGCCCACACTCCCCCGTCTCACTCAACCTCTATCATTTCGGTGTGCCAACCGGTGTGTTGGCTCATAAATCTCTTGGTGTGTAGCCACGTCAGGACTTTCTAGATTTTATTGAACACAGTAGAATCGAGGACGAAATCATTTTTGGCAGTTAGAACTCATTGTAGAGTCAGTGTGGGGTTGGTTTGTATCATATTGGCAATGTGAACTCTTTGTAGAATCAGTGTGGCGTTTGCGGGGAATCACATTGGCAGTGTGAACTCGCTGTAGAGTCAGTGTGGAGTTGATGTGGAATCACATTGGCAATGTGATCTTTCTGTGGAACCAGTGTGAAGTTTGGAATCATATTTCGCTGTAGAATCAGTGTGGAGTTGGTGTTGAATCACACTGGGAATGCGATCTCGCTGTGGAATCAGTGTGGAGTTGGTTTCGAATCGCATTAGCAGTGTGAACTCGCTGTAGAGTCAGTGTAGGGTTGGTTTGTATCATATTGGCAATGTGAACTCACTGTGGAATCAGTGTGGAGTTTATGTGGAATCACATTGACAATGTGAACTCGCTGTGTAATCAGTGTGGAGTTTGTGTGGAATCACATCGATAGTGTGACCTCTCTGTAGAATCAGTGTGGAGTTTGTGTGGAATCACATTGGCAGTGTGAACTCGCTGTGTAATCAGTGTAGAGTTGATGTGGAATCACATTGGCAATGTGATCTTTCTGTGGAACCAGTGTGAAGTTGGTTTGGAATCATATTTCGCTGTGGAATCAGTGTGGAGTTGGTGTGGAATCACATTGGCATTGTGAACTCGCTGTGGAATCAATGTGGACTTGGTGTGGAATCACATTGACAGTGTGAATTCTCTGTAGAATCCATCTGGAGTTGGTGTTGAATCACACTGGGAATGCGATCTCGCTGTGGAATCAGTGTGGAGTTGGTTTCGAATCGCATTAGCAGTGTGAACTCGCTGTAGAGTCAGTGTAGGGTTGGTTTGTATCATATTGGCAATGTGAACTCACTGTGGAATCAGTGTGGAGTTGGTGCGGAATCACATTGGCAGTGTGAACTCGCTGTGTAATCAGTGTGGAGTTTATGTGGAATCACATTGGCAGTGTGAACTCGCTGTGTAATCAGTGTGGAGTTTATGTGGAATCACATTGACAATGTGAACTCGCTGTGTAATCAGTGTGGAGTTTGTGTGGAATCACATTGATAGTGTGACCTCTCTGTAGAATCAGTGTGGAGTTTGTGTGGAATCACATTGGCAGTGAGAACTCGCTGTAGAATCAGTGTGGAGTTGGGTGGAATCACATTGGCATTGTGAACTCGCTGTGTTATCAGTGTAGAGTTGATGTGGAATCACATTGGCAATGTGATCTTTCTGTGGAACCAGTGTGAAGTTGGTTTGGAATCATATTTCGCTGTGGAATCAGTGTGAAGTTGGTGTGGAATCACATTGGCAATGTTAATTACTTTCTGTGGAATCAGTGTGGAGTTGGTTTCGTATCACATTGGCAGTTTGAACTCGCTGTGTAATCAGAATGGAGTTTGTGTGGAATCACATTGGCAATGTGAACTCGCTGTGGAATCAATGTGGACTTGGTGTGGAATCACATTGACAGTGTGAACTCTCTGTAAAATCCATCTGGAGTTGGTGTGGAATCACAATGGGAATGCGATCTCGCTGTGGAATCAGTGTGGAGTTGGTGTGGAATCTCATAGGCAATGTTAACTTTCTGTGGAATCAGTGTGGAGTTGGTTTCGAATCGCATTAGCAGTGTTAACTCGCTGCAGAGTCAATGTGGAGTTGGTTTCGAATCGCATTAGCAGTGCTAACTCGCTGCAGAGTCAGTGTGGGGGTACGTTTGTATTATATTGGCAATGTGAACTCGCTGTGGAATCGGTGTGGAGCTGGTGCGGAATCACATTGGTAATGTTAACTTTCTGTGGAATCAGTGTGGAGTTGGTTTTGAATCGCATTAGCAGTGTGAACTCGCTGTAGAGTCAGTGTGGGGTTGGTTTGTATCATATTGGCAATGTGAACTTTCTGTGGAATCAGTGTGGAGTTGGTGCGGAATCACATTGACAATGTGAACTCGCTGTGTAATCAGAGTGGAGTTGATCTGTAATCACTTTGGCAATGTGAGCTTTCTGTGAAACCAGTTTGAAGTTGGTTTGGAATCATATTTCGCTGTGGAATCAGTGTGGAGTTGGTGTGGAATCATATTGACAATGTGAACTCTCTGTAGAATCAGTGTGTTGTTGGTTTCGAATCGCATTGGCAGTGTGAAATCTCTGTGAAATTGATGTGGGGATTACATTAGCAGTGTGAACTCTCTGTGGAATCAGTGATGAATTGGTGTTGAATACCTTTGTCAATGTGAATTCTCTGTGGAATCAATGTGAGGTTAGGGTGGAATCACCGCAGTGTGGACTTTTTGTGGAATTAGTGTAGAGTATAGAATCATATCGCCAATGTGGTCTTTCTGTGAAATCAGTGGGGTTGGTGTCTAGTGTGTGTCGAGGCTGCCTTGCATGTACCTATCATTATTACAAAAATTATTGTTATTATCATCGTTAATATAAACATTTATATCTGTGCTGTTGTCATTCTGTTTTTTTCAATGTGAGTTATAATAGTAATACAAAGAGATAGAAACGTGATAATAGAAAACGAAGAGCCAGAGCTCGACTGAACCAACCGTGTAGTCCAGTGGTTAGAGCATTGGACCCATAATCGCAAGGTTGTGAGTTCGAATCCCCACTCTGCCATTGTCTCTACTATGATAAAAAAAAAATACCCGAGAGTAATATATGTCGTCCATATGGTCAGGCGCTATAACTGATTAACCTAGACGTAAAATGTTTCCTAGGTAATTGGTTACATACCGGCTTTGCGTTTACCAGCAAAAAAGGCTGTCCTTCCTACGGCAGTAACAATAAACAAAAACTGTAAAATATGTATACACGCAGCCAAGCTGATCGAGAATTTACATTTACAGTCATGACAGGCATTGCAGCACTATAACTTGTATATCGAGATGAACAGATGATCATATCATGTAATTCTGATTGTCATTATCTTTTTTTCAGCCACAGACCAGTCCCCTGACCACAGAGGTATTATCTACTGAGGCTACCACTCCAGCTGGTAGGTCAATGGAATGAGTTAGTTTGTGATATGAAATAGTGAAAATGTCATTCATAATAGAAAGTTATACGCCTGAATGGTATAATGTCAAATATATATTTGTAATTGAGGGAATATGATTTCATTTCGCACAGATCATTAAACATACCAAGTTATTATCAACATCATTTCACAGAAATTATGGAAGGAATATAACGTGTCCCCGTGTACCTACTCCCCCACGTCCACTGTGGTTGCACTGTGGTATGCGTTTTAAAGTGGCAGGAAAATCAGATATTTTTAACTTTAAATAGATATTAGATTAAAAAAAAAAAAATTCATATATCAGTGTTGTGCCAATATTCTGTGTTACTTTTAAGCCATTCATCCAATTATTTTCCAGTACCAACAACTAATGCGCAGAGAACTACTGGATCCACCACGCCAGAAATCACTACTACCTTTACTACAGCACAACGACCGTCAACGCAACCCACAATGACATCAGAATCGACGTCAGAATCGGTGAACCAATCACAGCCCTCGATGCAAGACACGACAACTATCACCTCTCCCACTACAAATGGGACACAAAGTCCGGTTGTACCCAACGTTACCCAAAAACCTCTTGAGGAGATTCTTACAGCTTGCTTTGGTATTGAATTACCCCTCATTAAATAATAGTAGAAGAAGAAATAGTAGTAGAAATTTCGTAGTAGTAGTAGTAGACATTGTAGTTATGATGAAAAGAACAAATGAAATGCTTTATAAAAAACCTATGAGCAACAATAAGGCAATAGCTAATCTGGAGACGGATTTTCTTAAAAGGGCAAAATTGGAAGCATGTTAATGAGGTCTGTACCGTGTCGACTCTCCAAACGATGTTTTTTTTAATATATTTCCCCGATCTGATCCTCAAAGCTATTGTAGTCTTGTTGATGAATGATGAGGGATGATAAGTAATTGAAACACTCTCGCAACCTTTATGGCAATAGCATAACAGATGATCGATGTAGCGTTTCTCTTGTTGGCTTTTTAATTGACAAAGCAATTTAATTATCCATAGTCAGTGATAGTAGAAAAGAATGGAAAAAGCCATCAGAATAGATTTTAAATCACCCAAAGATCAAGAGGACACAGACTTAGTGTTTCTATTATTACTTGATAGAACTCTTGCATTATTTATGCCATTCATACACTGAATCTATATTTCAAAAAAAAATGACAAAGCATGGCTTCTCAATCAATATAACTTGATGAATTTACATTCTATTACTAGAACTTCACTAACCCCTTTCGAGAGATTTGACCTTTTGGATATGACTGCATATGTTGAAACCTAAAACTTTTGCATCAACTTTGTGGAGGATGGTAAACATAATGGCCCGTATTCTAAAGTCAGGTTTAACTTAGACCATAGTCTAACTCTGTGCTAAAATTATGGGAAGCCAAAAGTGTCAAAATTTTTATTAAGTTGTATGTTTCTAATTTTTCACTGTGCTCTTTCCTGATTCATCGATGGTGAAGACAATCATCTATTTATACTTCTTAGACAATTCTGAATGATTTGAGAGCCAAATGAGCTGATTATGATATCTTTACTATTAGTGATTTATGTAGCAATTGGCTTTCCATAATTAAACCACAACTTTAAACCTGAGTTTAAGTTAAACCCGACTTCAGAATACGGGCCTATATATTTATACCTCCCGAAGAGAGATTAGTGACGAGTTTGCATAAATCACATAATTTCTAATGTGCAATGATTCTTTTTCAATTGCATTGTTAATTATTCTGTCAATCTTAGGTTCAGAGTACTTAAAATTAGATTTTTATTTTACCTATTTATTATTTTTATCGTACCATGTGATATTTTGTTTTTGTGGAATTCGACTCGAATTGTGAATTATAGTTTTTACAGCTGACAATTAAAACTCTATCGTTTATTTGAAATCGATATTGTTTTTAAATTGCGACTCAAAATTCCATATTGCCTTGTTTCTAAATTCAATCTCTCTAAAATAAGTTTTATCTAATATATTGAGTGTCGACAGCTACTAAATAACTTATTCTCATAGGCCCGTATTCTAAGTCGAGTTTACAGAATACAGGCCATAAGGTGAGATTATGAATGAAAAAGAGATTTATTGCATCTCGATCAGGTCCAGGATATATTGAGAGCAAACGAACTTCAAGCGATCTTCCTATTTTTCATGTGTTTTTATTTGTCCAGATAACGCCACCGAGGGGGAATCTAGCGCGAAACCTTACCGACCACTGTCATTCTCAACCCCTAGTGACACGGAAACAGATCGACTGACTGTAAGCTTCTACTCGCCATTTCTACAGACCAAACCAGGTTATTATTTTAAAATATCTCCGTGAATCCCCCCCCCCCCGCACAGGCGAACGCACTTGTGCGCACACACGGACAACACTAGTTTAAGATTTTATGTAAGAGTAGGTGTGGTGAAGGTTTGTTTGTCACAGTTTTAATTTGAAAACCATTTTATTCGGAAAATACAAGATTTTCAAAAAGTACCAATTTGGCCAATAAAACTGAAGTTCTGTGTGCATGCAGGGGGGGGGGGGCAGGAAGCATCACAGATTAGCGAACTATGCTCGCGTTTAGTCAGAAAAATAAGCCCGATTGGAATACAATTGGAGTGTATGAGTGCGCAAACACGCATCCTCGATTTGGCGAGGACGTGTAAGTTGGCGGGCACACACGTATTTGCCAACAGACTGTGTATGTGACGTGAGGGTGTGTCTGTGAGTGTGTACTTTTCTCCAATATTCATGAAGATACTAACGACAAAACTTGAAATCACTGGTTGAAACTAATGGCATCTAAATACGTCATTATCTTTGTATATTCCAGTCAAGGTGGCCATCGAGGCTTTCCAAGAACCTAAACCGGGCTGTGACACAAGTCCTGCATCGAGCACTTCAACGACCCCGTCATCGCCCGACGATAAAGCCTCCGGATCGTCGCTGTCGTTGAACTCCGTGGTCAACGTAACTGTGTACTGCTACAACGGCGCTCCCTTACGCCTACGAGAAGGGGAATACGTGGATGTGGTCTTTCCCGCCAAAATTGTATGTAGAGTAGTCTTCAGCGGCGTTTGGTGGCGTAAAGAGCAAACAAAAAATGAGGGGCGCAACATGACGGGCGCAACATGACGTGTATGACAAGATATCTCATTATTCTCGAGAAATTGAATCGAACGAGCAGAAATTCGACGAATTTAAATGAAAATCTAATTTCTTCATTGAATTTCACGTAATCAGAAAAGTAACATAGAAAATTGTATCCCTTTTCCTTTCCTTTTCCCGTATTTATTCTTATTTTCTTGTTCGTGGATATTTGGGGACAATAGACCTAAGCCCCCCTTCCCCCTCTGTGTGGCAGTGGTGCCGTTGCTATGTATGGGGGGGGGTAAATGTATATAATGGGGTTGATGTCAAAGTGTGGATGGAGGAGTCATTATCCAAGGAAGGTTTTTTTAAGTGGGGAGTCGTGCCAAATATAGGGAGGTTGATCGTGCTTAAAATCACAAATAATTTCGAGGATTTCTTTTTTCTAAGCGTTGTTAATCTCTTTCTCTCAGACGCTCTTTCTTTCTCATCATAATTTATTCTGCAGGATTTTGAAAATGAAGTTCCAGTCTGCACTTCAATGAAACAAGACGAACAGTAAGTCAAAATTAATGCAGGGCTTAAAGGACAAGTCCACCGTAGAAAAAAATGTTGATTTGAATAAATAGAGAAAAATAAAATAGCGTCATGCTGAAAATTTCATTAAAATCGGAAGCAGAATTTAAAAAAAATGATGTGACATTTTAAGAATTTCGCTTATTTTCCACAAAACAATAGTATGCACAACTCAATTGAGAAAGTTGATGATGTCCCTCACTCACTATTTTTTGTTTTTTATTGTTTGAATTATACAATATTCAATTTTTTATAGATTTGACAATAAGGATCAACTTGACCGAATCATATAGTATTAAACAATGCTCATTCCGCATGTTCAGGGAGGAATTAATCGCTTCACTTGACAATGAGGAGAAAAAAACAGAATATTCCCTATTTCATATAGTAAAATACCTATAAAAAAAAAAAATCAGTGAGTGGATGACGTCATCAGTCTTTTCATTTGCATACCGACCAGAATAACTCTTTTGTGAAATTAAGCAAATATTTTTTATTGTCATAACTTTCTTATTTTACATCCGATTTTGATGAAATTTTCTTGGATTTTTCTCTTTTTATTCAAATCAACCTTTTGATGATGTGAACTTGTCCTTTAGATTTCAAACACACCACAAGCTACCCTGTTTGGCGTTCAACGATTAAAAGGATAGAACCTCGTCGATCTGGTGCTGCACAACGGCTGCCGGGCCCACGATCAATTGGGCAAAGCAAATTTTCGGAGTATTTCATATCATGTATATTTCGAATAATAAAATATGGATTTTCATTTCATTTCTCGTTTTTATTTTCTGTTTGATATTTTGCGTTGTTTGAGGTTTTTCATGATCCATTGCATTATAAAGAGAACTTATTACAGAAAATTGAAGTTTTATTTTCTTATGTTATCTTTTATTTATTATTCAGTGGTTGGGAATGGACATCAGAGGGTTGCAAGGCTGTTTATTCTAACTATACCCACGTGACCTGTAGATGTGACCATCTATCCGCTATTGCGCTCCAACGCGGCCCAAAGGTAATAAAATCTGTTTGGGTGGAGCTAAACTGCAACATGGTTTAAAGCAATGAAAAAACAAGAAAAAAGTAAAAAATATAACTGCTACTTAATTTCGACTCATTTAAATAAATAGGGAATTACGGATTATTGTTGATTTGCGGAGCAAAAGAAGACAAACTTGACCTTATGAAAGCTTTGTATTTCTACGAGTTATTTATGCGTACATTACCATTATTAACTCATGATAATCAACCTGCTCTCAGGCGAGTGTATATCATTAATCATTCCACTTTTTTACTTTAATGCAGGGATTCAAGGTGGATGGGATCAATGCTTTCCTTCTTTCTATTCTTGAGAAGATTTTAGGATTCATTTCGATCATCTCTATCTTTGTCATGCTCGTTGTCTATGCGACACTGGGGTCAGTTCTAGACTAATTTTTCCATATTTGCTTTAAAGGGGAAGTGAACTGGGTGTGGTTTCCCATCGACTGTGTTATATATATATATATATATATATATATATATATATATATATATAGTCTTATACGTTTTCAAATTTCTACTAATACGACAGAAAATAAATTGACCTATAATTGTATTCATAGAGAGAAACTAAAATGTTTTAGTAATTGTTTTTGCTACTTGGTGGCATAATCAATGCGGTATGAATGTATTGAGTAGTTAATTAGCATGTTAGCTTTCAAGTGGGTCTATATTACTAGATTACACTAGCATTATGGGTCAGGAAACTGGCCAGATATGAGTAGTTGAGGACTCGAGATGGCGCCATTGGTTTAAATGAATGGTATTCTGATAGCCATTTTTTAATTAAACCTGAGTTAACTTAAATCACTCATTTATGGATTGCCAGTTGTCAACTCATTCATCAAGTAAAATTTATTCTAATCCCGCTGCAAAAAAAAGTTGTTTAAAACTATTATAGTCGTAAAATTGGAACAATAGGAAAATACGAAAATATAATGAATTTTAATGAATTTTAATAGTATATGGCGGAAAAAAATATGAAACACAGCATTCCATTGGACTTTGTTGTAAAATTCTAGAACAGAGTAGGGTTAAATCTACGTTTGATAATCAGAATATCAATCATTAGATTAAGTTACCCTTTACTGCTTCTGTTCACGATACTGACCGAAAATTATTCGAACGAAAAAGATTGATTCAATTTAAGAAGAGAATCTTCCAACACCTAATAAGAATTGTGTTAACATTCACTCTTAAACAGAGAAGATTCAAAGTTTTTCAAAATACGTACTCATTCTTTTACTCTCTTCTCTTGAAACATTTCTTTTTCAGTGTAAAAGGGTCTCAACTCACCAAGATTCAATTAAATATAGCTGTCAGTTCACTTGCTGGACACGTCTTGTTTCTTTTCGGAATGAAAGCTACAGGAAACCTGGTAAGATACATGCGTCATGTTTCAAATTTATTTATTTTAATACCATGAACTTAGTAGAGAGTCCACCCAGAACATCTCCAATCCCGCCACACAAAATGACTTTAGCCATTTGATAATTGGTTAACCAGACATGGTGGCTCAGTGGTAGAGCGTCCGTTTAAATGAACGGGAGGTCGTGGGTTCGATCCTCGTCGGCCGAGTCATACCAAAGACTTATAAAATTGGGACCTTCTGCCTTCTTGCTAGGCGCTCAGCATTTAGATTGGAGAAGGGTAATAATAACATATATTGTTATGCAGGGCCCGCTGGTAGAGTAGTCTCCTAACTGAAGTGGCTACCCTGGGTAAATAAAACGTTATTATCATTATTATTATTAAATCAAGAAAATATCACCAATTATGATTGAAAATGTATTCTAGGCTGAAAAAGATATGATTTGAACAGATAAAGTAAAATCAGGCAAAGAAAACATGGAAAATTTTATGTTTTGACATTTAAAGCTTTATTGCCGAAACGATATGATGTATAAATTCATTAATATGCAATAAGCAAGTTGATTATGACATATACCCTCACTTTATGTTGTTTGTTTTTATTTTATTACATGAAATTATACTTATTTAAATTTTGTCCACCAAGAATTGAAAAATAGATTTACAACTGATTTATTGTGTGAGGTAATCATTGCCTAAAACTTATTTGTTACAAGGGAGATGTATCCTACACACATGTATCGAAATATGAAATAATATAATTACATTGTATGATTTCATGTAATAATATAAGAAAAAGGAAAGTGGGCACATGGCATCATCAGCATACATATTGCATATTTATGATGGCATGCATGTAACTGTTTTCACAAAGTATTGGTAAACAAAAAAAATAACAAGTTCGTTATTTTGTCATATTTTGATTTAAAAAAGAAAGAAATCAGCGAGTCGTTCGTATAATTTAATTGACTTATTTTTATATTTTACTGACTTACCCCTTTAAATGGAAGAAAAGCAAGCCAAAAGAGGAGAAGGGGTGACTAACATTTACAATGGGGGCAGTGAAGATGATGGACCCCTTCTACCTATACATCCCCCCCACCACACACACACACACACGCACGCACACAAACACACACAGGGGCGGCATAAGTAGGAGTTGGGGCGACCGTTCCTTTTATTTTGTAAGGTGTGAAAAATGGATATAAGAGGTGGAAATGG
Source organism: Lytechinus variegatus (assembly GCF_018143015.1). Taxonomy (NCBI): domain Eukaryota; kingdom Metazoa; phylum Echinodermata; class Echinoidea; order Temnopleuroida; family Toxopneustidae; genus Lytechinus; species Lytechinus variegatus. The sequence goes on along the minus strand of NC_054755.1, from coordinate 19,786,008 downwards.
AAGAAAGGAAAATGGGTAGAATGGTCCGGGTCGTTTATACACGTATAATACTCTTCCAAATTAATTGAAAAAAAAGAATCGATGTCAGTTTCACGCTTTCTTACCCCTATCAATATTTCCTAGCTCTCCCCCGCACACACACATACAACCCACCCACACACACACCCCAATACCACACACTTATACGAAATAACATTGAGTGATATTGTGAAATAGCAGGTTTAATTTTTCAAGCAATATTAAGTCTATCTCTTCTTTAACAACATTGCGATTCAAGCATACAAAAATATATAGGCCTACATGCATTTGTCTCATTCCAAACATCACTCCTGCAGTTCGTTTGTGCGATCATAGCTGCCTGTCTTCAGTATCTTTACACTGTCTACGCCCTGTGGTTGGTGGTCCAGACCGCTGTACTCTTCAATACATGTTACCTACACGGTAAGCCCCGAGATTCGAACATCGCCCAACCAGTCCAGGTGAAAGTACCGGAGAAGGGCATTACGGAACCTATCCGATTGACCAGGATATTTCTCCTTGTGTGGGGTAAGTGTGTTGAAGATATAATTTCTAAGGGGAGAAAAACATGATTAATCTTAAGGAATCTCTGAAAATCAACGTCATCACTTTAAACTTGACAAAGATTAAGTTCATTTGAACAACAACACCTGGGGTTCAAGCCCACCGAAGCACTCGCGTACTTTTCAAGGTCGTTTATGTTCGTGTTTGACACATTTCACTCAGGTGAAATAATATGGTTATCCAGTTAGAGGTATAATTCCTTGAATACTCGAACACTCGACCAGGGTAGCCAGGCTAAAGCCGGGGTAACAGTATGCCTTTCTTAGAAACATTGTATTAAGCGTTATATAAATATTCCATATTATTATTCATATGATTAAAACTGATGGTTTTAAACATAATACAAAATGATTTTCACGGGATCAGTGAGCGACAGGACATGCACTACACATCATATTTATCTTTTTTTTCAGAAAAAGTGGCATATTAAAAGGTTGCCATTGATTGGAAATCCTGCTTAATTTGAACATTTTCGAATGACAATATTCACGTATTTTACAGTAAATTCGATTTGCATGATCATTGATGGTTGTATGTATGGGGCTGTCTAGAAAGGGGACTGCTCACTTGAGTACAAAAACAGAGAGTAAGATTCTACCCGATATTGGGTAGAAAGAGAACATGCATGTTTGCTGAGTAATTTTTTCCTCCAATATTGGGCAAAATGCATGTTTGAAGGATAAATTTCAGCGCAACAAAGGCAACATGTGGATAAACTTTACAAGATATTTGGTATCTGTTCTCATTTAACCCATAATATTGGGTTAACTTTTTTAGAGTGTATCTGGTAAACTGCTGATGGTTGTACACTCACTGTATTGACATTATGTTTTGTCTCAACCCATGGTCTCATTATACTTATTTACAACTAGTTATTTCTAATTGCTATTTACCATTTTTTCTAATGTCATTTGACCTTTTTTGCTTTCAACAAGTAAAATTATAATAGGCAGATGATATAGAATCAGACCAACTGTGCATAAATGAGAGTAAGAGTTAATTTGTATTAGACCAAGATATTATACACTGTAAAAGCTGCGGTGTTTAAATTGACACCAATTGGTGTTCATAGAGGACCACACCCTGAGGTGTTAAAATTACACCCTAGAGATTAAACATAACACCAAAGAGTGTAAATGTTACAACAAGAGGTGTTGTGATAACACCTATAGGTGTAAAACTAACACCACCAATTTAACACCGGTGTGAAATAACTGGTTGGTCCTCTATGTACATCGGTTAACACCACAATTTTTGCTGTGTACACCGAGCGAGGGGAGCAGGGTCAGACCGGCCACAGACAGAATATTAAAGACCGTTTTTCTTTACTTGTCATAAACTTTGTTTCCCATGTCCTGTAGGTGGGTCATTGCTATTGGTTGGTCTCCTGTACAAGGAAATTCCATATGGATTTGGAACCCCAGAAAGGTATATTACTTTTATTGAATTACATGCACACTTTCATACTAGTAATTAGTGCATTAATGCAGCAATCATGTTTATTAAATGTATGGTATTAAAAAGAGGATATAGAAATACATTATCCAATATGCAGTTGCTGTGCATCGAACCCGCATCTTCTCACGGGTCTAGTTACCTCTCAGCCACATCATCTACATTCGTAGCTATTTTCATTTAGATTTTCTGTTTCCATTCAATTATATGTAACGTAACAATTGTGTACCATATGTGATGAATTAATTTCATTAATCTCCACATAATATCACAATGTAAAAATTATTTTGTTTTGAGTTAAATCCCGAATATAGCGGAGGCATCCAGTATCCATTCCAATGTGGCCATTGATTGTTTACGGAACGCCAAGTTAAATAGGCAAATGAATTGATCGTCTATGAAAAGCCAAGTAAAATGTAAGAAAGATGATTCCTTAATTTCAAGCCATGTTTTACTTTTGCGAATCTACTATCAGAAGGTGACAAGAGACTACACTTCAAACATTTCCGACCTGTTAACATCTTTCTGTTCATATTTTGTTCCTACTATGTATTCCTATCCGTAATATCGATATGAATATTATTTTGCATTCTGAAATAAAGAAACAAACCAAAGTGAAATGTAATGTTTTATGTTTTTAATTAGTTGCTGGCTAGTCGAGACTGTTCATGTGTACATCATCTTCATCTCCCTGATCACAGTAGCGCTAGTGGTAAGTCCATAAATGTATTTGATTACGTAGTGCTCAGTTATTTCGATACGTAGCATTACAACTTACAAATGATGTCACATTTTTTCAATTGAATTACAGGGTAGATATACACGCAGAACTGCACGACGCAAACCTACTTTATATTTTCTCCTTTTCTTCCTCCTCTTTTCCCTTTCTTTTTTTTTATTTATTTTTATCACTATCCCTACTTTGCTCCCAAAAAAATCTTAATTATGATTTTCTGCAAAAAATCCTTACAGCATAGGGCTCAATTTGACAATGACAAAAAATAAGTAAAAGAAGTCGATTTTGAATTGTTGACTACATCACTAATCAGCGACGTTGCAACTATCCACTCAATGATTTATCATTCAAAAAGGGGCGGCGTTGCATTCAAATGATTAAATCATGTAGTCACACTAACGGAACGGATCCAAAACCGATCCGAACTATGACTTTATTTCGATCTGCATACTATACATGCTATAGGTTGGTTTATGAGTCTGTTCCTTTGGTGCATGGGCGGAAATCCCTGGGGAACGCGGCCCCCTAATCAAAACAGTAGGGGGGACACAATATAAAATGTCCCCCTACTATTTTTGGTCTTTTATGATGGTAAGAAATACATCATTCAAAATCGAAATAAAATATATATTTTAGGACGAGACAACTTTACTTTTAGAATGATAACTTTTTTTTGCATGTCAAATTTTCCAGCCTTTTGTCCCCTGCAACTTTTTGGGAGAAATTTCCGCCCCTGCTTTGGTGTGCATGTAGCACAAATGGCAAAAATGTTTCACTGGTTTTACTTATACCTTTTTCAGATCAACTTCGTGCTCGCCATTTTGACCGTGGTGTATCTAATCAAGATTGATGATAAGCCTACTGAGCACATTGATGGCTACGCAGAATGGACTGAGAAACTCAGGAACAGAGTCAGGTAATTAATATCTGGGCAGCGTTTCATCAATATTTTCGTCCGACAAGTTGTCAGATCTGACATCTTTCCTGGATTCTGATTGGTTGAGAAGCACTGTTACTATAGTAACTGTCGGATAAAACAGGACTTGTCGGATAAAACGTCTGACAAGTCCTTTCATGAAACGCTCCCCTGATCCTGCACTTAACCTGATTACAAAAAAGGATTGACACTGACATGGCTTACCACCCCCCCCCCCAAATAAATAATTGAATAATGTACATGAATTAAGTTCTACGATCAAGAAAAATATGAAGATAAAATATAAGAAAAAATAAGGTGAAATATATTTTGTTAAATATCATTTTCACAATCGATCACAAAATGTGATTTCCATATCATGTAGTTGCTGTAGTATTCGTACACCAACTACACTCAATTCTTTTAAGACCCAAATATGCACAATCAACCTGTCATCGTTGTTAAAATAATTCAGGAAATTTCTGGTTCATTTTTATTATAACAATAGAAGCCAAACATTTTATGTCGTGCTGGTTACCGGTTTCCTTTTCCTTTTTCAGTTCTTTTTTTTAATGTTTTTAGTTAAGTTTTTAGTTTAGTTTAGTTCAGTTTAGTTTAATTTATTTCAATGTAGTTGTGTTGTGTTATTTCGTGTAGTTCTATCTGTATGGTTTTGTACACTATAAGTTCTCATTTGTTTGAAATATTCATGTAACAGGGCTCTTTTGAAAAGCAGGCCTCTTGGCTCTGAAAGGATTACCCTGTTTTTTTAAATAAGACTGAAATAAATAAATAAATGAATAAATAAATAAATAAAGGCGGAAACGTTGCTGGAAGTAGACCAAATAAAAAAAATGAAGACCAATTTACCATCACATCGTGTACTCAAGCGAATAAAACCTGATTTTACTTCTTATCTCAAACATTCCTAGTCTTTGTCTGTCATCATCACTCGTCCTCTCATTCGTTCTCGTGATGGCCTGGTCTTCGCATGCCCTGCTCGTCTTCAAGTCCATCATCGCTTTCGATTACCTCTTCATCATGTTTAACATGATTCAGGTGAATTCATAACATCCAAATTAAAATGATGGGAAATTGATTCGATGTCGTCATAATGATACGAGCAAATAAACATTTCAAGGCAAAAAATGCGCTAATGATAAGATTCATCTCATCACTCACATTCTTTTCAATCAAAGTTTACTTGTACGATCGTGCTTTCAAACCATCCAACCGATACTGGGCAGACCCCCCCCCCCCCCTCCCCCGACGAGGATCCAGTCAGATTAGACACATTACCATTTTAGGGTCCATATTATTTTTGTACAATAGTTGGCCTTTCAAAAGAGGGAAGGAAAAGTGAAGAAAAAGGAGAAGAAGGAAAGAAGAGCATTTAAAAAAATTAATGTCTAGACCATGTAATTCGATATTGCTACTGTAATTCAATGGTTTATTTGAAAAAAAATAACATCTCTCAATCAAAATATCTCGGTGCCAACCTGGCCATGCACAATCACCATATCCGACTTCTGCATCACCATTTCACTTTTTCAAATATTTCAAGTTGCGTGAAGGGACCTGTTCCATCATTTTAGTATAAAAAAATTATGGTATATCATTTATAATTGTATTTTTTTTGTTATTCATTCCAAAGATTGTTACATAACAAATCCCCGTTCGTTAATCAATATCTATATTAATATGAAAATCACATGAATAAAATATGATCAATATGGGATGCCATCGGATGCTAGTAATTCAGGATTATGTCTATCATTTAAAACTAAATCATATCAGTATAATGTAAAATGATCAATATTAATGATACCGGCTCTCCATTGAATAAACTAATCTTAAGTGGTACGTATTCTCGCTTCCAGCACGATTTTTCTAGACTTTTATGTTTTCATTCTTATAATTTTCTTATTCTTGTTCATATCTCATTTTGCAGGGTTTTCTGATTTTTGTATTCTACTGCCCAGTGAATCCAGAGGTATGATGGTTGATTTTATTTTCTGAAATCAAATAGTGACACTCGTTTGTTGAAGGCTTAAAGGAAACCAAAACCCAAGAAGAGAAGCAATCTTATTGGAAAGAGTAAAATGAGAGGAACAATTTAAAAAAAAAGTTTCATCAAAATCGGTTATGAAGTTATGGACGATTAAAAAGTAATGTTGTACTTTCTATGTGGATCCTCAAATTGGCAAACGTGCTTCAGAATGGCTGATTTTGTGGACAACTCTCCATTTGTTTTGTACACATATTTTCAGATTTTCCTCTTTATTTTGAATATTTCACATTATCTCCTCTTGACCTTGAAATATATGGTGTGGATTATATTTTCCCATGACATATGTTGCGCTCAGAAGGAGGCAAGATGTTATTTGAAAGATAATGAGGAAAATCTGAAAATTTGTGTACAAAACAAATGGAGAGTTGTCCAAAAAATCAGCCATTTTGAAGCACGTCTTCCAATTTGAGGATGCCCATAGAAAGTACAACAAGAGTTTTCAAACTCCCATAATTTGCTTATTTTATAACCGATTTTGATGAAACTTTTTTTTAAATTGTTCCTCTCATTTTACTCTTTCCAATAAAATTACTTCTCTTCTTGGCTTTTGATTTCCTTTAAAGCAAATAAAGCAAAAAATATTTCGATACATGTACGAACAACTGCTATAAACTGGTCAAAATAAAATGAATTTTGCCTATTCTGGTCTAAACTCTACATGGTTTATTACCCATATTATCTCATTGCCAATGAATCTAGTGAATCTCATTAATTGCCAATCATCTTCTTCGGTTTTCCTCTATTCGCTCTAAAGGGCATTTGTACTATCGAATGGTGGTGATACGCATTGGTCGAAAGTTTACCGAGACCAGTCGTCAGCGTGTGTGTGTGTGTATTTCTGTTTCTGTTTGTGGTAACTCCCGTAGGAACTCGGCAGGACAGCATTTTGCTGGTAAACGCCAAGCTGGTATAAAACCAATTACATATGAAACATTTTACGTCTAGGTTAATCAGTCATAGTGGCTGACGTTATAGACGACAGATATCACTCTCGGGCCTTTTTATCAAAGTGGAGACAATGGCAGAGTTGGGATTCGAACTCACAACCTAACGATTATGAGTCCAATGCTCTAACCACTGGACCACACGACCCGTGTGAGTTTTGTCAGACGTGTATCAATTAGATATGATTATTTGGGACCGACCTTTAACGTCACCATCCGAAAGACGTGACCAGGGCTCGAACCTCTGCATCAATTTGTAACTTCCCCCACATAGCTTTGGTTACAGGCGAACGCCACAACGCCCAGCGTCGAAGGCTGATCTACTATATGCACCCCTCCCCCTTCCGAACTTTATTTTAAGCCGTCTCGGACTGAATCCACCTCTATATGTGATTTAAATTTTCAGGGGAGCGTTTCATCAACATTTCTGTCCGACAAGGCCGTCGTCAACATCAAGCAGGTCGCTCATGACGACGGTCTCCTGCGTTCTGAAATTTAGTTGAATAATATTTTTCATATACTTTTTTATATTCAGAAAGAGATTGTAAATGATACATGTGTCTAAAATGTATATATATGTAAAATCTATGTAATAATTGATTATGTTGTATTATGTTGAACATGTGGAACGCAGAAATAAATTTCAAGCAAACAAACAAACAAGTTGTAAGATCTGACAACTTTCCTTGATTTTGATTGGCTGAGAAGCATTGTTACTATGGTAACTGTCGGATAAAACAGGACTTGTCGGATAAAACGTCCGACAAGTCCTTTCATAAAACGTTCCCCTGGTCACATCGTGAACTCAAAACTTCCACCCCAATATTCGTTTAGTGAATAGTAAGATATGCATCGTTCCTCATCATTATTTCAAAGGTGTTTGAAATATCCTGTTTTCATATCTGAATGCTTGAAAATCGCGTTCGCATTACTTATTTACTAACAGACGTGTCTGCATAATAGCCAATAAGGGACGCACCGTTAGATATCCAGGGGGGCTGGACATTTTTCCAAAGGAAAAAAAAGACTTGCTATATATATGAGCAACAAAAACAAACCTTGTCTCACCATCAGAGTAAAAAATAAACTTGGCCCACTGACAAATCATCTGAAAGGGGCAAAAAGAAAAAAAAATGGCTAAGAAAAAAAAATACCGAAAGAAGAAAGGGGAAAAAATAACATAAACCCAAACTTCCAGCCCCCCCTCCCCGGTATCTATAACGGTGCGTCCCTAACCGTTTTGTCTTTTATTCGTTTTCTGTAGGTTCGTGCTGCTATCTTCGGAACCAAAAGCTCAGATGAAGAAGAAAAGAAAGAGAGCGACGATGAACGAAAGAACTGATTTGATTTTTAAAAATTCAATTTTTATTTATTTATTTGTTTATTTACTCATTGGTTTTCTTTATTTCATAATGCAGGGTATGCCTGTTCTGGGGCCCGTTGCAGAAAGAGTTGCAATCAATCGCAACTCTAAAAATCATGCGAAACTTGATCTTCAACCAATCAACAGCGCGCATTTGGGACTTGCGATTGATTTTTTGACTTGCGTTTAAACGCAACTCTTTCTGCAACGGACCCCAGTTCATGCAAAACTGCTTTCCAAAGGCGCCATGCAACAACATCATAGCAATTCAATGTATGTAACATATAATAAAGTAAACACAGAATACATTATAAACATACATACGTAGAGGTGTTGTGGCTCAGTGGATAAGTCTCCGGACTGTGAACCACAAGGACCGGGGTTCAAATCCCACCGCAGCACTAGCGTCCTTTGGCAAGGCATTTATCTACATTGCCACTCTCGACCCAGGTGTAGTAAATGGGTACCCGGTAGGAAGAAATTCCTTGGAATTCTCGATGCGCCCGATCAGGGTAGCCGTGCTAAAGCCGGGGTAATAGTATGCAGCGCTTAGAAACATTTGTATTAAGCGCTATGTAAAATGTTGCATATTATTATTATTATATAGAGTGAATCAACAATTATCATGGGATCGTTACATCTCCATCAAGTTATTCAGTGTAATTACATGTATGACAGTCAGGATTTTAGTGATTTACAGTGTTTTTAATGCATGGAGGGACGTGCATTTTTGTATATACACAAGGGAGCGAATTAAATAAGACGGCAGAAACATATTCATATAATTCGTCCTTGGACAGGTTATTTGAAGAGGACATTTTCAGAATATCTTGTTTTATAAGTTACATTACGTTTGCAGAAAAGGGAAACGTCATTAGTTATACCCCCCGTACACTCAATCAATTATTTTAATGGAGTAAAATATCCGAGAGGAATTTCGAAAAGAAGAAGCCCCCATCCCGCTCATTAACCAAGTTGTAGCATTTTTTTTCGTTAACTACCAAAACGGAATACACCAGGGAATAAGTGATAATGAAAGATGGTCCATTTGTTTGTCACAGTTTGTTGTTATTGTTATTATTATTGTTAATTCTCTTTAAATGTATTATTATTTATTTACACGTTTTGTCTTTATCCCATCTTTTCACAAATTTGAGATTAGTTTTTTAATTGTTTGGAGAAAATATTTTGTATTAAAAATGACAAGATTATAGTAAAAGCAATAGTTATTGAATATAAGTACAGCTAAGAGGCACGTCGCTAAACAAATGAAACTCCGGGTTTTATTTCCGCTCGTCTAAAATTATGGAGTTTAGAAATTCAGTCTATGGAAAATAAAAGCTCAACTCAGGGGCATTGGAACGGTTTTGAAAGTTTGGGGATGACCATTCAAATAATTCGAATGGAACATGTCAACTGATTCTAGGGGGATGGCCTAGCATGTGCAACTGACCGATCCCCCCATGATTTCTTGAATTAAATTTTCTCTTCGTCATCTCTTTATTTCTGTTTTTATGTGTGTGACCGAGCTTATTCCCCTTCTTCAGTTAAACATTTTTCTGTATAAAGATTTTGTGAATATATTTTTTGTTGTAAATAGTTTAAATATGTTCATTATGAAGCATCGCAATCGTCTGCAAAAGTAATAAGTAATAAGTAATTTGATGTACAATATTGAGATTTTGTTAAAATTATTGTCTTAACTATGTTAATGACATTGTTTGGGACTAACCTCGATTAGCATCTTGCTATTATGTTAGCTCCAATCAATGTTGTGTTTTTATGTGATGTACTTTTCCATGTAATTGTACCTGACAGTGATATTTGGTAATAAATTTAATTCTATAATTCTTAAGTGAACAAGGTATCCTCATTGAAATTCCTTTGTATAATGATTGCTAATAAATTGAAAAGGACTAATCACATTAATCGCATTTGCAATTCTTAATCTAAAAATATCAGTGTCATGTATAAACTTAAAAACTTTCCTAAGACCTTCTTAAAGATGATATATCATGCAATTATATTTATCATTGAATGGGTAACAAATCTGTTGCCTCAAAAGATAGAATCATTAAATTATAAAAACGTGCAGTTAGAAGTTTGACCGTGCCTTATTTCTTGCCCACCTATCAACTATATTTTCTTTGCTCAAAATAACGCAGCCCTATTATTTAGATGTAAGTCAAGTAAGACCTTTTTTATCATAGAAAAAAAGTATGTATATTCGTAAACATAGAACTAGAAGTGCCACCGACTATCATGCTCTAATCTCACGGACAACTTTGTCTAAAAATCTTATTTTTTTAAGGACCAATCATTCGGAATTCTCTCCAATCTTTACTTAGGAGCATGTTCGTTTAACATTTTTAAGAACAAATAAAATGATATCACTCTTGCTAACTATCATCTGTATATAAGTTCATTTATCTTCAATTTCGTTTTATTAACTCTTGCCCTCCCAGCCTGTTATTGTTATTGTATTTTGTATCGTATTGAAGTGCTTATAAAACATTTTATGATTTATTGTAACGATCTGTTCTGTTTCCTTGTGGGCTCTTATCTGCGTAGCAACATTTTATAGATTGTTCCAACGTATATATTGTGTTTTATGTATGAATATGCATGACTGATATTCAACTTTATCACTGACTAGATTAGCATACATTATGTTTGTGAGACGAATCACCTATTCATTTTAACGTTTCTGAATGAATAGTTGAATTAAAGTTATTTTCATGAATATATATTCTGATAGTGAAGTCAACTTCAAAATAAAATACAGTAAATAAATGGATATATGTTTCATTGCTTATTTTACGATGATTATTCTATTATAGCACAATAAATCATAATGTCTAAAACGCTCCTGAATGATAAAAATCACACACATTCTAAGTCTTCTAAATCATGTTCGCTCCACTTCACTGGGCAAAGTATACTAGCGAATTTCTTCAAGGAAAAATGATTAGGTTTTATATCATATTATTTTTAGATTAGGTCTGTTATGATAATTTTTAATGTTCGTTTCAGTTCATAACCGACATATTACAAACAGAATGATTTTAACATCGACTAGGAAACTTAAGACACTGATTATTAAACTTCTTATCTCCATAAAGATCGCTTTGTTGATTTTCGTTCAATTGTTGTCTCATATTGAAGAGATCTACTTGTTTGGTGTGGTAACGTCAAACATTCTTATTTTTAATGTTCATGTCGACCCACACTGCAAAAACTCTGGTGATGACTTAACACCAGATCGGAATCTCTATATGTCCACATCAGAGAAATATTGCAACAACACCAGTTTGGAATCAAACCGATGCTGCTTTAATAATAATTGGTGCTGTATAAACAAAAATAGTGTTGTTTAACAATTCTCTGTTGTGGACATACAGTATATATATTCCGGGCTGGTGTTAAATTAACACCAGAGTTTTTGCAGTGCAAATAATAAGTTATTCAATAATTTAAACACGCATGATACTGAAATTCCATCAGGATCGGGAGTAAAATAAAGTTATGGACTTTTATTTTTTATCATTCTGTACTCATAATGTAAAGCAAACCTTGATTCCTTGTTGAACTGGCACACTACAAAAACTCTGGTGTTAATTTAACACCAGCCCGGAATCCCTATAAGTCCACACCAGAGAAGTGTTAAACACGACTAGGTTCGGTATTAGTCTAACACCATGCAGATAGTTTTTATACAACACCAATTAGTATTAAAACAGCATCGTTTTTTCTAATTCAGAATGGTGTTGTTTCAATAATTCTCTGGTGTGGACATATAGATTTCGGGCTGGTGTGAAATCAACACCAGAGTTTTTGCAGTGCATTGTGTATGAGAGGCTTTCTTACTATCAAATATGTATCAAATGAAACATTGTCTGATTCAAAAGAATACACACGAAACAGAGGATGAGTGAGGGATATCATCGATTCTCTCATTTGCATATCAATATGTTGTGCATATCAGCACTTCTGCATATAATTGTTTTGTGAAAAATACGCATAAATTTTAAGATCGTTTAACTCTGTTACATCCGATTCTATGCGATCTCTTGTCCACCGACCTTTCTCCTCTCAACTGACAAGATACTCCCTGTGAATTTAAAATTACAAGTAAAAAACAGGATAGGATAAAGCTAACCAATACATTAAAATGATAAAACTTCTGAAGTTGCATTGTGTTTAAACTTTAAAACATATAAACAAGCACTTTTATTTTCTTGACATGTAATTTTCAAGATTTGTGATAATTTGTCATGTATCCATTTAAGAGTGAATATGACAAACATAGACATATGATTTTTTTCTTTATATGTTAAAATCACATATACTTCTACCTGGAGTACGTACTCCTTTAAAGGCAAAAATGAACCAACAGTCGAGTATAGCACTACCTCAAGTCATCAAAATAATGCTGAAATCTGACCAGGGCCCAAAGAGTTGCGATTGATCCGATCAATCTTAGCTATGTACGACCAGCAACGTCAACAACTATTATCAATGTTTGTTAAAAATATTTTGTAACTATGATGCATATTCATGCGTTCATTTTTCTCTTTCTTGATAATTCACTGTGCTTCTCTTTGCTTACAAAAGACATTGTTTAAATTTCCTATAAATAAATTAAGACACTAGTAGATTTCCATAGAGTTATGATTGATTGGATCAATCACAACTCTTTGTAAGACGGGACCCAGGTTCTAACAAACAATAAAACATCCTCAGCAGTGTAGTCTTGTTATGTAGGCCCATTTGAACACTAACATACTACTCAATATAATGTTCACTGTATTAGATTATATCATCTTTGCACTCTTTCCCCTGCCATTTCAGATCACCAGTCCCAAAGAAAAACAAAGAAATCGCAAGCAAAAAGTCTGTTGACCTTGTCTCACCATTGTTACGTGTTCGCGCATGCGTTCAAGATATCTCGCAATGATTATTCATTACGCGTAACGTTAGAGGACACGTGAAATATTACTGCGCTCATTGGCTGGAAGTTTTTGTTTCTCTTATGACGTATCCCCAGCTCCCTAATTTGCATACTAATTGCGCATAAGTTATCGCACGTGGAAACAGGTGCGGCTGTATATCAACAGACTCTGTTTCAACGTTGAATGAGACAAACGTGTTATCGACAATTTGTCAAATTATTCGTAGTTTTCAGAGTTTTTAAGACATTCACAGCAATATAAGCGACCAGGTAGGTTCATACACTGTTTTTATGACCAAGAATAAGCTAAGTTGATATCTAAAACTTATCCTTTATCATTAACTTTAAGCAGGAGTATCGTATAAACGGTTGTTACGTACGGACGGGTTGTTTGTCTATATAAGACTGTAATTTCACCAAACTTGGTGGCGATCAATTTTTTCATTAACCGATTAAAGTGTAATATCTGACAATATTACAAAGCATAAATATTATAAACAGTCATAGCTAATGCATGAAACTTGAGAAAATCAAGAGCAAAAGATGGGGGTTGGCTGCTTAATGTCTGTGCATCGGACTTCCATCATAGTAGTACTAGTAGCGATAAAAGATAATATTAATATTTTAAATATTAATGTTAATAATATCAAGTAAAAGTGATTATTGCGATGATGATGATGAGTGGGCGGATGTGGATGATGATGATGATGATGGTGATGATGATGATGATGATGTGATAATGATGGTGATGATGATGATGATGATGACGATGATGATGATGATGGTGATGATGGTGGTGGTGGTGGTGGCGGTGATGGTGGTGATGATGATGATGATGGTGGTGGTGGTCGTGATGGTGATGATGATGATGATGATGATGATGATGGTGATGATGATGATTATGATAATGATGATGATGATGATGGTTGTGGTGATGGTGATGATGGTGATGATGGTGGTGGTGGTGTTCGTGGTGGTGGTGATGATGGTGATGATGGTGATGATGATGATGATGATGATGGTGTGGTGCGGTGATGGTGGTGATGATGATGATGATGGTGGTGGTGGTCGTGGTGGTCGTGATGGTGATGATGATGATGATGATGGTTGTGGTGATGGTGATGGTGATGATGGTGATGATGGTGCTGGTGATGATGGTGATGATGATGATGGTGGTGGTGCTGATGCTGATGAGGATGATAATGATGATGAAGATATTGATGATTAAAACTATCACGTTTCTTTTTTACTGTTGTTTATGGGACAGCATTTCCATCTTGTTTTTATACTTCCTAAGTTATTTTCAATAAATTGTTTTACCATCTCAGAATGTCTAGCTTTCTTCGTACAACGGGTGTATTCCTGAGAGATGCTTCTAAAACTCATATCCTCAGTCGAAACATCGTGCACGAAGCTAAAGCACAAATAAATGTAAGTCCTTGAAAAAGTGTCTCCTATATATTATCATTAGTTTTATTACTTTTATCATCATAATTATTGTTGTCGTTGTTGTTGTCATTTTCTTATTCGGCATAATCAAATCAAAATAATTGGGGTTTTTTACTATTGAAATTTATTCAACATATAATCGTGAAATGATGTAGTAATTGTTTTCTATTCTTTCACTGGGAAAGTATAACATAAAATGCAAAATTATCATGATAACTTATTCTGTGCGTCAGAATTATTCAAACCTCGAAACTTTAATATCAAGATTTCATTTTTTTCATATACTAATGGTATTTTCTATCTCTCTCTCTCTCTCTCTCTCTTTCCTATTCATACATGATTCCTATCATCATATACTCCTCTTTTTAGTTTATAATTATGTTATTTTGTTTGTATATTTAATCATAATCATAGTCTACATATTTTTAAAGCAATAATGCCATTGAGTGTATATAAATGTACTTTATATTCATTTTTTATTTTCACTTATTTTCATATATTGTAATCATTAATCAGTATGAATGTCTAGATGATCATTTTTTTTTTTCCTTTGTTTCTGTAGACTATGCCAGCTCATATTCGCCGAGCATCCGTTCTGCAAGATGTCGTCACATCTAAGATCGTCGCAGAAAGACAAAAGGAGGCTGACAGAGCAGCACAGTATCTGGAACAAAGACTTAAGGTATTTCTTAAAAACTTACTTAGGGAGTTGTCATGCACTCCTTATTTTCTACATTTCTGTTGTGTGTAATAATGAGTTGCTGTTGTTGTTTTTTTCTCTGTGTGTAGCCCGATGCTTCTCTTGTCCACTCTTGTGTTTTCCTTTTGTGTTTTTTTTATTTTGTTTCGTTATGTTTTGTTTGGAATTTTTTTTTCTTTCATTTTGGTTTCATTATTTTGTCACTTATCTTAACATTCTTTACAAAATCATAAATATTTGGTTTTATTAACCATTTGACATTCAGACAGTCACATTACTTTTATATGCGATTTTTTACATTGATTGGTAGATTATGAAAATTGAAGAATAAGAGAGAGAATGTATATAATCTGGGGAAAATGTGGAAAACATCACAGTTTTAAAAGAAAATAGGAAAGATTTTGGAATGTTTGTTTTGTAATCACAATTCAGGCATTGGTTTTTGCAATGGGCGATCACCGTGCTTTGGATACCGATGACGTGATAGTGACCAGGCTCGAGGGGGCGTGGCAACTTCATCTGGAATCACATCGCGATCTGGCAACTAAATATGATGATCTAGTTCACAAAATCATGGTAAATACAACCAAAATATCAACCAAAATGTACACTTAATTCATGCTCATCTTCTTCACCTTAATTTCTATTTATTCTACCTCCTATTCCTACACCACCCCCCCCCCCCTTATTCTTTTCTTCTTTGAAATTTTCAAAAGAGGGCCCATTGGCATCTAAGAAGCACCTACCTCATATTAATTCTGTTTGCAGTAATCGTTAAATTAATTCAACTCATCCTGGAGAATATCCCTGTAACTTTATCTGTTCTGCTTTGCACCCTTTTTTATTCGTTCCTGATCCAACAATCCGCGAGTGAAAAGATCTGCATTTTAAATTTTTGTGTGTCTTTTCTAATAATTATATCAACACTGTTCTTTGGGTAAATCATCAGTTGATCTGACAAAATTTTATTAAACAATCTTATAAGATAAAAGAAAGCATTAAAAAAGTCAAATTTTAAAGCGGTATTTAGACTCTTTACAGAACAAGTAAAATGGAGAAAAATAAGTAAGCAATAAACAATATGTAAATCAAACTTGTGACTTTATTTTCTTTCTGTATGTGTAGTCAAGATACGTCAGCTTATTTCTTTGATGTTGACATATTTTATTTTTTACTTATCTTGCGCTGAAGATGCAAATGTTATATGAAATTGCAGTAAATGAGCCAAAATCATTATTCGTAGCATATCACACTCACCTCGAGTGAAGGGGGATCATTTACGGGGCTTCATCAATATATCACAGGTAATACTACTGCGTTGTATTATTTCCATTCCAGACGCTTGATCATAAGACCAATCCCGATGTAGCCACACCCACCGCCGATGACGTCATTGAGATTATCAAAAACCTTGAGCTAAGATGGCATCTGATGTCAGAAAGAATGTCGTCCGTGACAGGGGCTCTGGATTTCAACTACAAACATCTTCAAGTAAGATTTGATAAATCAAATAGTTTATTTATAGTAGTACCATGCATCGAAAAAAATTGTTCTTTTAATAACTATAGAAAAATCTGTACCTCACGCACATTCGTGCAGTTTACTAACTATTAGTATATTTACTTCGATTTTAAAATGACACACCCAATACTTTTCGCCGACATAAGGACCAGCATTGGCTAATAGCTTGAAATATAATATTTAAGTGAAATCATTAGAAAAAGAGACAATTTTACCACTTCCAATTCTAATATAAATTTCCCTTTGTCAGATTTCTTCATCTCTTAGTTAAATGAAATCATGAGTAAAAAAAAACAAAATCGTTTCCCGCCTGCGATCAAAAATGTTAAGACTTGTCTGGTTTCAGAAACTATGAAGAAACCCTCTGTCCTACTGAAAAAGTAATAGTGGTTTTATTGGATTTCTTCAAATGCTTAAAGACACAGCACGGGATCAATAAATCATGGAGATGTCAAAAAGATATAAACAAGATTTATTCATTATCAAATTGTGTAGTTTATTGCGAGTTTATTGCCTAATTCCTAACGAGTTGATGGTTGATATTTAGAAGAAAAAAACTATTTCTGTTGATTCCTTGTAACAGGAGCTTGCCGACTATACCTCTGTCAAAACACCTGCCACGGAGCGTAGCATATTCGATGACATCAAGTTCAAGTGGTCAACTGAGCAGTCAAAGTTCGATGACCTTCAAAAGGCATTGAAGACGGACAAGGAGGAGAAACTCGTAGCTAACGAAGGATTGAAGGTAGCAGAAAAGTTTTCATTAGATGTTTGAAATGAAATCTAAGAATTCTTTTGGATTGCACACATGATATTAAATCATCAGCTTTCTTTCATTCTTCATAACCTTATGTACTAAATGCAAGAGTGCATGTCCCTTTTTTTTAATAATATGAGTCATTATACCAAATATTGATCTTTTGAGTGCAACAAAATTAAATAATGACAATCAGTATAAAAGTTGTTTAAATAATAGGAAGTGGGTTTCCTGCCATTTGGATGTGGTTTTGCGTCAGAAATTTTTTATGATGCTATTATTTTTAAAAGGGTGAAAACATTTTCACTGTATGTAATATGTTTAAACTAAACAGAACATCTGCAGGCTGATGGGCGTGGCGTATCCCAATAGCCCCTCCTCCCTCGTGACTGGCATCAAGGATACCTGGACCAAAAACCAGGGCAAGGTCAATGACCTTGAGATGGACCTTCTTCAGAAGGAAGAAACGATCCAACAATCGGTAGAGGGCGTCCAGGTATGCCCAGAAATGTTTCTTTTCCTTCTTCTTTTCTTTTTCATTTTCTTTTTTTTTTCTATTTCTTCTTCGTCTTCTTCTTTTCTTACTCCTTCTCCTCCCCCTCCTTCTTTTTGTTAACGTTGCTCCGGTTGCAAAATTCTTTCTCTGATATCAATTACAATCTGGAGCCTTATTTTCTGAAGTAGTACTTTTGTGGGTATCACTTTTCTTTTGTTAAATTTCCATGAAATAATATGTTGGTGTACAAATTTATTCCTTTTTAGTATTTTCCTTTGAAACGTCAATATGTTTTTTTAGATGATAATTACAAGTACATACCCGTACAGTTTGTGGTATCAATATTATCTTAAAATAAGTATTTTTAACAGTGTTTAATGAAATGAAGGAGCATTATATACTTCAAAGAGATGAATTATTAAATTATTTGAAACATTGTCATGTTTACAACCCTTAAAATTGTAAATTTTTAAATTGCAAATAAAATCAGGTGTAAAATATCTTGTCTTTCCATGTGTTTTCCGTTGTCTTTGTAGAGCTTGGCAAAGTTCTTCGGACTAGAGCTCCCTCTACGGACTGGTTCCAATATCTTGGATATCATCAAAGACAAATGGACTCAGTCAAAGGCACTCATCTCTGAACTCAAATCATGTCTAACCATCGAAAAAGAAAAGAACACCCTTGCTAGTGACACCATCAAGGTATGACTGTTTTCACATTTCCGCCGAAGCTTCCAGTAAGAAAAGCCATAATTGTTTTCTTTCGCTCTCTGTCATGTCTGTGTAATGGCCTAATGTTCCAACAAGCATTACAAGTATTATGTTAGATAGATATTTTTATATATTATAATGATTTTACACAATAATTACTTTCCAATTACTTGCTAAAGTAGCCATTTTCACGGCTTCTTAGATCTTTGTGTTCTTGGGTTCGTTGTACCCGAGGGATTTACTTTTTCACCTTAAAATAAAAAAATGCCGAATATTTCTCCTAATATATGTGGTAACCATAAACAATTTTTACTGTTGTTGTTTGTTCGTGTTACGTCAGGGTTTGGCTTGCTTCATGGACGTCGACCCGACTGACTGTGAAGCAACCATGGTGGGTAGCATAATGGATAGATGGATGGAGAGCAAGAGAGAGGTCAATGACCTTAAAAGGGCCTTGCTTAAGGAGAAGCAGAAGTCAAAGGAGGCCAAAGAGGCTCTTCGGGTAAATTGATCATATTAGTCAAGCATTAGTTATAACAAAATGAAAACAGATTATTGAATTATATTGATGCTTTTGTTAACGAAAATTACAGTAATTTTGATCATTAGATTTTATAGATAATATCATTAATTATGATTTCACCAGTATTCATATCAAGATTGTTTTCACTATTTTCATTGGTGTTTTTAATGCTATTTTCATAACGATGTCCGCCATCATCATTACATTAATTTTAGGCTTATGTCAGAATCTCTTTTTTTGTCATTATAATACCTACATTAATTGTCGTAAGCACCACCGACTTTCTCGACCAATATATTCATGTTTCTTCGTTTCAATGTTAGTTAATGTTAACCATATGATTCATAAAAATTTGACTTGTCTTCCGGTTTCTCATATTTGTTACCTTTTTTTGTTGGCAGGCTCATCTGAACCGACCTGTCGCTTTGACGTCATCAATTTCGACTCAGACTGATGACCTCCAACCCCTGCCACGTGACCTTGGACAGGTAGTGGACAAGGTAGCCCAAACAGACAAGATGGAGAGGTAATAAACCAATTTTAATTTTCATTAATTATACTCAGAAGGTCATTTAATGTGAGAATGGTAATTTGTTTAGGGGGATGTACCTGTGCTCAGTGTCCTTTACAGAAATATATTTCTTTGTCCTTTACAGAAATATATTTCTGTGACTGCCTAATCGGTTACTTTTGTTTTATGTTTTTACCCCCATTTCTGTTATTCATGTCTGTCGAATTCTTTTTTTTCTGGGTTGCTGCTCATCTAAAAATCTGAGTTGTTCCCTAGTTAGCCCTTATACGCTGATTTCTTTTGCACCCTGTTTCACTTTCCTCTCTTTCCCATTTCTCAACCTCCCCGCTTGATCTATCTTTATCCCCCATCTCCCTTGCTCTCATGTTCTAACTCTGTATCTTCCACACTCACACTATCTATCTGTCTGTCTGTCTATCTATCTGTCTATTTTTCTATCTATCTACCTACCTACCTATACCTACCTACCTATCTATCTATCTCTATCTATCCCTCTATCTACCTCTATCTATCTATCTTTCTATTTATCTATCTATCTGTCTGGCTGTCTTTCTATTTATTTTTCTATCTATTTATCTATCTATCTATACTGTCTGTCTGTCTATCTATCTATCGATATTTATATAATATCTTTCTTATGACATGCATGATTTATTTCTCCCTCTCTTCCTATCTTTCCCGAAACCTACAGCATTCCTCCTTCAACACCAAACGGTCATGTCCTCCTGAGGCAGAGTGCAACATTCGAACTGAAGACACCGGCCTCACACCCCAGAGAGGACATCATCGAACCCGACCTGGAGGATTCCTGGAGAAATGTCATCCAACGACCTATGCTACTCCAATCCCCACACCAACAGCAAGTCCTGGGATTGACCCATCAGGTGCCCCTATCGACCCACGGAGGTACCCAAGTCAAGTTCTCCCATGATGCAGCTGTTGCCGGAGGTGCTTCCGGTGTGTATTCAGATGCTACTTCAACTAGCAAGAGGTGAGCTATAATTTTCCTTCTAATATGTACAAATATATGTCACAGAGTGCTTTATATCCAGGCCATATCCAGAAGCAGTTTGCATATTCATCGTCTTGGCCATGTAGAAGATTTTGCTTTGCTCTCAATTTGAAATGTTTGTATGGTTCAATATTCAAATAGACAATATTATGATATTTCCTGTATGCTTATCTTCTTCAGATCTTGTCCCTTTGATCAATACGTTGATCGAGATCTTCAGAGGATCAAGGAACACCAAGCAATGAGCATCTCTTCGAGGGGATCTTCCCATTGCCGAAGCTTCACCTCATCCACAGGTAGCGACCGCATCCAGCTTGAACCATGGCACAGGAGCCTAGAGTCCATCAGAATGGATACTACGATCTCGCCACCGAGTAAAGCATCTTTGGTAAATGCTTTCCCTGTCATAGCTGGGGCAGAGATCCGCACCGAGTCAGAAGCTTCATCAGACATTAAGATCACCAAGCTCTCTGATCTTGTACCTTGGGATGAATATCGGCCAAGGATCGAGCTTGGTAGCGGAGTCGCAGGGACCGTTTTTCTCTACCGTCACGAGGAATCGAAGCGACCGGTTGCTGTCAAGGTGGTGGAGAATCCAGGACAGTGCTTCAGGAATGAGGTCAGAATTCACCAAGCAATTAGCGGCCTTCCGTGGTTTCCACTCTTCTACGGAAGCTTTAAAATTGCAGGAAACCAATCAGTCCTGGCCATGGAGTTCCTTGGAGGTGACTCCGATGACAAGAGTTACACGGTTGCTGACTGCCTTGAGAACACGGGACCTATTCTTACCAGGGATGAATGGTTTGACATCTTCAATGATGTTGCCCAGGGACTCAAATCGCTTCACGATTCTGGCTTCTTATCCAACGACCTCAAAGAAGACAACGTGATGCTGGTCAAAGAATCCGGCATATGGCGAGCAAAGATCATCGATTTCGGCTGGGCCTCGGACATTTCGGCTAACTTTATCATGGACTTGGACGAGGAGCAGATTGAGAACTATAAACAGCATGGAGGGTGTCGCCAAAATGCCCCCGAGTGCGTTCTTGAGGCAAAACCCTGCTCAACATCCAGCGATGTCTACGCTCTTGGAAGACTCTTGGCGTTCGTTGGACAGGAGATGGAATATGATGACTTCCTCAGCTATGGGCAAAGCATTTACTATGCTGACAAAGATCAGAGACCAACGGTGGAAGAGTTCCTTGATGAGCTTTACAACATGCAGCTTGTAGGAGGAGGGGAAGATGGCCCCGGGTCGTCATCCTGCTAGCTAAGGTTCCTCTGGGAGTGGGAGGATAGACATGAGATAGCTACAGGAAAGGGGGTAAAGGAGGAGATTGTCAGTGAAGAAAGGGATATAAGGTGATCAAATCTCGCTGGAAACCTGAAAAGACTGGAAGACTTTTAAAGTCGATTCTTGATCAGAAAATGTGGTTATGTCGATGGTGGCGATGGCAAGAACAGTCAGAAGACATTTCATACCTTCCATTCCATAAAATCCATAACTTGATGAGGGATACCGAAAGCTAGAGAACGCAAAGGAAGAGATTTACCAGATCTCCGCCCACTTCTGATCCAGGCGCCACCAAGATCTTCGTGACAGCAATTTAACCTGACGATTTAACAACTATTCATCGTTAATTATAAAGTTCAATCGAGTTGGCAACTGTATCTTTAAAAAAAATCTTAGCAAATTGCAATACTATTATACATTATTTTCAAAGAAAGTGGATAAATCAGACTGAATCCATATATCCAAAAGATGAGTTTAGTACCCGATGACCATTGTACATGCAACAAAGGTTTTTTCAATCCTATTCTCGAGCCCATGTTCAGGGAAATATGTAATTGATATTGCTCTGTACAAATGTCAACCAAGATTTATGCTGAACATGTTCATCAGCTAGTGATGGCAGAATTTCATAAAAACCAGAAAACCGGGTCGGATAACCATCGACCAAATGCCTTCTCGATCAGAAATCATCTAAATAACATGCTAAAGATTCCAATGAATAGAGGTAGGAGTGATTCAAGATTGTAACAAGTTATAGAATGATACTGAAAATACAAATTACTGTAAATACCAAATAAATGAATTGTAAATAAAATTATTTAATATAAGCAGCATAATATATCTAGTCTCTTACTTTCTTTCTAAGAGTAGTCAATCGGTGTTTATCAATTCATAATTCATTATAATCATTATTTTATTTCAGTTTTCTTTTATCACGGTAGCCCCTTCAGAGACTTTTCAGTTACGTGGGCTGATTTACAAGAGGGTCCTGGAAATGATAAAAGACATTAAAATCATACATACATAGTCAAATACATCATACCGATAAATTTAAGATTACAGTTTAAGATCACAATGTTTCAATGATTCAATTGATTTGATTTTTGATTTGATTTATTGTTTCACATTCCACAAAAACATACATCTTGAACATAATTGTAAAAACATGATGACCAAAAATACGTAGTCGTAGTATTTAGCAAGGAAATACCATTACGTGAAATATGGGGAACCTATTAAAAAGCAAAGCTTGTAGACATATAGGTTCCCAGAAGAAAATAATCAAGGAATAAAAACTCCTAACGGAATGAAGCGAGATAAATCAAATGAAAAATAATCAATACATTATAAAGAGTTCTACATGATAGTCACTCGAGCAAGGCGCTTATCCACTAGCGTACGATTCATTAATATAATTAATTAACATAAAGATGATCTATTTTACTCAAGAAAAAAGGCCAACATTTGGTGCTCCTTTTGCGGCGTAAATTTACATTTCAGCCTAGAATACTCCCTTTGAGACGGCATCATATATGACCGAGTTTTTAACGAGATAACGGAAAGAAACTGTTTGAAAAAAATTTATACATTGAATTGTATTCTAAATATTTAAGCATGGAAGATAAAGATGAATGACTCTCATGACTATATTGCATTTCAAAATGATTTCCATTACGTTTATTGCTGACGGGGAAAACGACATCAAACTACAAGCCTGAATATTGAAATATCGTATAAACAAATAGTGGAAAAAAATAATTAATTGTAAAACTTCAAATCAGAATTATAGCGTATAATTTTTACTCTGTATGTCAATAATTAAGCAAAAAATTATGATGAACCCCTTTGTACATTATTTACCTATTATACAGTCTGTCTATTTTAGAAATAATGATCATTTTCCCCCACATTCACATATAGACTTACCTATTCACATAGGTACTCACTTACTTATTGGCTTAGTAGCTTATACATATATACGCACTTTTCTTCCTACGTGCTTGCTTACTTTCTTACTTACTTCCTATTTACTTACGTACTTGCTTACTTTCTTACTTCCTATTTACTTACGTACTTGCTTACTTACTTAATTAATTAATTACTTATTTCCTATTTACTTACGTACTTACTTATATACATAGTCACTTTCTTTCTTACTTCCTTACATACTTACTTAGTTACTTACTCTAATCCATCTACTAGTATGCCTGTTTGTCGATCAATTGGAATACACGAAATGCTCCATATTCATGTGACAAAAGAAGTGTGGTGCAGACAGAAAACTCTGAATAAATTCATGCAATATTTTATAAAATAAAACTTGAATAATAGTCCATGACAAAGACCATAAGAAATGGTCTTCCATTACTCAAAGTCGCATACAAGAGCAGCATTCATCCAGTGATTATCAAGCCGATTCCTTAAAAAAATATCGAAGGTTTTGAGAATACCTCTTCTGGTAGACTGTTCCAAGAACTCATAGCTCGATTCGAACATGAAAAAGAAACAACAACCCTACGATCAAGACTCGCATGTCTTTGTTTAAGACTCTGTGAGCTAGGATCCTGTCGTCCCTTCCTTATTGCGTTTCAGATCAGTACTGGGACAAAAAAGTACCATGCATAAAAATAACAAGCACTAATCATTATCCCTTCTCCTACCTCTGTGAAGAAGAGTTCGCAATTTCTAATGATTTATAAAATCTTAACAGGACAAGTTTAAAATCGTCTGTTAAACTTTGTTTTACTTTGTTGCACACTATCTCTTTGCCTCTTACTTGAGGATTAATAAAATATATTTATATATGATTTACATAGGAATCAGGCACCGTGAAATGGTTTTGAAAGTGTGGGGGCTGACCATGCAAAAGTCGCAATTAGATGGTAATTTGCGTGTTTTTGTACACGTTTTTAGAGTCGCCCCCCCCCCCTCCGCGGTTTCCGTAGCCCTTGGGAATAGCCTTTAATCAAGAGTCAAATGGTACAAAAATACTTACAATTTATATAAATTACAGCATATCAATAATTTTCTTGAATTCTAGCACACTCTCTATAGATGAAAAGGATTGCTCACTTTAGCTTCTATCGGAGCCTGATATTGTACGAACTGTATCCGAAGGGGTAGCAGAAGGACATCCGAAGAAACAAAAGAGTTTCTTGAATCCCTCTCTGAAGAGCTTGTACTTGAGGGCGTATATGAGTGGGTTGATGCCCATGTTGAGATAGGCAAGGACAAGGCTGACATTGAACCATATGCCACCGTAATCAAGAGGACCTCCGAATCCATGTTGCAAGAAGGTCAGGTGATTAGGCAGCCAACAAACAACGTACATGATGAAGACGGCCAAGAGAGTGAAGGTTACGTTACGGCGAACTTTCTGAGATTGAGCTGGAGGACGTCTCTGCTGTTGATGATGTGGCCTTTGCTGTCCGTGTTGCTGATGTTGCTCTTCGTTTGGTTGTTGATGTGTAGAGGTGTTCTGGGTGTCATGGTTATCATTTCCTTGTCCCTGCAACGAGCTATCAGGGGCACCTTCTTTTCGAGCCCCACTGGGGTCAGGAGAGACCTGAAAGGGTTGCCGAAGTTGCCCATTTTGACGGTCTTGATTGCCTGTGTTAGCACTAGAACCTTGGACTCTTTGATGTTGCTTTCGAAGCAGACACACGATTCGCACGTAAACCACAGTCATGATGACTAATGGGATGAAAAACTCCCAGAAGAAGACCATGATACCTACTGCAGCCAGGACTGCACGATTACCACGACTCTTGCAAACACCACCATCATTGTAGTTGTCCCCAACAGGGTAGTAGTAATGCAGTAGTGGGGCTATGATCCAGCAAAAGAGAATCATCAGGATGGAGGTTCGCTGGTTGAATTTGGTGGAGTAGGTCAGAGGATATGCAACAGCTACGAAACGCTCCAGAGACATCATGCAGAGATTGTAGGTTGACACGACAAAGAGCATCCACAGAAGGCTTTCATACACCCACATTCGACAGAGGAACTCTCCCCAGCCTCCCGTCTTTGGTATAAAGGGAACGGGTAATGTGTAGCTGAGAAATAAAACAACAGACGTTACACCATCGATGAATGCTTGGTGCAGGATGAGAAGATTGACATTGCTGCTTTTCGACCTCGTGATCGCACTCGCGATTACCACACAGACCAAGGTGTTGCCGATGGCGCCTACGACACCTATCATTATGAAAATGACAGGGAAGAACGTCGCATGTCCCGCTTCGTTCATTGAGACTGCGCTCGAGTTATCATCCATCGTCATGTTTTCCGACAAAACAGCTTATCTTGTTATTGAAGAGTAATACTTCCAGTGCTCTAAAATGAAGAAAATAATATTTGTTCTTATATTGGACAATTTGATGCAATTCGATTTACTCGAAACCAGCTAGCTGCTCGATGCCAAATCTTGTACCGCAAATGCGTGAGCGACGACAAGGAAGAGAATTTTATATCTATAACTCAAAGTCTGAACTATACGGATAATATTGCATTTATGTATTTCTTTGATGATCAGTTTCTAAGGGAGTCACCATATAAAGAAACAGAAACAGAATCCCACCCTGCAAATTCGTGAGCGAAGATATACGGAAGAGAAATTTATACATGTACTTTCAGAACAAGTGTAAGTGTAAGGCTTTACCTATTATTTTCATGAGCAGTTCGTCATTAGGCTTAACTCCCCCGCCCGCCAGGTCCGGTTACCTTTCTTTTGAATACTCCAAATAGGGTTGTGACGTATGCAGATCTTATTAAAAAAAAACATTAAAAGCCCCTCTTCCATCAGAAAAAGAACTATTCATAACTATTCTACTTTTTTTCTTTTTTCGCCCTTCCCCACTCACAAATATTTTATTACTAAAAGTTACCAACGTTTAGTCTTTGTAATTTGACGTATATCAAGATCTGTTCTAGCACAAAACGTTTCATTTCAAAAGCCTTTCGACCTTTTCTTTGATTATGACAGGAAAAATAACCTCATCCTGATCACACGCACTGGCACATTTAAAATAATCTTCTCTATCGACCTTCATCTGACTTTTATGTTGTTGAAATGTGACATGTCAGTCATTGAATGGCGGGAGCCTTGAATCTCTTCGCATATCACAGAAAAGACAGTCCATCTTGACAAGATGTAACTCTATACAATCCAGTTTGTTCGAGAACGTGTATTATTTTAGAAACGGACATCTTTTAGATTACATAGTACTTTCTTTATTTGAATCCAACTAATGGATCACAGTCCACTAATGGCTTTTAAAACTTTGTTTAGAATAAAAAGAAATTGAAGAAAGTGAAATCATTCTTGATAAAAAGCGGAAGGCACATCCTACTTTCCGTATTATTCTATCATAAAAATTGTCGTGTCAACATTAAAACATATCTGATGCAAAATGTTCACCGCTTCATCTCTTCAAATGCTGAAAGGATTGGCCGTGACGGGAGATTAAGCAATTGACCATTATTGAGTCATATTTAAGGAGATAAGACAACAACAAAAAATGTTTGCTATTATTGCAAGGTTTCCAAACCTTTCTGTTGATCTAGGCTATGAACTACTCATATGACAGACTTATGACTATGTATAAATTGATCATTTTTCACGATTTCATGAAAACTGCCTATTCCGCTCGTTTTTTTCTTTTTTTTTTAGTTTTCATGAAGGTAAACGTTACTGGTATTTACTCCATGCTTTTTAAAATTTAATTTCTTAGCTTCAACTGTTCGTACCAATTAAATAATAGCATTACCCGAGAATACCTACCAATAACTACAGGAAATGTCATACTGATAATGCTGCTGTGCAAAATTTTCAAATTACTGGGTTCATCGAATGGCACGACTTGAACACCCCCCCCCCCCTACACACACACCCACGTAGGCACATTTCAACCCTACAGGCAACCCCCCTCCCCTCGCACACCCCCACACAAAGTTTCTCTCCTTCAGCATATCTCTCTCCCCATCCCACCCCTCCCTCCCACTCTCTCTCCCCCTCCCTCTCTCTCTCACCCCCCCCCCCCTTTATTTTCCATTCTCTAGCTCTCTATACACTTTCTTTTCGGGGGGCATTTAACAGAGACTAGTAAGGCCAGCCTGCAGTATTTCACTGGCCTAAATTAGTCTCCCATTGCATAAAATATACCTGCACGACCTCTAAATTATTTTCCATTTTTATTTCGTCAATCCAGGAATGGCTGAAGACCAGTCAGATATTTGATCATTCATGGATACATTACGAATAACCCGCTGAAAAATTAACTCTTGATGACAGACCTCAAAGACCATTGCATATGATAATTGGACTTTTTGAATAAGAAATTTGAAATTTTTGCTCGCTTCCTTTGCTCACTTGCCCGAAATTTCTAATTAATTTTATGTGAAACACCATATCGAGCCCCCTTAAATATTTTATCATTCATTACGCCACTGAATCATTGAAAATACATTGAAGGGTAGTCCGCTCAGAGAGCTTTCAAATTTTCATCTTCCTTCATCGGTATTTCCGTTTCTAAAAGGAAAGATCTCACATCGCCAGGGTAGATGGCCGTGCATGGTCGGATTGTCCCTGAAGATAAATGCAAACAAAGCCCTTTGTTACAGAGTTTGGCGAATTTGTTTCCAGAGGGTTACAACTTTTCACAATTTCTTATGAATTGCGCCTTCATGGACTAGCCTGCTGGGCAAACCCTTCACTCGAGTTTAAGGGTTTGAATGTGCAGCCCACTCATGCCTTGTGTACTGAAGGCCCTCTCGCTCAGGAATTAAAACAGCAAGTTTTGTATGTGCTAGTCTTTGCGTGGAGACACACTTGTTGATCAAAGTTTCAATCAGGGTCTGTGCCTGCAGACTAGCCGTGGACCGCCTTCGAAACGGGCAATGTATGATCGCCCCTTTACTCTCTGTGGAAAGGGGGATAACACAGTCATCTGTTACAACATAACATCAACTCATAGCAGTAATTGGATATCAATGAGCAAGGAATGCTTTTAATTACACAGACCAAATCATTTACAAGCCTTGTTTGGCCCCCATTCATTATATAATGATTAATAATAACAACTATAATTCAACTATGACAGTAAGAGCAATGAATACAAAATATAAATAATTATGTTACAAATATATACTGGTATTATTTACTATAAACATATAATCAGCAACAAATACAAAATCACCTTGACAAGCAAAGGAATTGGATGAAGGCAAGAAAAATCGTTTGGAATGATTGTTTCAATCTACATAAAGCAGGGATGTCACTTTATTTAGAATTGTTTTAATAATGGTGAAATCATGTACACCAATACTATTCTTTTCTTTCACTACTTTTTGCTAATCTTTGTTTTATTTTTTTTAACTTTTTACTTTTTATTTACTTTTTATAACTTATTAGTTTTCTATGACAAAAACTTCTAAAACAGTTAAATTTCCTACTTTTTTTTCCAAAAAAAGTCATCCTTATTAGAATTATATCATACAAAAGTAACATTTTATCAAGATTGGAAGGGCAGAATAATGATGATGGTGTTGAGAATAATTGCAATCATTATAAAAGTGATCGTAGGAAAGACAATTGATGATATTTGATGAGGAGGAGGATCGTAAGACTCTTATGTTGCCTACCGGGGAGCACCTCACAAAATCTAAACATTTTGGAGAGCATTTACATTTACATTTACCTTTCCGTATTCAGCCCTAAAGTTATCTCTTACAGACTGTTTTCATGCAGAATCTTGGAGCATCACCAATTCGAACAAAGGCAGTAGTGATACAATTTGTTCTTGGATAGACATAGTCATTTCAGATAAAATTGTCAAACCATGCGATATATCGCTGTATCTTTATTATTAGGCAGAATATGCAAAGGCAGTAACTATTCTAAAATTATGAAAGTATATTTCACATGAGAACAAGAGCATATCCAAATCAGCAGGGATGTTTCAGAAAGCTGTTCATGAATAAGAAATTATATTATGCATGACTTATATTTTCTTGTGCTGAATATGCCCTATGGCCCGTATTCTGAAGTCGGGTTTGACTTAGATCATGGTCTAACTCTGTGCTAAAATTATGGGAAGCCAAACGTTCCAAAATTTTGTTTACAGTGAATGCTTCTCATGTTTACTGTGCTCTTCACTAATTATTTAATGGTGAAGACAACTGTCATACTTATCTTTCCCAGGCAGTTAATAATGAATGAGCTGATACATTGAACCTCTACTGATAGAGATTTATGTAACAACTGGCTTTCCATAGATAAACCACAACTTAAAACCAGAGTTTAAATTAAACCCGACTTGAGAATACGGCCTATGTATCTTGTGCTAAATGTTCCCTATGTATCTGAATTTGAACCTGAGATCATGTTCCAGTCATGGGTAAGGTCGTGTATAACTTTATGAACAGCTTCATGAAATACCTAGCTGTTGAGAATTATTACTTGTTAATACTCATTACTGAAGAAAATATTCAGCATGTGATAACAATACTACTGCTACTTTTACTATAATTTCTATCACAACTGTGGCAATTAAATATCTGCTGAACTACTAAAGGCATATGAAAATATTCACATTAACTTGTTTACCTGTAATTACTTGACTTAATCATTGAAAACTCACATTTGAGAGAGATTACATTAATTACAATCACTCATCAATCGCGACTAACGTACTGCTTTTAGCAACACTTATCAAAGAGCCTGGGCTAAACAGGTATTCCATTCAAAACTTGGATTTAGCAACAATTTTACCAATTATTATATTGCTTGGGGAGGAAATTCAATATTCAATTCATATTCAATTCAATACCTTTTCTTTATCAAGCCAAAACGAAAGCAAAAATATCTCACATAGAAGCATTGCGACATCACATCGATGTTGCCAAATAATGTATAACACCAGAAACACTATTTCATTATAATTCTTTCCAGCTCAAAATGACTGTGTACAAAACCTACCACCAAGAATCATTTAAAAGAATAATTACTGCCAAAATATAACTTCCTTAAAAAACAAGAATCTTAAATAATTTCAAAATCTGTTAGAGGAAGGAATGATATAACAAATTACCCAGTACCTGTATTCCAGCCACTAATTAACGATGAATCATGGTACATGTGCTTCTCATAACAATAATTTCATTTACTACCATACACTAACATATTGTTTAGGGAAGGTATTCTAATTTTGTCATATCATTAGGAAGAATGCATTTTTTTTTCTTAATAACTACACATGGATTTTCTAAAATTTCAATCAGTAAGGCACATAAATTTCATTGAATATAAAACTTCTGTTGCTCTAAAGAAAAAAAAATTATGTTGAAAGTATAGACAAATTAATATCAACAAAATGGAAAGCAGCATTAGCACGTTTCAAAAGCAGAACAAGCTAGAGCGACACAGGATGACGCTATTACATAAAATACACAACACACAATTAATGGCAGAAGATGATCAATACTTTTAAAATTACTGCAAACGTACAAAAAATTGGTTTCCAAATTAAGCGTGGCCATCAGTCCAAAAATAAAACATACATAACTCCATCATCTCTGATACCAAAATGATTTCAAATCAAAAGAAATAAAATAAAATGCTTCATATCATAACAATGTCTTGAATTTTCAACAATCATGCAATGATAAAAACCTATTATGATACAAAACATACAAATGTAACCTTTTACATATTAGATACATTTTCTGAAAGTATAACAAATCAAAACATACATACAAAAAGTAGAAAACATAGTACCACAAACTTAGGACTCAAGTCAGAATATATTCCTGTAATATATTCACTTATCCATAAAAATGGTTAATCATGCATTTGGTAGGATAAATACGGTTGATACATTCATGCAGTGTTCCAGACAGAGAAATGGTAGATGTTGAAATGACCTTAAATTACCATAATAAAATATAAAATTCTAATCTTATTGTGAAATCAATCACATTCGAAACAGATCACTGCATTGACCTAAGTGTCTGTATGATATCTCTCAAAGTCAAATCAAATATCTAACTTTGGGTTAACTATGAATTTGGTATGACAAAGATCCCATCTACAATGTACATCAACAAGGATTCTTTCAAGACTATAAAATTCCATTTCAATAACATTTTGTTAAAACTATTTTGCAAATGTTTTGGAATTCATAGTTGATTTGTAATCATTGTTATCATATTTAATCTGTATTTGTTTAGATTTATGAAGTATGTTTGATTTGTATTTGTTTATAATGGAAATGAAAATAAAAGTTGAACTTGAAAATATACTCTTATGTATAAATTAGTGTTATTACATCAATTGTCTAATTTTTAACGAGCCAAAAAAGGACTTTATACTTCATTTCAAAAGAAGATTTCTTTCCACAAAGAAACTTTCATACCTATTTGAGGATATCCTAGCAATATCACATATGATCAACACTGTACAGTATTGAAACATAAAATATCAACAATAAATAATCGCTACTATATATAGAGAATACAGAGGAATACACGAATGCCTTTAAATAAATACAGTGACAAAAGTAGAAAAAAGTCATATTTCTTTCTCAAAATCTTGGTCCAACGTAACACTACATATATTTGAGATTTAATCAAATTTGATGGTTAGAAAAATAAAATTAAAAAAAAGTAGCCTAAAACTCTCAGCACCCTAAATGGTGTATTGCACTTTATAATTGTGTTCCACATTTTTTTCCCACAATGCAGCAGTAAAGACATCATCCGCAAGGCTTCTTTTCCCATAGCCTACTGCTGGAAATCATACAAATAACAAAATTGAATTAAACAAGGGGGAGTGGTGTTTTTTTTTACAACATTAGGTTATGGATTATTAATGGGAGCAAGTTCACCATGACAATAAGCTAATCCATCCAAGAAAAACAGAGTAATGAATGATGAATAATCATGATTTTTTAAAGTTTGAATTTTGTGACATGACAGATGAGATGTTCCTCCACACAGGTAAGGCCAGAAGTTTACATACACCCAGGAAATTCAAGAAAAATTGACACTTGCCAAACATGAAATTTACTGTATTTTAGAAAATATTTGTGCTATCATGACGAATTTGATACCAATCAAATGAGTATGTTGTCATGCCCCTTAATCACATTGCTTTGTCATCAGGAGTTAAGTAGTAGGCAGGCGTGAGTACATGTAGGTGAGAGAAGGCTGGCTTGAGTCAGCGAAATGAGTAGTAGCAGGAGCAAGAGAGTAGATTGTCCGTCCCAGTCAACCTGTCCGAAACATCAAGTCTACTCTCCCGCTTCTGCTTCTACTCAATTCGCCGACTCAAGCCAGCCTTCTCTATGTTTTCCACTCCTTCTCGTTTACAGGTGTAGTGTGGAAGAGCCGTGGTGTAGTGGTTCTGACTCTCGCCTTGTAAACAGAGGGTTGTGTGTTCGAATCCCACCACGGTCTAGCGTCCTTTGGCAAGGCGTTAATCCACTCTGCCACTCTCGACCCAGGTGCTAAATGGGTACCCGGTAGGATGCAAAAGATATTGCATGTTTGATTTTGCCAGCGCCATAATGTGGCTGCAACGCATGCAAGGAATGCTCCCCAGGGAGTGGAAATTGTGCACTTTTTGGGGTTGATTGAAATGAATCCAATGACCGGGGTAATAATATGCTGTAACGCGCTTTGGGCCATTCTGGGAAAAGCGCTTTATAAAAATTGGCTATTATTATTATTATTACAGTCCTTTTGAGGACTACACTCATTTTGAAATAAAAGAATACTCTACTTTCAAACCTCCAATTTCTCGCCTTTCCAATTATCTCCATTTGTATCCACTTTTCTTATCTCAGTCCATGACTTTACACATGGTGTACCGTAAACCTCATCAGCAATTGTACATACCACGATGCAAACCTATGAACATCACCGGGTATGACTGACATCACACTAAGGGCACTCCTCACCACCATGTATCATAAAACTCACCTTTAAATCATGACACTGAGCCATTTTATTTTCACTTCTACCAAGTTTTAAATGGAATGCAACTATAAAGAAAAAAAAATATCAATTTCAGTTTATGATGTCAACATTAAAACAGCTTACGATGCACCTGTTCACATGTGGTAGACTTGTAGCCTACCACTCATTCATGGTCAATATTTAAAGGCTCCCCAGTCCGCAGCCTGTCGAATGAAATCCTTCAAGTAGGTTCCGTCCAGATTGTTGAAGGCTTCGGTCTTTACCACCGCCGTCAGATGGTTCACCGCAAACTTGAAACAGAAGGCCTGAAGGTCCTGCAGAGTGAGGCAATCATTGCGTTTATAAAAATCATGGTGAATAAACAATACATACATTATTATCAATATCATACAGAGTGTTTTAGAGATGAATAAAAAACAGAGCTACCAAGTCTCACGCATTAAGCGTGAGACTCAAGCATTTTGGACTCTTATTCATTCCCTCAAATCTCTGTCTCACGCAACTATCACAGCCTATCCCCATATACATTGTACACAATGTCTGTGATCTCACTCAGATTCACAGAAAATCTCACGCATAGCTGGTCTTTGAACTTGGCATTTCTGAAAAAAACGCATATCTTAGCCATTTGCCTGCTCAATACAACAGCATATTAAACAAAGGACCAAAACCTCATGAACATTCCATAGGCTTCTATACAAAACTTCCTATTCAATATGAGAAAGAAAATATATATACAACAGGGTGCTACATAACTTTTTAAAAGCACTTGCCCAGTCGGGCAAGTAAATTTTTAAATAGTTGAAATATACTTGCCCAAAAATCTTTTTCACTTGCCTGAAAAAATCCTTGAAAAAATAGCTTTACCTCTTCAAAAGATAGTTTTGTGGTTTTATAAACCATTGACCTTTTTTCTCTTTTGACATGAACTGATCTACCTTGTTATTGCATTTCTTCTTCCAAAGTTATTTTATCTTGCCAGCCATGACCAAATTAGGGTCAATATCATATCATCAACCATAATTTTGGTCATTCTACTGTGAGAATTTTGCTTGCCCAACGAGTAGTTTTGGTCTTTACTTCAAAACACTTGCCTGACTCCAACTTTTACTTGCCCATGGCAATTGGGCAAGTGCTTATGTAGCACACTGCACAAGAAGACTGAGGGGCAATTAAGAGTACAAAGCATAACTATCATTTATAACTGGTGTTATCATGGAGTCTATCATATGACAAAATGCTTGATAATATTCAAAATGTCAATTTGAATTATAATTTACTTCTACTTTGATGATCATTTTCAAGTCTGCACCTGTGAAACCTCGAAACTTGAAATGCTATTCAAGCAGCTTATTTGCAGCAATACGGAAGGATAATTAATAAGAGAGTAATATCTGACAGAGATGAGCAATGTATACATGTACAAAACTAATATTATCATTAGACCTATTTCATTTTAGAAGCTAACTGCAGGGCAATCTTGTAAAAAACTTTGAAAGTAAGATATTTTCGGTTGTATTCATTTCCAACAGAATGCTATCTATATTTTAATTGTAATTTTACACTTTAATTCTGATGGGTAGTTCATAAAGATGTTTGTAAGTTAAGAGCAACTTTTAAAACGACTGGTGATCCTTTCTTATGGCAAATGGTATATTCATTAGCAATGGATTTGCACATAAGAAAGGATCACCAGTCATTCTTAAAGTCGCTCTTAACTTATGAACAGCTTTATGAAACGGCCCCCTGATTTCATGAAGTTAAAGAAAATGTACTAATAGTTTTTACTATTCGCACCTGCACTACAAGAACAAGCGCTTAATTTATTATGAAATAACAGTATGTGAAAAGTTCCACACATACACACACAACCAGTCCCCCGTATTCTGAAGTTGGGTTTGACTTAAACTCAGGTTTAAAGTTGTGGTTTAAAGGGGAATGAAACCTTTGGAACAAATAGGCTTGTGTAGAAACAGAAAAATCAAAGAATAAGAATATAGAAAGTTTGAGAAAAATCAGACAAATAGTGAGAAAGTTATGAGCATTTGAATATTGCAATCACTAATGCTATGGAGATCCTCACATTGGCAATGCGACAAGGATGTGTGATGTCACTGATGAACAACTTTCCCTTTGGTGGACTATAAAATACCCTCAAAATGTCTCTTTTTGCTTTTTCTTATGATGATACAAACTCTTTATCCATGATGTATTCTTAAAAAATATGTATTACATGCCCTCATGTAGACAGAACACATGATTTATGGATAGATGTGATAAAAGAGGCAATTCTAGAGAAATATATACTAAAGTAATGGGGAGAGTTGTTCACAAGTGACATCACACATCTTTGTCGCATTGCCAATTCGCTATCTCCATAGCATTAGTGATCGCAATATTCAAATGCTCATAACTTTCTCATTATTTGTCCGATTTTTCTCAAACTTTCGTTGATCTGTTCCTTTGATTTTTCTGTTTTCACACAAGCGATCTTGTTCCAAAGGTTTCATTCTCCTTTAAGTATGGGAAGCCAAAAGTATCAAAATTTTTATTAAGTTGTGTGTTTCTTATGTTTGCTTTGCTCTTTTCTGATTCATCGATGATGAAGACAATCATACTTTATACAGGGCTCCACACTAACCCATTTATTCTTCTGGTCCAACCTATTTATGTCGGACCAGTAGATACCCAGTTTTTCAATTTTTTACTGGTCCGAACCTAAAATCTACTGGTCCCAAAAAATAAAGAAAACATAAAAAAAAGGCGCAAGTTTATTTTTCTAGCCTTTCGTTACCCCCC
Organism: Lytechinus variegatus; assembly: GCF_018143015.1. Classification (NCBI taxonomy): domain Eukaryota; kingdom Metazoa; phylum Echinodermata; class Echinoidea; order Temnopleuroida; family Toxopneustidae; genus Lytechinus; species Lytechinus variegatus. Next base: position 19,749,221 of record NC_054755.1, on the reverse strand, counting down.
AAAATAAAATGAAGGAATGAAGGACAAAAAGAAAGCAAGACAGAAACGAAGAAGGAAAGAAAAAAAAAGAAAGGAAGGAAAAGAAAGAAAGAATAAGAGAAAGGAAGAAAGGAAGGAAAGGGAGGAAAAGAAAAAATAAAAAAGGAAGGCAGTAAAAAAGAAAAGGTAAAGAAAGGATAGATGTGAAGGAAAAAGAAAGAACTAAAGAAGGAAAGGAAGGAAGGAACAAAGAAGGAACAAAAATAAGAAAAAAAGAAAGAAAGAAAAGAAAAAAGAAATGAAGAAAGAAATGAAGCAAGCAATACAGAAAGAAAGAACAAATCCAGAAAGTAATAAAGGAAAGAAAGAAGAAGCAATCAAAAAGAAAGGGTTAAAGGAAAGATGGAAAGAAGGACAAAAGAAAGAAAGAGAGGAAGGAAGAAAGGAATTAAGGAAGAAATAAAGAAAAGGTAAAATAATAGACAGAAGGAAAGAAATAAATAAAGGAAGGAAAGAAAGAAGCAAGCAATATAAAAAAGAAAAGGTAAAAGAATAGATGAAAGGAAGAAAAAGAAAGACTGAGAGACAAAGAAAAGAAGAAATAAAAAAGGTAAATAAATGATGGGTGAAAGGAAGAAATAAACAAAGAAAGTAACGAAGAATGAAGGAAAGAATAGGGTAAAAGGAAGGAAAGAAAGGAAGAAGAATAAAGGATGGATGGAATTAAGAATTAAAGAAAGAAAAATATCAAATAGAAAGGAAGGAAGAAAGGAAGGAAGGAAAGAAAAGAAAGAAAGAAAGAAAGAGAGAGAGAAAGAAGGAAAGAAAGAAAGAAGGAAAGAAAGAAAGGAAAGAAAGAAAGAAGGAAAGAAGGAAAGAAAGAAGGAAAGAAAGAAAGAAAAAAAAGAAATAGAGAAAAATAGTTTTTAAAAGGAAAGAACAAATTAAAGAAAAAAGGGAAAATAAAAAAGAAAGACAGTAACAAAACAAGTGGAATGCCTCTGGCCGTCTCACCTGCATCACGCAGTTCAATATAGCAGCAGTGCTGACTTTGAATACTACTCTAACTCGCACAAGATGTTCAGTGATACATGGTTACTCTTATGTCCACTTTCTATGAACTAGACCAATAAACTTACAGAGATATGATGGTTATTCCACAAAAAACCCCAACATGGCCAAAGTTCATTGACCTTACATGACCTTTGACCTTGATCATGTGACCTGAAACTCGAACAGGATGTTCAGTGATACTTGATTACTCTTATGTACAAGTTTCATGAATCAGATCCATAAACTTTCAAAGTTAGGATGGTAATTCAACAGATACACCCAATTCGGCCAAAGTTCATTGACCTTTGACCTTGGTATGTGACCTGAAACGCGCACAGGATGTTCAGTGATACTTGATTACTCTAATGTCCAAGTTTAACGAACTAGACCAATAAACTTTCAAAGTTATGATGGTAATTCAACAGATACCCCCGATTCGGCCAAAGTTCATTGACCCTAAATGACCTTTGACCTTAATCATGAGACCTGAAACTTGCACAAAATGTTCAGTGATGCTTGATTACTATTATGTCCAAGTTACATGAATCAGATCCATAAACATTCAAAGTTATAATGGGAATTCAACAGATATCCCCAATTCGGCCAAAGTTCATTGACCCTAAATGACCTTTGACCTTGGTCATGTGACGTGAAACTCATGCAGGATATTCAGTGATACTTGATTAACCTTATGTCCAAGTTTCATGAACTAGGTCCATATATTTTCTAAGTTATGATGACATTTCAAAAACTTAACCTCAGGTTAAGATTTTGATGTTGATTCCTCCAACATGGTCTAAGTTCATTGACCCTAAATGACCTTTGACCTTGGTCATGTGACATGAAACTCTAATAGGATGTTCAGTAATACTTGATTAACCTTATGGCCAAGTTTTATTAACTAGGTCCATATACTTTCTAAGTTATGACGTCATTTCAAAAACTTAACCTCAGGTTAAGATTTGACGCCGCCGCCGCCGCCGCCGTCGGAAAAGCGGCGCCTATAGTCTCACTTTGCTTCGCAGGTGAGACAAAAATGAAAGAAGAAACAACAAAAGATAGGAAAGAAAGATAGGAAGAAAACAGAGGAAAAAAGCAAAAACTATCATCATAAATAATTTATCAATTTCTTTTTGGCTCAATTAAAATAGCTACGAAAGAAAGTCAGAAATCAAGTGTATAAACACACACATAAATGCATGTGTGGTGCTAATATGTATTCAGACGATATCACTCGAAACCCGATCTGTTTGAACCAAACAGAAGTGAAAATTTATCCTTTTACTGCTTACAAATGACTGAGTTACTCCAATTTTTAGGAAATATGGACATTATAAGAGCCTTTCATGAGTATGAACCTTGAATTTTGACAGTTCTGTGAGAGATTTCTGCCAGAGTTTAGCCAGGCTTCGTTCGTGCGGCCAGTAGAGAATTTACCATGTGGGTTGTGTGGCTGACTACATGTACACTGTATGCATGCTGTATAGTACTCTAGTAACACTTACATGCGATTCATTCTGTGTGTATTCTGTGTGTGAATTGCAGAATTTAACGGGGGGGGGGGGAAATGGTTTGCTGTGAATTTGACCATTTCTGGAAAAGTTATTGGCCCAACAATGGTTTTTATTACTGGTCATGTCGGACCCTTAAATCTTGCTATTTTTGGAAAAATTACTGGCCCGACAATGATATTTTTTACTGGTCATGTCGGACCAGTAAATCTTCCAATTTCTGAAAATCTACTGGCCCAACAGCGATTTTTACCGGTCTGGGACCGTCGGACCGCCGCTAGTGTCGAGCCCTGCTTTATAGATAATTATAAATGATTTGAGAGCCAAATGAGAGGAAGTATAATATCTCTACTGTTAGTTATTTATGTAACAATTGGCTCTCCATACTTAAACCACAACTTTAAACCCGAGTTTTAATCAAACCCGACTTCAGAATACGGGCCAGTGAGTTTATCTTCATCACATTGCAGCAGCAATTACCCTGGAAGAAGAAGCTACTAACAATGGCTTATAGGAGACAAAGGGCAGACATGATCCAAAATGAATGGATAGATTAGAGAATGACTAGAGAATACTATTACCTTTGCTTCATATCGAATGGCAGCTTCTAGCAACAGGGCAGCATTGTCCACATTGATACCTTGCTTGATGATGCGTTCACACTGCTTCTTTAAATGCGTTTCACAGTAGGAATTGGCAAGATCTAACAGACCTACATACAGAAAGACAGAAAATTACACGTTAGAAGGCTTTACTGGTTTCATATCTTTTTGAGCTATCCCTCATCAATACAAGCTTGATAACTATCCCTCTCAGAACCTATAGACTGTTTGCTCATCTTTACTTGCTTTACCGTATTGATAATATGGGGGCGTCGAGGTCTAGTGGTTGCGACTCTCATCTTTTAATCAGACGGATGTGGGTTCGAATCCAGCCATGGCGTGTTTTCCTTCAGCAAGAATTTTACCCACACTGTGCTGCACTTGACCCAGGTGAGGTGAAGGGGTACCCGATAGGATTTAATCCTTGAATGCTTTAGCGCCTATACAGCAACTCAGCTACAGCCGGGGTAGTATACCCTTGATACCAAGTATCAAGCGCGGTAGTGTATATGAAATTATAGCAACTGCGCTATATAAATGGAACATATTATTATTTTTATTATTATATCTAAGCTGATCATTCAGAGGAGTATTGTTTCAGAGGAGTATTGTTTCAGTGGCCTAAACATGGAGTAGTGTGTGCCCAGCACTTTGTAACCGAAAGGAAAAGTCGCTATATCAAATGACTCCAGATTGGATTGGATAAATCCATATTATCCCTCTCGGAACCTATAGAATGCTTGCTTATCTCTATTTGCTTTACCAAAGTCTCATAATTCATCGATCATTTCAATATGCTGGGCCATTCTCAAAGAATAAACTTCCACAAAACATCTGTTATATTTCTTGTCTACAGGACATGCTAGGACAACACTGAAAGAGCTACTCTCAGTAAGTTGTTATACTTATCATAATCATTAATACCATTCACAACAATAGGTTCACAATTATAAATAAAATACAGTCTGGATAGTTTACTTAGTTCGGATGCAACATACTTCAGGTTTATAAAGGGTGGTTTATCTTGCCAAAGAAATCTGGATTTTAAAGACTGCCCAAATCTAATACTAGTACCAGTTTTTTTTTTTTCGTTCTTGTGTGTTGAGCTTTTCATATCGTAATTATTGAAGTCTTATATTTATATTGATACTTGCTCAATTTTGCAATTTCTGCTGCAATTGTATATTTGTATGTTTTGGTGGAATTGAATAAATATTGAATGAATAGAATCAATTTTATCTCTAAGTATTTTTTCCTTTAACCCTTATAAAACTGGGGGGTTCAAATTGGTCCAATGAGTTTCATGACTACCCTGCCGCGAAATGCTCTTTGACCGCTCGGCTCACTGACTTTTTACACAAGTTTTGCGCATTTCTTGAGACCAACTTTGCAAGGCCCCAGTACGTAGATCCAACATGTAGTGCACAAAAAAAACAAATACCACAGAAATAAAAAAATAAAAAACACATAGAAAATTAATTAATGTCTCAGCAATTTTATTTGGATGAATATTTGTTGAAAATGTCAAAATCAATATATTTTCACCCAAAATTAGCATTCCATTAGCCATTAAAAACAAGTAAAACACAAAACATCATTTCATACACTAATTTGCATCGTTAATTACTTAATAATATAAAGAATATAAAATCTTTTGAAAATTCTTACTATACAGTCCTGTAGTTTACATCTGTCTCTATGTGCGTGCAAATTTTTCATGGCGATAACGCCCTCGGCGGCCAAGACCTGAAGTTGGGCCAAACTGACCACCCCCTGGTAAAAACCTGGTCTGAAATAGTCCAACTAAATTTAGGTTAAGGATATTAAGAAGAAATGAGAGTTTACCTATAGCATCGTGAGGTGGTAGCGAGACCGAGTCAGTGTAGAGATATTCCAGGAATGCATGGTACACCGGGTAGGTGAATTGAGTTATCTCTATTACACTGTAACAAAACAATTTCAAAAGAGAATCAACTTGGTATATTTTGCAAAAGCAGAAAAAGTCTAAGGAAAAGGTCAGCAAGGGTGAAAGAGTGAGTGAACTGTGTGTGGTCTCTCATTGATAGGGGGGGGGGGTTATAAATACAGTCTTAAAATATTTGTTTCAGATATCTACTAATACTAACAGAGAATAAACTGACCTATAATTGTATTTGTATAAAGAAATTAAAATGTTTGGAGAGGAAAAGTAATTTTTTTGCTACTTGGTAACATAATTGTTGGAGTATAAATATATTGAGTAATTAATCAGCATATTATCATTCAAGTGGGTCTACATTACTAGACTACACTAGCATTATGGGTTAGGAAACTGACCAGGGGCACGTAACACTAAACTTAGCAATGATCGTAGAAAATTTTTCTAAGATTGATTCCATTGACTCCAATGTTCAATCAATCGTAAAACTCAAGCGCACGATCAATTGCTAACCTTGTGTTACAGGGCCCAGGTATGAGCATTTGAGGACTCGAGATAGCGCTATTGGTTTGTATCTGCTTTAAATAAAATTGGACATTGGACAAACAATTGAATGTTGAAAACACTAATACTATTGAGATCCTCCAATTGGCATTACAATCCAGATGTGCGATGTTATATATGAGCATCTCTTTCGACTCTGAAAATATACCCAAAACATAACATTTTTATAATAATTTTACCATCAAAATAATGTTATGAAGCCTGCATTACCTGTTCTCTCATGAAAAAGAATAATTCTATAGATACATGTAAGTTCATTTTCTAATTTTCACTATTGGACACCAAATAGTTTTTCAGCTATTCACAGAGAACCTCCCCTGGCGATATGTTGGCTTTGGGGCGGCTGGTCAAAAATATTTTATAACAGCAAATATTTCATTGATAATGAAAAACTAAAGATGAAAGAAATCACTTACTCTTTGCCATCTTCATCCCAATGTGACTGGAACATACTCCTAAAATGAAGACATCTGAAAAAAAGATAATAAAAAATTGATACCTTACACAAAAATGTTAGTTGTAGTGCTGATTGAAAACTTTAGTTGAATAGAATCCAACAAGTGGAAAAGCTCTGGCAGTCTTGCCTGCATTATGCAATTCCATACACATTTAGAAGCAGCGCTGACTTTCAAAGCCACTTAACCCTATCTAGGCCGGGGTATTTTGGGAGTTCATATGGCCGGGGGGGGGGGGGCCTCCCAGGCCCCCCCAAAGATCTCGGCCGTCGAGAGCGCGATCGCGCCGAAAATTGGCACGCGGGTTGCCTGGGGCATAATCTACAAGATTGTATAGAAATTTATTTCATGCAAATCACTATTAAGTGATTATGCTAATTTATGCGTAATTAGTATGCGAAATCATACTTTTTCCTCTAACTCCCTAAATAAAGCTCCAAATGTACTAATTTTTGGTATAGAAAATCTTTGTGGTGTCCTTAGCAAGTGTACATGAAAAAAATTGTGATATCAAATCATTTTCTTATGTATTATATTGTTTTTTGCAATTTCTTATGTATTTCTTTGTTTTTTGGACCTTTTGTTTTTCATTGTTTTTTCAATGAAATTTGTTGGGGACTCTTCTGTGATCATAAAAAGCATAAAATTAATACATATAGACTTGCAAAACTAAAAATAATCATACATTTATGAATTTTGGTTGGAAACACAATTTGCATTGACTTTGTACACGAAATCACGTTTTTGAGCAATTTTCGGTCTGACATGCACTTACATAATGTTGCGTAATTTCGGAACCACGTACCCGGGTGACGCAAAATTGGTCTCAAAAGTTGCGCAAGACTTGAAAGTAAAAAGTCAGCAAGCGGCGCGGTCAAAAAATTTCGCACGGCGAAAATATCGCGCGATTCGTTGAGGGGGGGCCTCCGAGGCCCCCCCCCGGCCTAGATAGGGTTAAGATGAATAATTATTCAGAAAAAAACACCATTAATGATACAAACAAAAATAGGTTCATTGACCTAAATGACCTTTGACCTTGGTCATGTTACCTAAGTCAACTTGTTGTTGTTTTTTTATATGACTTTGGAAATGTAAGCGCATTGGGCCATTTAAAAAAAATGTGTTATAAATATTGGGTATTATTAGGTATCATCAAGGCAATCGATACTTCATGTGCAAGTTTCATGAATTACTTCGGTAAACATTCAAAGTTATAATGGCACTCATTTTAACATATTATACCCCCAACAGAGTCAAAGTTCATTGAGCCTAAATGACCTTTGACCTTAATCATGTGACCTGAAACTAAAGGAAGAAGATCAGTGATACATGGCATTGGTTGCAATTCCCCAGCACTGAGTACATTCAAGGACTTTGCTTCAGGAAATTAAAGCCGTTTCTGGGATTCAAACCCACGACCCTCTAATTGCAAGGTGAGAGTCAGAACCACTAGGTCACACCGATTCCACACTATTTCAAACCCATGCATTTAAACACACCTGATTTTCAGAAGAGCTTTGTGTACATGAATGTGCTTTCCGTCCACCAAGAACTTCAAGTCGGACGTGTCCTGATTATCAAAGGCTAGAGATAATGTCTCCTCAAGAGATCGCCTACCAATGAAGTTTTCTAGAGGGACAAAGGAAGGATAGGATATTAGGGTAATATGATGCTCATGAGGAACGAAATAAGAATGAAGTGAAATATACCGGTAATCTCTGGTACTGATAACAACAAAAAATAAAATGTTCCCAGAGTCAAACAAATCTGACACAGAACAAGCAAAATTTTTAATAAATGATATCTGCCAAATAATTATTCAGGAAATGAGCGTCACAAAAATTTCTGAAAATTATAGTGTGGTCCCACATGGAGTTTCCTATGTTAGCTACACCAGAAAAAGCATGTGCTAATGAAATGAATATAATTTCAAGCAAGTCTGAATTATTTCAATTAAAATATACTACATAAGCATTCAGGCGTATGGTAACCACTTTAGGATTGGTTCCAACGATTTCCTATCCAAGGTAAATTTCTATACTAGAATATAAACTTAGGTAAAATCAGTCATCCCTCGATCTTACCAAAGGTGAGAGGTCTGTAGGTGACGGCAGGAGAAGCGAAGCATGCAAAGACATCATCCAGGCACGTAAAGCGAGTCTCCATGGGGGAAGTGATAGACTGACCTCGACATTGACCCCACATATAGATCTTCCCTGTCTGTGTCATGGCCGCTGAGATATGAGCATAATGGGTGGCTGCGATATCTATGAACCTGATAAAGAGAGGAATGAGACCTTAGTATAATAATAATTGATTGATAAATTTGTAAAGCACAGCCACTAAATAAATATACTCTACTGCACTTTGGTTAATACTCCTACTGCTTATACTAACTAAAAACAATGATCTTATTATTACTTAAAAGCCCCTTAAACAGATGTGTCTTCAATAATGCTTTGAAAGAAGGAACTGACTGGGTCATTCTAACACTAAGGGGAAGTTGGTTCCATAATTTCGAAGCTGCAGCCTTGGTTTTACAGGAAGGTATTTCCAAAAGAAATCCATCCTTCGCACTTTGCAGGTTGTACGACAGTGATGGTATTTTCATGGAAAGCAATTCTCAAAGATTACTAGGGGCTTGGCCATTCAATGCTTTAAACACCTTTTAAAGTATCTTGAATATTACTCTATAATTAAAGGTAACCAAGTGTGCCACATCTGACATTTTCCTGGGCCCTTTCTTACAAAGAGTTGCTATTGATCTGATCAACCACAACTATGGAAAGCCAGCAACGTAAAATATAAATACAATACAATCTAAAATGTATGTTTATTCAAAATATTTTCTAGATATGATGTATATTTGTTTTTGTTTTTTTCTAGATCTGATGTAGTTGCCTACTCATACATTCATTGTTTTCTTAAAAATTCAGACTGCTACTTTTTGTTAACAAAGGACATTGTGCAAATTTCCTGTAAAAAAACTATGACATTGATGAATTTCCAAACACTAGATGATGATCGGATCAACCGTAACTCTTTAAAGATGGGGCCCAGGTCCTGGTCTTACAGTTACGATTGATTCAATCAACTCAACTATATGGAAATCCACCATTGTCATAAATTGTACACATGAAATTTGCGCAATGTCCTTAATAAAAAACAATGGGAAACATATCAAATTATCAAGACAATGATGAATGTATAAGTATACATCAAATCTAGAAAATATTTTGAGAAAACATGCATTTTGGATGTTGACATTGCTGGCTTTCCATAGTTATGGTTGATTGAATCAATTGCAAGTCTTTGTAAGACGGGGCCCCTAGAGTCCATTTCACAAAGCTGTTTGTAAGTTATATGTATATTGCACATGACTGGTGACCCTATCTTATGCTAGATCATATTTCCCTATGTAGCTTACTTCACACTTAAGGACATGGTCTGTTCGAAAAGCTGTTTGTGAAGTCATTCATAAGGCCGCACACAACTTGATGAGCTCCGTATAAACACAAAGATTAGCGATCAACCGCTAAATCTATTGACCAATCAAGATCAATGTTACATGCGCATTTGTTTGTGTTACCGGCCCCTGGAGAGGGTGACATGAAAGGACTTGTCAGACGTTTTTAATACCTGACTAGTCTCGTTTCATCCAATAGAGACCAAAGGAACAGTAGGCGGTTTCAAACCGCCTCGATCACAAGAATCCCCGTTAAATTACGAGAACTTTTTAAGGCTAAAAAATACCCGTTAATTATTCCTGCATTCAGACCGCCCCGAAACACATCCTTCGGGATAAGTTCCCGAAGTTACGAGCATGCGCAGTATGGTCTGATAAGCAGGCAAGGCGCGAGATTCAAAATCACTAGCCCAGCAGCCACCCACGCCGCCGCGCCCAACGACACGCTGGGCTAAAAGTTCCCGTAATTTGCTTTCACATCGCCAAAATACCTGCGACCTTGGAAAAATCCCCACGAAAGTTCTCGTAATTTCGCCAAGTACCTGCTATTTAGCGGGTATTTTCTTTCGGGGATATTACGCGTAGTTTGCTTTCACATTACCAAAATACCTGGTATTTTCTGATCGGGGTAAATTTCCCGATCAGAGAATACCTGGAACTGGCGAACTTCGAGGCGGTCTGAAACCACCTAGTGTTTCTCAGCCAATAACAATCAAGAGATGTCAGATCTGAATTGTCCCCAGCTTTATGAAACACTATCCTGATAAACTGAAGCATGGCATAGTAAACTAACACAGATTTGCTTCCAGAAAAATTCAGTTGCCCAGTTTGTAGTTACCAACTTGTTTGTCATTGTATAACACAACCATGTCACTCTGATAATATATTTCTTTATATTATGAGGATAGGATAGACACAATATTCACCTTCCTATACTCTCCCCTATTTTGGTAGCACCACAGAGGTTGGCCTTGTTCCCAGTTCCAAGCTGACCGTATGAGTTAGCACCCCAAGTATAGATATTCCCTTCGTCAGACAGGGCCATGGAGTGGGCATACCCACAAGCCACCTGGAAGAGATATGCACGAGGACCATGGGAAAAAATAATAACCGAATCATTTCAAGGCTGGCAATCATTTATCAAATATCATACAAATAATGCATGCAGCCGAGTGCATTAGTGGAAATGCAGAGTATGCGAGGTTTCTTTAGATAGGTGCCGCACTGTGCACGAGCCGCTGGCGGCGAGTGCCCAGCGTGCACCATCTGAAGAAACCGAGCTTTCTCTGTATTTACTTTTACGCACGACAGAGCAAGTGCATTATTTGTTCTATAAAATAGCAGTACAGAACAAATTCTTGAAAAGTTACAGCACAGTTTGGTTGGACTTCTCACGGGACTTCTAAAGCACTGGTTTGCTTGAGCGTTTTGCATGCACAAAAAAGGTTGAATGTCATGTGACACATATTGGCCAATCGCGATGCTTGAAATAATACACCTACATGTATTTTATAATTTGAATTTATAAAGTCATACATTGCCGAACCCCGAACCGAACCAAACCTGATCATAATGCCTGACTTGTAGCACTAGTCATACATGTACATGGTGCTTTATTTGGCATAGGCTTAACTTGGACCATGGTCTAACTCTGTGCTAAAATTATTGGAAGCCAAAAGTGTCAAATTTTTTATTAAGTTGTATGTTTCTGTGCTCTTTCCTGATTCATCGATGGGGAAGACAATAATCTATTTATACTTCCTAGACAATTATGAATGATTTGAGAGCCAAATTATATGAGCTAAAATGTGATATCTCTACCGTTGTTTCTTATGTTTACTGTGCAAAGGTGATGCAAAACAAATAATAACGATAATAATTATTATAAAACGGGTTCAAGGATGTAGCCAATGGTGAGTGCGTATTCAAGTCACGTGTTCATGCTTTAATTATGCGCAACCTTCAAGTCGTGCATTTTTCATGCAGCACTGTGCATTTTTTGTGCAGCACTATGCAATTTTTGTGCAGCATTAGTTCCAGTAGCGCGTAAAAACTGATAAGCGTTCAGTAAAAGAGGCTGGCTAGGATTTTGATGCGCTTCCTTGGGCGCGCATAGTAGATACGCCTGTGATGTCATAATTGATAGTCTTGTGATCTCTTCATCTGTGCGATCGTACACAAGTTGGAGGGATTTGAACAAGATTTCCATGAAAAATTCTTTTTGCCGACCCGTTTTATAAAACAATTAATGCACATTTTAAGATTCGTGATGTTAGTGACGATGCGAGCAACTTCGGGCATTCACAATATTATGCAAAAGCACTCGGCGCAAGCGCCTCTTGCTTTCGCATAATTGTAAATACCCTCGAGTGTGCTGCATCGTCATAACACACTCATAAATGTGCATTAATTGTATATAATAATAACAACAACAACAATAATAATAGTATTTTGTTTGCATTTGGCTCGATAAAGTGAAAAACTTAAAGTTATTTGAATATAGCTTAGCCAAGTAAAATGCTAAGTAATCATTCCTGTGAATTGAATACTAGCATTGGTGGTTGCTTACCTGAGCAATGATTAAGTTATTCAGACTGGATACTTTACATGGACTGGGTTGATTGACATTGTTCCCAAGACCAAGTTGACCATTTCCATTGTAGCCCCACCCATAGACCTTGATGAAGTATACAAAGAGAAACATTCACAGAAATGAACATGCATGTAGCGACGTAATTTTCATTTTAGTAGCGGGAAAGCAAGACATTGGCCAAAATTCACAACTCACAGTTTTGAATGTGTGGTTTGAAAGTTGAAACCATGGCTTATTGCAGACTTCATCCTTAACAAAGCACATAAAAAAAAAGACTGGGGGGGGGCTGATTCAGCCCCCCCTCAACATTTTTCGCAATAAATCCGCTATGCGAAATTTTTTGACCGCGTCGCTCTCTGACTTTTTACTTTCAAGTCTCGCACAACTTTTGAGACCAAAATTGTGACCCCCGGGTACGCGGTTCCAAAATTACGCAACATTTCGTAAGTGCATGCAGACCCAAAATTACTCAAAAACGTGAATTTGTGTACAAATCCAATGCAAATAGTGTTCTTAGCCAAAATTCATAAATGTTTCATTATTTTTCCTTTTACTGCTTAAAATCAATTAATTTTATCTTGTTTATGGTCAAAATAAAGTCCCCGACAATTTCCATTGAAAAAACAATAAAAAACAAAAGTCGAAAAACAAAGGAATACATAAGAAATTTAGAAAACAATAGAATACATAAGAAAATAAATTTGATTTTGAAATTTTTTTAAAATCAATTTGATCAGATGCCTATCTAGAGTATGTGAAACAAAAATTAGCATTTCAGGGGCATTATTTTATTAATTAGAGCAAACTTATGATTTTACGCATAAATTAGCATAATTAATGAGACATGAGATTTTTTGCCGAATTTGATGTTATAGTTTTGTAGATAATGCCATGGGTAACGCGTGTGCCAATTTTCGTCGCGATCGCGCGATCAACGGCCGAGATCATAAGGGGGGGCTGAATCAGCCCCCCCAGTCTTTATAGGCGTCGAAATAGCCCAGTCTATTTAGGGTTAATAAAGCACATAGATTAAATTAACATCTAGAAATGAATGGATGAATTTACAATTTGGAGGTAAAGTAATTGTATTAATGAGCCTACCATATATATATATAAATCAAACATACACAATGGACTCATTATTAAAAGTAGTGGGCTCAATAATGCTAAACCCTAGTCACATATAAATGCAGATCCTCAAGTTTTATGAACTAGATCCATACACTTTCAGAATTATGATGCAACAAATACCCCCCCAAAAAAAAAATACATGGCCAAAGTTCATTGACCTTAGTCATGTGACCTGAAACTCACACAGGATTTTCAGTGACACTTGCTTACTCTTGCTTACATAAAAATTTATGTATGCTCATGAATTTCTGGATTTTTCTTTCTTTTGGGGGAAGGGGTGGTTAAAACATCATTTATTCACATGATTCTAATCATTTATCTCAGTAGTGACACTGCTTGTTTTTATTTCATATATCTTACAATTTGTCAATATGTTGTTTTTTCAAAAAAATGTGGAAATAAACTTTGAACTTTGACTAAGGGAATCAAAACCAATACAATGAGTCGCATTTATAGCAATAATAATAATAGCTGGATTTATAAAGCGCTTTTTGCCTGAGGATACAAAGCACTGCTACTATTACCCCGGCTTTAGCTCGAGCTACCATCACCGGCGCTCAGTGCATTCAAGGAAATAATCCTGCTGGGTAACCATTCACCTCACCTGGGTCGAGTGCAGCACAGTGTGGATAAATTTCTTGCTGAAGGAAAACACACCATGGCTAGGATTCGAACCCACGACCCTCTGTTTGAAAGGTGAGAGTCAGAACCACTAGACCACGACGCACCCATGCAGAGGAAAGTAATGATTTTTTTTCTTACCTCTCCACTGTCGATAACAGCTAGGGATGAGGTCTGGCCACAGGCAATTGAGACAACACGTTTTCCACCTGACATATCAACAAAAACATATTACATTCTAGTTCAACATCATATCATATTATACAGATATTGACTAATGGGGTGTGTAATTTAAACATTCTTTGGACCGCTGGATTTATATTTTCCCAAGGGGTTATATTTTCCCAAAGCGCGCAGCGCTGAGGGAAAATAGTAATCCTTTAGGTGGTCCAAAGAATGTTTTTTTTTACACATCCCATCAGTCAATATCTGTTATATTAGATAGCCTCTAATGATGAAGATAAAGTTAGGCCTAACGATGCGTGCAGCATGTTTATGATATTCACAGTGATTGATTGAACTGGTATAGATCTAACGTTAGATCTTGATCTATAGATATCTAAGTAACGTTAGTCTAACGCAGTGAACGACCCTTTTCTATTCAAATCAACTTTGTTTAGGCCTAGCCCTAGATCTAAATCTAAGTTAGAGCCCAGTCCAGGTCAAGGACCCAAGGCAGGCCGATAATGCATGGTAACATCTAATCCACAAGAGGGTGCCATACAATAGAAAACTATATTCATGGACACATTGATTTCAATCATATCACGTGACGCGCTATGGACCAATCGCGCTTGGCTATCTGTCTTGGCTATCTAATAATAATCCTTAGTGTGGTGTTTTTACCAATTTGCACTAAACAATAAACTAAGAGCAGCAATATATGTGGTATTATAAGATTTAAAGGAAAAGTCCACCCACAACAAAAAGTTGATTTGAATAAAAAGAGAAAAATCCAATCGGCATGACACTGAAAATTTCATCACAATCTGATGTAAAATAAGAAAGTTGAGACATTTTGAAGTTTCACTTAATTTCACAAAACAGTTATATGCACACCCCGGTCGGCATGCAAATGAGGGAACTGATGACATCACTCACTCACTATTTCTTTTGTATTTTATTATAAGAAACAATGCAGCAACAGATCATGTGGTGTGCAACCATCTATAATAATGATAATAAATGCAATTTATTGAGTGCCATATCCATCTCATATGAGATGCTCAAGGTACACAATTGAAGGGGGGGCAAACAAAATTACAAGTAACAAAAAAAATCATTGATAAAATGAGTTAAAGAGGTAAGTTTTTAGCTTAATCTTGAATGTCTCGACCACTTGCTATCGGGGATCTCCAGTGGGAGGGAATTCCATAGCCAAGGGGACCCACAGAGATGAATGCCCACCCCCCCCCTCCCAGAACTCTAAACAAGAACTCTTAAATGCACTTACTCAAGACAGAAGCAACTTTCCTAGGTGTATTGATATTAGCAGTGGCACCAGAACCAACCTGACCACAGTTGTTGTAACCCCAGGCAAACACCTGTTTGAAATAAATCAAGTATAAGTTATGAAAGTGAAACATGACAATTTTGTGTTAATGCTCTAAATTTAGTGAGGAAGTCAAAATAATCTGCAAATAACCATCTGAAGGCAGTCTCAATGTGCTTTACAGTCAGAAAATAGATTTGATAAAAAAATAGTAAAACAGTAACAAATTCTACAATTACAGAACTGTAGCCTAAATTGTAACAATTTTTGCAAACTGCATGAAAAAATTATCGAATTTATCTGCACTGGTGTGACAGAAAGCCACTCTGGTATAATCTCTCTTATTAGGCCTTAAAGGGGAAGTTCACCCTGACAAATAGTTTATTGTAAAAATAGCAGAAAAAATAATAAAAAATATTGCCGAAGGTTTGAGAAAAAATCATCATAAAATTAAAAAGTTATTAGAATTTCAATTATTTGATTTGTGACGTCATATGCGAGCAGCATTCCTACATGGCCAATGGTAAAAAATCAATGAAATGTCATTTTCTCAGAAAATTGAAAATGGTTTTCACTGTAACTTTTGTATATCAATAGACAAGTCATTTCATACCCGATCATGAAAAGAAAACAAAACTAGAATTTAATTCGTCATGCAGACGAATTAGGTGGTCTGTCTTTATTCTCGCCATCGTAATCACTATTACCATGTTCATGCAGATCAATATGATCTTCATGATGACGACGGAATATTCATTATGGATGGAATACTTGTGAAAGACGGGAGATGATAAAGCACTGTTAAAAGGGTCTCTTTCATGTATGACAATACATGTGATATGAAACAAAGTAATTATAATCTGTTTTATCATGCGAAATTTTAACTTTTATACCATTAAATTATCACGAAGGATCATGTACGAGGTGGTAAAAAGAAACAAAATGGAAAAAAAATCTTG
This sequence comes from Lytechinus variegatus, assembly GCF_018143015.1. NCBI lineage: Eukaryota > Metazoa > Echinodermata > Echinoidea > Temnopleuroida > Toxopneustidae > Lytechinus > Lytechinus variegatus. The sequence goes on along the minus strand of NC_054755.1, from coordinate 19,732,877 downwards.
TTTACCCCAGGACTCGAACCTGCGCCCCTGTGAAAGCAATTCAAATGCGTTATCCATTGAGCCACGATATTCCCAATAGAGAATACACGTAAGCAATTTTGAGAATTACAATTCCAATTTTGCAAGCGAAATACGGGCATGATCCCGGCATCTGATCAAAAAATGGAGCGCACATTTTCGAAAGCTTAGAATCTCGGCTACAACATACTAAAAGCTCAGGGAAAACTGACAAGAAACAATGGAGATATGGCTCACGAAATAGAGGAATGTCGAATCTAGTTTTGAGAAAAAGTCATGTCCCATAGAGATTACACGCAAAACACATGTGATATGAAAAAAGCAATTATAATCTGTTTTATCTTGCTAAATTTCAACTTTTATACCTTTTAATTATCATAAAGGATGATGTAAGAAGTGGCAAAAAGAAAAAAAAAAGTGAAAAAAAAAATCATCTTGTTCACCCCAGGACTCGAACCCGCGCCCTTTAGAAAGCAGTCAAAGCCACGATATTCCCCATAGAGAATACACGTAAGCAATTTTGAGAATTACAAGTCCAATTTTGCAAGTGAAATACGGGCATGATCCCGGCATCTGATCAAAAAATGAAGGGCACACTTCCGAAAGCTTAGAATCTCAGCTACAACATACTAAAAGCTTAAGGAAAACTGACAAGAAAAAATGGAGATATGGCTTACGAAATAGCGGAATGTCGAATCTAGTTTTGAGAAAAAGTCATGTCCCATAGAGATTACACGCAAAATGAGGAAAAATGACATGCCTCTTTTTATCGCTGTTTTACGCAATGATGCATTTCTCAAAACGAAAATTCATGATAACTAAGGAGAAAGAGTACATTCTAAACTACAACATATCGAAATCTGGGCGAAAAACGATCTATATTCGAGAAGTTACAACCAAATTTGCATAAATTTGATGACGTCATTTTTGAAAAAATGAAATTTTTAGTTTAGGCGCCATTTTGATGACGTAACGATATAATTTAGGGACAATGGTGACATGAAATCAAATCTACAACTCATACTCTATCGATATATGAAAAAAAAATTGGGGGTCAACGGATTATTTAAAGAGCTACAGTGAATTTTCAATAGGCATGTTTTTGCCCATATATGGCCTATAGTGAGAGCTCGCGCGCACACGTGCTGCAAACTTTAACGGGTGTTAATTTCGTTATTAATGGTCGTAGAAGGTTGATCAAGGTATCAAATTGTTCAGAATTTTATTATCAATGAAATGATGTAAAAAAAACGGTGTTTCTGCTTTGCGTTAAGGCGTTACGCGCGGAAACGCGCGCGCATGCGTGCGCGCGTGCAAAATTTTTGAAATGCTTAAAATGACCTGAAACGTACTCTCGTTCGGTCAAAAAGTGATTTTGAGCATTTTGAAATTTTGACGCGCGCGTACGCGCGCGTCGTGACCTCCAGGTGACCTTTGATGACATGACCTAATGACCTTTGACCTGAAGTTGATGTGATGTTAATTTGACTGATTTTCGATAATTGATAATGGAGATATGATTGATAATGTGATTTTACAAAATGGCGCCTAGATGACGTCATCATGACCTGATGACCTTGAAAAGCTTATTTTGACGTGTCCATGACAGATCCTATAGATGACATGAAATTCAATGAAATTGACCAAGTCCATTTTGAGATAACTTGGCGACAAGAAAATCCGTAAAAATAAAGAAAGAAAGAAAGAAATAAAGAAAGAAATAAAAGGCCATGCGTTTTAAGTTGGGCCCGCAAATAGGTGGTATCGTTACATTTGCACGACAAGCACAGAAATAATTAATGGTATAAAACTTGAAATACATGTGCTACATGGGTATATTTGGTATCATATTAAAGGGAATCTTTATACCAATTACTTAAAAGAAAAAGAAATACTTAAGATTACTTCATTTACTAGTAATTAGCAATTATGTAACATCAATCGGCCATTTTTGCATGGTGGTAGACGAGGGGAGCATGACGAGGGGAGCATAAATTTTCATTTCATTAAGAAACTAAATGTGTAACATCACAGTACCTAAATATGTAATAGTTTTGGGGCTCACTAGCTTATTCTTCAATCATAAGTGGGTCAAATTTGAACTTTTAAGTTTAAAGGGTACCTAATTAAGCTTATTAGTATAATTAATTGATGTAAAACATGAAATTAACATGATTGAAATTGTGACTGTCTGATGTATAGGAAATGAGGAGTTCTAAAATACAGTTGTGGGTTACACTTTGAATAAAATTTAGAAGCTGCATAAATTTCAAAAAGAATAGCACAAACTAATTAAAGGCTTCAGAGACAAATCAATCTATTTTAATAATTATGACCTCATGGTTTCAATATTGACAGCGTAAACTGATAGTGATAACTTTGTGTCAGAATCTTCAGATTACTATGGTAACATAATAGATATAAATACACCTTTTATGCAATTTAAAAAAAAATGAAAACTTGTTTGTTGCAATAAAGTCCTCATCTGATTCTATTTACTTTTTTCATAATGTTACATCACACTGCTTCTATAAATCAGTAAATGACACATATTTGGCTGGCACAAAAGTGTTCAGAGAATATTTTTCCAAATTATAAAAAAAAACTAAACAAAAAACTACTTGAGAATGAAACTGGTACAAAGATTAAACTAAACAGAGGCAAATATACCCATAGAAATATGTTCTGTGCATTGACATTCAATTGACCCAGTACCAAGAGACCATGTCCTGCAGAATGTTGAGCAAGAGGGTATATTTAAAATATAACACTCTAAAATAACATAAAAAAGTATTTTTGCCAGGTGTCTGGATTTATTTATAACTTGTCAGTTGTTTTTGTTGACACTAATTTTAAATAAGCTTAAGCAGTAATGAGAACTTTTCATTGTGCATTCACATTTTTCCTATATTTACATGTACTTTAAACCTGACTCTCAGTTGTCAACCTGTGGTCCACCGGTCTTTGAGCCAAGAGGTGACAAATCCCACAATTTGAGTCGAATGAAATCATTTTTTATTCATAATAACCACAGTAAATATATTATAATATACTGGTTAGTGTTTGCAAGTGTATTTATGCAACTAAAGGCAAGACTAATTAATATTTTAGGGGTAAATCAAGCATTGATACATATTTACCCGCAAAAATTGTGATGTGAAATTTGGTCTTAAAAGATGATTGCGCCCAGTTATTTTGGTAGAGTTATCCCCAACAAGTTATATATCACTGGAAAGGTCTCACTCTAAAGAGTTGAAATATGCATGTTATTTCCCTATAGGGTGTAAAGTTTATCTGATTCTCAGATTTATTGGGAAGTATGTTTTTTTCAGTTTTCCACATTTTTACCTTTAACTTTTTATGACATTACCCTATGCCTTTTCTGATTGCATTTTTGAATTCCTCAGACAATTTCCTTTCAGAATATATATACTTTTATGGGTAAAGGATGTCAAACATAAGAAAAAAATACAATTGTATAAAATGGTGCGATTTTCGAGGAAAATTTGAGTTGTAACGGAAATGGGCCCAACTCAAAACGCATGGCCAAAAAGAAAATTCTGACGAAATTAAGAGGTGATCTGTCAAAGACAGACCACCTAATTAAGTCATCAGGAACCATACAAAATTTGAAATTTATACATTTTATATTACATAACACATGGGGCAGCTGCTCGTTTATGACGTCACAAATCCAAAATTTTGAACTCTAATAACTTTCTTACTCTTTAACGGATTTTCCTCAAACCTTCACCAATATTTTTTACTATTTTTTCTGCTATTTTCACAACAAAGTTTTCTTCAGGGTGAACTTCCCCTTTAAGTATTTCATACCAAATAAAGTTAGTGAATGCAGATACATAGAAATTTAAAAAACAAATTAGAATACAATGTTTCAATGCAATGTATGCTTTGTCATGTGTATGTACATACCAGAAAAAAATCATTATATTGAAAAAAGGTGGGGCTAAGAACCGATTTAAACATGATCTGTTGAGTTGGATGAATTATTTAAGGGTGTTTGGTTCAAGTGAAACATTCATTACCTCTCCTTTATCAGTGAGAACGAGACTGTGGTGACTTCCGCAGGCTATTTGAGAGACCTTACATGTACCAAGGTTGGTTGAGATACGGTGAGGTACCAGTCCTTGGCTTGTGCTACCGTTGCCGAGCTGACAGTATCCATTGTGACCCCAGCTATCAACAAAGAGATAGAGAGGTTCATGCTGTTTGGTGAATATTTCAATAATAGCAGGGATTATCAAGGTGATGTTGGTGGTGGAGGTGGTGGTGATGATGATGATGATGATGATGGTGATGATGGTGATGATGATGGTGATGATGATGATGGCGATGGTGATGATGATGATGGCGATGATGATGACGATGATGATAATGATAATAATGATGATGAAGATGATGATGAAGACGATGATGACAATGATCGTCATGATAATGATAATGAAGATGGTGATGATAATAATGAAAATGATGAAGATGATGATATTGATGATCATGATTTCTGCTATTTACAAGAATATATTTGCATCCTTATCATTTTTACATAAAATTTCATCCAATAGTTAGTGATCTTGTGAATTTATAGTCCCTTTTTTTCTCATCAATTTATCAACTTTTTTTCTTTATTCTAAAATAGATTTGCATCCAATTTCATAAAGAAGTAAAATGACTATTACAATTCATAATTCCTACCTGCAATATTTTTCTTGGAAAACAGAATGATCCAAACCCCTCAAAAAAAGTTCTGCAACTCAAGTTTGAGTGCTAATAAATTTCTTAGTGTGCCATCATCATATGTAAAAGTGCTATCATTGGAAAGTATGATTATTCCTCTTTACGATTATGTGTCATTTGTAATGCTAGTGTTATCATGAAATACACAGACATGATAATACGCAGCAATGTTAGACATGAAATGTTGCAAAATGCGTCGTTTCCAATAGCGAATTTCCAATTGTTTCGAGGATGGACCGAGTGCATTCACCGTCACCTGCATGGTGGAAATTCTATAGAAATGGAGACTCTTGTTAGAAATCAATGCATTTTGCAACATTTTACTTCTGACTTTTCTCAATGTTCAGGGTGACTGCATATTCCATGATTACATAATCACAGCAAATGGCATGTCATTGTAAAGAGGAATAATTTAGCTTTCCAATGATACCAGTTTCATCTTTTATACTTCATTAACCAAAGAGATATCATCCCCAAAACTGAGTTGCAAAACTTTTTTTGAGGGGTTTATATAAATTTATGAAAAAAGTTAATATTTCTTAAGAATAGAGATTGTTTACCAGGAGGTCTTTGTTGTATTTTTGTTAATATTTAACAGGAAACAGCATCCCTGTGGCAATAGAGTATCAATATACCAAGTGAATAAACCCCCCAAAAAACACCTTCCCACCGACATGAAAAGAACTCATCATAAATTTTAAAAATGCAAAATGTCTCTTTGGCTGACTTGACGAGTATTTAAATTGTTATGTTAATTCAATCAAACGATATTTTGCAACCGGGTTTACTGCGACTCCTGTAGGATTATGACTTCAAGGACATCTGGGTTCATTCATTGCAGCCATATAAAACTACATGTCTGGCACAAAGAAAGTTTAAATGTCTAGTTACGTGCTGTATAAAAGGCATAACAGCATTGGTCAGATCATGCCAAGAGGACGTGCACTATTGCTTATTGATCAATAACAATGTACGTTGCATATCATGTACGCATCTAAAACAGCTACATGCCAAGTTCAAAATCATTATTTGTTCGGCCACCACTCATACCACTAGTGATTAACTACATGTAGGGTCTGAACAGCAAACTACCGTAAGCGGGCCGATGTGTGTTCAGAGCAGATTTGCATTTACACATATTCATGACAACAAAATGATGCATGTTCATGTAAGTCCCAACAAGTCCCAAACCGAGACCGCATTTTGATTTGAGCAACTTTGGATGGGTTGCCATGTACCAGTAGATCTATTTTTTTTTGGGGGGGGTACCCTGATAGGAACAGAGCTGGACTTTGAGGGGAAAAAGCTATTGAGGTATAAAGGTTAAATCTTTGTGAAACACCCCCCCCCCCCCCCCCCCCGGTTCAACGACACCTACCTGTAAATCTCCCCATTCTCGGTGGCAGCAACAACATGCGGTCCACTTCCGAACGCAAGGGCATTCACACCCTTCTTACAAAGGGATTCTATCTTCCGCGGTGCCAAGCTGGACTGGACATCCCCGAGGCCGAGACACGCGTTGTGATTGTTCCCGAAGGCAAAGACCTCGTCGTCCTTGGTGACATAGATGGCCTCGTTGCCGGCGCTCCCGTAGACACAGGCAAGCCTTATGCCACTCGCCAGAAGATCGTCAGCGAGTAAAGAAAATATGGGCCACTTGGCAACATCGTAAACGTTGGTCATCATGGGAATGTCTGACTGTTGGTGTCTATTTGAAAAAAAAAAGAAGAAAGGTTGTCTGAGAGATTGAATATGATCCTCAAAACTTATACTTGATGAAATAATCCCTTAGGCAGCTCATACAGGAAGATACATGTACATGTATACTGGGATGATGTTGTCACAATAGAGCCGCTGGAATAAGTGTCATGAAGTGCAGAAATGGAGATGGATAAAAATAGCAATTGACAGTTATTTAGTAAAACATGCTTTGCCGAGTGCAAGCAAAAACCAAGCTTTAGACTTTAAATCATATAGGGGGCTGCATCATTCTGACGGCAGGGAGAATAGCCTCCTTGAAACTGAACATTCCTCTGGTATTTACAGATCTGCTGGGTAGGTTGTTCCAGTTCCTTATCATTCTTGGATAGGAGAACTTGAAGGGGTATCCAAAACAATGATGCCTTGAGTGCCTGCTAGTGTGAGTAGTCTAGTTCCAGAGCACTGTGACCAGATTTCACAAAATGAAATACTAAGCACAAGACAATCGACACGAGCAGAACGACCAAGCCGGGTCGACCGAGCCAGGTCTTTATTTTTTTTTAAATCAGTAAAGAAGGCTACACAATGTTAGACTTGTAAAAAATCATAAAGAAAAGGAAGGGAGAGTGAATGAAAGAATGAAGGAGAGAAAGAAAAGAGGAATGAAAAAGGACGAGGTGAGAGGAAAGAAAGCAAAAATGAAAGGGGAAATGAAGTAAATAAAAATGAAGAAAGGAAGAAAAATTAAAAGAAAGAAATTTTGAATAAAAAAGGATAGAACGAATAAAACATTTCCATCATTCTTAGAAATGAATAAAGAAAGGAAGGGAAGATGAATGAATGTGTGAAAGAAAAATGAAAGGAGAAAAAAGGGGAAAAAGAAAGTAAGAAGAAAGAAAGAAGGAAAGAAAAAAAAATGTTTCCTTCATTCTTTGAAAGAAAAAAGAAGGAAGGGAAAGATTTAAGGGAAAAGAATGAAAAGGGAAAAAAGAAAAAAATGAATGAAAGAAATGATGAAAGAGAGGGAGGAAAAAATGAACAAAAGAAAGAAGATGATGGAAAGAGAGAAAGAATGAAACAAAAAAGGAGGAAGGGAGAAGCAAAGAAAAGTTTAAGGAAAGAAAGAATGAAGGAAATAAAAAAGTAAATTAAAAAGGAAAGAATGGAAAGAAAGGAAAGATTGGAGATAAAGATGGTACAAAAAAGCAAGTAGGATGGACAGAATTAAGGATGAAGAATGGATAGGAAAGAAAGAAAAATGAAAGAAAAGAAAGAAAGAAAGAACGGGGAAAGACTCAAAATTCAAGCAAACAAAAAATCAAATCATGTAACAAAAATCTTAATATTTAGGGGATTTTTTTATATATTTTAAGAATTGTTAGAAAACTAAAATGTTTTAGAAATGAATAAAATTTCAAAAGTGAAACATTTGTAAAACTTAAAAATTAGATGAAACATCGCGGCATCACTCACAGGCATCTCTCATCCCATTACAAGTTCCATTGATCACAACGAGATTCAAAACCAAAGCTGAAAACTCAATAACTTGCTCCTCCAATTACATCACCAAATCAGTATCTGAGAATCCTTAATAAATTTCCTGCCAGTTTTGTGATCATTTTGGTGGAAAACTGCTTATCATGTGACAGTATATTTGTGAGATTGTTTGCACCATTGAGAATCTACATGTAGGTATGTGACAAAAAAAATGAAAATCCTCAAATCTCAATGAATTTGGTATCATTTGAAAGCCCTTAAAAAGACCTTTCAAATGATACCAAGAACTCAAATTTTCATCAAGAAATTATAAAGTTATTCCAGTTTAAGTCGCGCATATTTATCCAAATTTGTGGTCACTGTCTTAATGTAAAGTCAATGGAGTGCATAACCGATTTTTGTGACCATTTTGTGACCATTTTGAACCCAAGTCTTCAACGGGCTCTAACTTCTTTGTTTTTGAGCCCTTTGAAGTAATTTAGGTATCAATGGAAAGGTGAAAGAAAACTCAATTGATGTGTAATCATTTCACTTGGTAATTTTTCTTCTTATGTGTAAAATAATTTCTTTTAATTCTAATTAATTATGCAAATTACAATTACTCGCCTCTTTTTTTTGCCAAATGAAAGTGATAATGAGAGATAATTTGTATATAATTTAGTTGGCATCAAAACAGCATCATGTAGATAATTTCCTAAATGAATTTGTTTAAAGTATTGTTTTTGTAATTTCTAATGTATTTCTTTGTTTTTCTGATATAAATTACAATTAGCTCTTTTTCAACTTTAGTATTGTGTACATGTATGTATGGGGTCTTTTTTTTACAAATGAAAAATATAATTCCTTTTGTACATGTACTTTGTATGGTATAAAAATACAAGTGTGCTTTTCTGATGTATTTGATTGTTTCACCAATTCTTTATGTATTTTATTGTTTCAACAATTTGTTTATAGATGGATAATGTACCTTTCATTTTGGAGACCGTGGGCATTCGATTACAATTTTTTTTAGGAAGGATGAGCAGCAGAGTCTGAGGGTGTAAAGATGTAGCATTGCATGTAATTCAAGTATCAAGAAGGAAACATAAAAATTAAGCTTTAATATATGCATTTCTTGGATATGTATGATTACAACAAAGGCCATGTTCGAGCACTCCTTTTTTAATGAAAAATAAGTTCATATTCTAGCGTGAAATCACTGAACATAAATAAAGCTCTGAACAGCAACAAAAACAGGCATCAAAGCTCCAACACTCAAAACAAGAGAACAAAAGTGACACAAAAACTTATACAAATCCCATCCCCATTTCAACTTATGAACACAACCCCCCCCCCCTGCACCCTTCTTGAAAAAAAAATAATTATAATAAAATAGAAAAAAAATGAATAACATAAAAAAAAATAGACAATAGAGCCATGTGGAAGTGAAATATTTCCTCTGAGAGTGAAAAATTAAACAACAAATTTTTTGCATTTTAATCATGGGCGGAAATTGGCCCCAAAGGTAGGGGGACGCTGGCATCGGCGGCGAAAGCCAACAGTTTTAGGGGGACCACCAAATTATTTTGATAATCAAAAAATACACCAAAGGTTATCAACCAAAAATTATAGGGGGACGCAGAAAACTAAATTTGACAAGCAAAAAAAAAAAGAAAAGAAAAAAAAAAGGTTATCCAAAAAAAAAAAAAAAAATTGAGGTGGGGGGATCGTCCCCCACCTCAAATTAAGGGCGGGGGGGTACACTTTCCCCAGCTTTCGCCGCCTATGGATGCTGGCAACTCTGACAAGTTAAAAAAAAAGTTTATCCCCAAACTGTTGTAAGGTCATTTTCACCCCAAAAAGTTTGACCAAAAAAGAAAAAAAAAAAGAAAAAAATGTATTATTGTTACATGTCCCCCTATTATTTTGGGTAGGGGGACGTGTCCCCCTGGGATTTCCACCCATGAATTTAATTTTAGAAAAGTCAACATTGATATTCCACTGTCAAAAGCAAATCCAGTTTCCAAATGAAACGATAATCAACCACCTAGATTCTTGAGTCACATAACCTTGGGATGATAAAATCTTTCTGTGACAAATGAATGTATTAAAATCAATATCAGAATAATTATCTACGGTATAATGACAGAGATTTCCCAAAAAAGGCACAACATAATCATCAAGTAAGCAATTTACGATCTAGTTCAATCCAGCATGAACGACTCACTATCGACCGCTCCCATCACCCTGCCAACCGCAGGCGCATCGGGCAGCTCGACTGACGAGAGACCGGCTGTGACAAGGGTAGCATCGCCCTGCCAACGGCAGGCGCATCGGGCAGCTGGACTGCCGAGAGACCGGCTGTGACAGGGGTAGCTGGCATCTCTTATATCTGGACTGCGCAACGTCAGAATCGCGTAAGTTTGGATTTTTTGATAATTCAAATATATTTCCAGTCAAATTGTATACCTAATCGGATTCTTGTTTTACTTACCATTAAAAAATTTCGAACATTTACGCGTCCAAAAATTTGATGAACTTTCAAGCTCCGAATCCGATATCCACACTTTACAGGCGAGTATCCACATTGAAACTTATATGTACAGAAAGAGCACATCTTCAGCTGTCTGTTAAAAGGCACGAGATTGCACCTACTATGTGCGCATGCGCATTAAACCCCATTTTCAATGAGCCGCCCAGACAGAGGCGATGCCACTCGTAGCAAAACCCGCGCGAAAACCGTGCCACCAAAACCAGCGCTCGCGATGCCCCGTATTCGCACATAGCTACTACATGCCTGTGTGTTTGTGTGTAGATCAAAGAAAATATATAGTCTACATAACTACACTGTATTCGTTTGTAATATTATTGGGGAGGAAGAAAATCATTGCAGAACTTGCAAAAGTTTACAATAAAAAACCTAATCGATTTTATTATTGTTTCTGATTCATCATCTGTTGGTAATTTAATGAAAATTTGATGAAAATTGTTCACCTTTCTATATATTTGTTCAATATTCTGATACATGTGAAAAATAAATCTTACTTGGCGTCCCGAGAAAGGTTTGTCAAAACTTAGTTAGAATTTTTAAGTTAAATTATCGGAACACCGGGACAAAGCAGGAGCAAAATAAACAGGGGAGATTCCCGGGAAATAAAGCCTTAAAGGATGTCCGGTCACCCTGTTCAGAGTTCCTTTCACACATCTGTGATCACTGTAATCTTCAGTGCCCTGCCAGAAAGGGACAAAACTAGGAAGTCCAATCAAAGCCAATTACTACTTGACAGAATGAGTCATCACAAAAAAATACAAACAAGCCAATAAAACACCACACCATAACACGCGAATGGGACCGAACTACCATGTCATTCATTACAATCACAATGGAAAACGAAACGGGAGCTCTACTTATGGCAACTAAATGGCAACAAATAATAAAATACAGCAGTCAATAATTCTTCCAACCTACCTGAACAAAGCAATACACCCACAAATATTATTGTCAGCGGAATTCGATCGTCGATTCAAGAGTTTTATTATAGGCCTATAAAATCTTCTTAGAAAAACTAATGTTGTTTTGAGGCCTATAAAAGTAAACAAACAGTTGCGTTCACAAGACAAATAAAAAAAGGGAAAACCTCAGACATTACTAAATAGTAATATTTTGTTGGGAATATAACCTTCTTTCAAAATTCTTTCCACGAACCTATTGTGCTTATTTTCCATTGGTTGATGAGGCCTTGCATTTTCATATTTGAAATTTGTGTCAAATCAGCTTTTCCAAGTAGCCACTGTCACAATTTTTGAAGAAAGAAAGCAACATAAAGGACAAGTCCATCAACAAATAGCTAAGAGAAAAATCCAACAAGCACAACACTAAAAATTTTATTAAAATTAGATGTAAAATAAGAAAATTATGACATCCCGGTCGGTATGCAAATGAGGGAAGTGATGACATCACTCACTATTTCTTTTGTATATATGAAATATGAAATATTCTAATTTTCTCCTCATTTTCCTGTGAAACAAAGTTTTAATTTGCCCCGAACATTGTGGAATTACCATTATTCAACATTTTATGGTTCAGTTGGTCCTTATTAAGTTGGTCCTTATTGTCAAATCTGTAAAAATTGAAATATTGTATGAAATTTAAAACAATAAAAAAAACAAAAGAAAGTGAATGAGGGACATCATCGATTCTCTCATTTGCATGTGACTAAAAAGTGCATGTATTTTTTGAAATATAAGCGAAATTTAAAAATGTCATAAATTTCTTTTCATCCGATTTTGATGAAATTTTCACCATGATGCTTTTCTAATTTTCCTCTATATTTTATTCGAATCAACATTTTTCTGAGGGGACTTGACCTTTAAGAAAAGAAGCTGAGGGTAAAAACACTCATTTAATGTACAAGGTTACAAACATTGTTCTCCGTGACTCCCTGTGTGGGGGAAATAAGGTTGGCAATGTCTGGCTCATTCTCTTTTGTTCTTGGCGACAAATGCTTGATTTTTTTAAAACTGTTTCCATTACAACTATTCATATTATAATTTGGCTCTTAAAGGTCAAGTCCACCTCAGAAAAATGTTGATTTGAATCAAAAGAGAAAAATCAGACAAGCACAATGCTGAAAATTTCATCAAAATCGGATGTTAAATAAGAAAGTTATGATATTTCAAAGTTTCGCTTACTTTTAACAAAATAGTTATATGAACAAGCCAGTTACATCCAAATGAGAGAGTCGATTTTCACTATTTCTTTTTTTATTGTATGAATTATACAATATTTCAATTTTTACGAATTTGACGATTAGGACCTCCTAGCCTGAAGCATAAAATGTTAAAATAATGGAATTCCAGGTGTTAAGGAGGAATGAAACTTCATTTCACATGATAATAACGAGAAAATAGAAATATTTCATATTTCATATAATAAAATGCAAAATAAATAGTGAGCGAGTGATGTCATCAGTTCCTCATTTGCACACCGACGGAGATGTGCATATAAATGTTTGTGAAATGAAACAAAACCTTAAGATGCCATAACTTTCTTATTTTACATCTGATTTTGATGAAATTTTCAGTGTTATGCTTGTTGAATTTTTCTTTTATTCAAATCAAGTTTTTGTTGGGGTAGACTTGTCCTTTAAGTAAATTGAATTCCTTTAATTAATTTTTCTAAATTAGAGGGGGAATCCACTCAACCCAAATCAAAACTTGATTTTAAAGGAAAGGGAAAAATCAGATGGAGTTGATAAGTGAAATTTGAACAATATCAGACAAACAATGAGAAAGTTATGAATTTTTTATAAGTTGTAAATATTGGAAATAATAATAGTATGCAACATTTATATAGCACTTAATACAAATGTTTCTAAGTGCTGCATACTATTACCCCGGCTTTAGCACGGCTACCCTGATCGGGCGCAACAAACATTTAAGGAATTCCTTCCTACAGGATACCCATTTACTACACCTGGGTTGAGAGTGGCAAATATAGATAAACGCCTTGCCAAAAGACGTTAGTGCTGCGGTGGGATTTGAACCCCAGACCTTGTGGTTCAACACCTACCATATCAATATCAATATCAAATTAATATACCCATGGAAAATTCAGATTGGCCGCATATGTGATGTCATAGTGATGTAAGGCAAGGACTACTCTTCCAAGTACTCCATTACATAAAATGGCTAAAATGTCATTTTTCAAAAGTTTTACTTTAAATTATATTTCTTCTTTCATGAGGACATAAAACAATATGATTACTGCCCCAGGGGAATGGGTACTTCAGAGAAAACCACAAACCCTGCATGGCCTATGGGAAAGTTGTGCTTTCTCCTTGTCATAGTAAAACCCAGTTGCCAATTTGAAATCTCACAGTCCTAGGGATCTCAATTTTAAAGCAGCCATAACTTTCTTATTGCTTGTCAAATTTCCTTCAAACTTTCACAATTCTGATTTATTAATTGTTCTCCTCTGCAACACAACATTTTATGACCAAGGCTGGCTTCCCCTTTAAAAATAGAGATTGTGGAATGACAATTTTCTTGCAATTTTCTTTCCCACCAATAAAGAGCCTACCCAAAAATATGCACAAAATTCAAGTTTTTGAGCGCTCTAATGACTACAAAAATGATCCCCAAGTTAATATTGAAAAATAAATTGCAACTTTACGGAAATGAGTATTTTGGGTTACAAAAGTGGTATTTTAATGAATTTTTTAAATGTAGATTCCCAACAGGCAGGGTGGTTGCTGTGAAAAAGTGTGTAAAAGGCAGGTAATGATGAGGAAAAGGGTAAAATAATGCAATGAGGTTCTACCAAATACCCTTTCATACAACAGGTCGAATTATACCTCAATATCTTCTGGCTTTATCTCTCTCTCCCTTGCATCCTTTCTCTGGTACGGATCAAGGTCTATGACGTCACCTCAACTGAAGACAGTTATGAGTTGTTAGAGCTAGAGATGTTGCCGAGGTCTCATTTTCTTCACTTGGCCAAATTTATTTTGAAATATTCATAAATTGAATTTTTCCAAGTATAGAGAGAAAACAGATCAATAAAGCAGTTAAAGGCCTACTTTACAGTGGTGTATGGATGGGGGAGCCCCCCCCAAAAAAAAAAAATCACGAGCACGAAAAAAAGACAGAAGGAAAAAAGTATGATTGATTTTTCTGAATATTTTGTTAAAATCTATCACAAAATTTATTTTTTTTGTATAAAAATGTATAAAATTTTGTTCGCTTCCTTAACTCGCTCGCAATACCCTTTTTTAAAGCCTTAATGGAAATCAGACAAAGTAGTAAATGGGTTAAATGACAATTAGGCCAAACATGTATAAGGGGGCAATTTACCTCAAAAGGAAACACTAAAAGGTAAAATGTATGTCTGTTAAAAAGCATAATAAAGATATTAATTTTATTGTTGCATATACATATTCACAATACTTACATTGAATATACAAAAAAAAGAAAAAACTTAAATAAACCATCTTGACATCACATCATATAGGTCTCATGTACTATATGGAAGATAATTATCCCATGAATTCCCATACATATATATATCCTAAGCAAAACACTAATTAAAAAAAAGACCTTTAAGTGTTATAACTTTTTAACTAAAATCAACAATTATGAATATACTATGACCTGCAGTATTCACCCAAAATATTTTCATAAGATATTCAATGACACTTGAATAGTACTTGTCAATATTGGTTTGTTGAATATGAAAATGGAAATGGAAATGAAGATGAAATTAAATAAAAATGGAAATGAAAATTAGCTTAAATGAAAATGATAATGAAATTAAATGAAAATGAAATTGAGAGTGAAAATGAAAATGAACTTAAATGAAAAAGAAAGCAAAAATGAAAATAAAAGTGAAAATGAAAATGGAAAAGAAAATGAAAGTGCAAATGAAATGAAAAGAGAATGAAAGTGAAAATAAAAATAAAAGTGATGAAACGATAAAGTGATACATATGAACCTTTTGGTGTTAGTACATAAAATACTATAACCCATGGGGGCCATATAAGAAAGCTTTTCATAAGAATGTAAAAATTATGTAGGGCATGACAGATGGCTCTTTTCTGTACAATCTGAGATTATACAAATTTTCAGCTTTATACTACCAAAAGTGACCTTTTCAAAACTCTCATTACCGGTAAATCTTGACAAAGAACACATTTTGCCCTCAAACGATTATTATCAACATACATTTTTCAAAATGCTTCTTGATAAAAACTTGTAATTAAAAAATTAAGATTTAAACTTCGACTGATAGGGACAAAATTATTGAGAATCTTCTTTTGCACAAGAAATAGTGACCAGTCATTAGTAATAGAGAGTAGCTTCCAAAAAGTTTTATGAAACACCTGGGGGTGTTTCACAAAGATTTAAGTATGACTTAAGTCGCACTTAAATGTCGACGCGTACATGATATGCAACGCGCAATCTTATTGATCAATACGCAGTAGTGCGCGTCCTCTTGGCATGATCTGACCAATGCTGTCATGCCTTTCATACTGCGCGCAACTCTAAGACTTAAATCTTTGTGAAACACCCCCCAGATATAAAAAGGCAAGATGGATCACTCACAAAAACCCAACAAGAAATCAAGTTCTGAAAACAGACACCTCATCGCAAACTTTTAGGTGCTCTGAATGTTTTTCACATAAATGGTATGTTCAACTAATTACAGAATTGAGGAAATAAACTTTCTAACTATAATACAATATCCCTTTTTCTCTAAATCAGCATTAACATCACCTACAATTTATAATAGATAGTGTTTTAGCAATACATTAAAAACGCGTATTTTGGTCTGCATCAACTGCCCGTGCATTATCAGAGCGCATCCCTAGATTTACTGTACAATTCCTGTACAGTTATCAAATACATGTAAGTCATTCACTACACCGGCCAGCATAATTTGGTATACAATCATATAGAAGACTCAAATTATAAAGGTTGAATGACAAGAACAGATATAAAGTAGTATAGTTCTTAACAAGTGAACCATTCAGCTGAGCATTGCAAGAACTTATAATAGGGTCAGAGTCCCTCCAATTTGTCATGTAAACGTCTGGATAAAGTTGATTCAGTCCGCTCTTCCTTAGTTCGTGTTAACCTTGTACCTAAGATTGATCAAGATTACCAAACATTTCAATCAATCCTATAAAGCTCTAATCCTTGGGAGGGAGTCATTGATCTTGACTATTGTCCCTTAGTTCTTGTTAACCTTACATGCTAGATTGATCAAGTTTACTGAATGTGGTCTAACTTCCTCTAGTCCGTCGGATGAATGTCTCGATACCGTCCACTCTTCTTAAGTTCTTTTAACCTTGCATGCTAGACTGATCAAGTTTACTGAATGTGGTCT
Organism: Lytechinus variegatus; assembly: GCF_018143015.1. Lineage (NCBI taxonomy): Eukaryota > Metazoa > Echinodermata > Echinoidea > Temnopleuroida > Toxopneustidae > Lytechinus > Lytechinus variegatus. Next base: position 19,716,040 of record NC_054755.1, on the reverse strand, counting down.
GACTTTCTCCTGTACGTTGGATGAACGTCTTGATACTGTCCACTCTTCTTAAGTTCTTGTTAACCTTGCATGCAAGACTGATCAAGTTTACTAAACATAGTCTGACTTCCTCTAGTCCGTCGGATGAATGTCTCGATACCGTCCACTCTTCTTAAGTTCTTTTAACCTTGCATGCTAGACTGATCAAGTTTACTGAATGTGGTCTGACTTTCTCCTGTCCATCGGCTGAACGTCTCGATACTGTCCACTCTTCTTAAGTTCTTGTTAACCTTGCATGCTAGATTGATCAATATTACTGATTGTGGTCTGACTTCCTCTAGTCCGTCGGAAGAATGTCTCGATACTGTCATTCCTTCTTAAGTTTTTGTAAACCTTACATGCTAGATTGATCGCGTCCATCGGATGAACGTCTCAATACTGTCCACTCTTCTTAAGTTCTTGTTAACCTTGCATGCTAGACTGATCAAGTTTACTGAACATAGTCTGACTTCCTCTAGTCCGTCGGAAGAATGTCTCGATACTGTCATTTCTTCTTAAGTTTTTGTAAACTTTACATGCTAGATTGATCGCGTCCATCGGATGAACGTCTCGATACTGTCCACTCTTCTTAAGTTTTTGTCAACCTTGCATGCTAGATTGATCAAGTTTACCGAATGTGGTCTGACTTCCTCTAGTCCGTCGGAAGAATGTCTCGATACTGTCATTTCTTCTTAAGTTTTTGTAAACTTTACATGCTAGATTGATCGCGTCCATCGGATGAACGTCTCAATACTGTCCACTCTTCTTAAGTTCTTATTAACCTTGCATGCTGGATTGATCAATATTACTGATTGTGGTCTGACTTCCTCCTGTCCGTCGGATGAACGTCTGGATGAAGTTGACAATCCCATCCATCCTCTCCCTTTGTAAGAATTCCATGTAGACTGATTTGTGAGCACTCTTGATCATCTTCGGGTCTACTTTCTTACCTTCTGGTTGAGTCTGCAAGAGAAGGGAAATAGAACATGGAAATCCATACATCTATAAAAAAAAATATATCAAAATACCTATTAAGAATTACACTTGTTACACAAAACTTTTTGCACATCATCCCCTCAAATTAGGGTTCCCAGCTTTTCAAGAAAACAAAATTCCCTGATTTTTCCCTGATGAAATTTGAAAATTCCCTGATAATTATTCAAACCCATTCCCAGTTGTTGCAGTGAATAACATGCATTGTCAGTATCAAAATAATAATGTAAAACTAATAACCATTACCACTACCATTACAATCACTACCATAACCAAGGGAATATTTTATAAATTAAACGGTCAGTGACTTTCACCGACTGTTATAATCTACCAAATCCCTTGCTCCTGATTGGCTCTCAACAAATCCGTCGGTGAAAATCACTTTTTGTTTCATGAAACTATTCATTGCGAATCACTTTCCAGGTCAGCTGACTCACCTCCTCAAAGAACTTCTTACAGAAGCAAACCAGGGCCAGGCTGCCTTGCATGGAGAATATCTTATTGGGGTAGGGTAACCCAGTGGCTTCTATGGTCTCCATGGTAACGCCATGATCCATGTTGGTTTCAAAGGCCTTGGTCCTCCATAAACAGTTACAGAGCGTTAGGATGATGCTGTTCAGTTCGTTGATGCCCTTCTTAATCTCGCCCTATGAGGAAATGTGATTAAGGAAGTTTGAAGCGTTAAACAGTGCAATTTCAGGTGCATTATACATAAAGTTAGCTTATGAAATTAGAAAATAGACAACTGGGGGGTGTTTCACAAAGATTTAAGTATGACTTAAGTTGCACTTAAATGCCGACGCGTACATGATATGCAACGCGCGATCTTATTGATAGATACGCAGTAGTGTGTGTCCTCATGACACGATCTGACCAATGTGGTCAAGCCTTTCATACCGTATGCAACTCGGCATTTAAGTGCGACTCTAAGTCATACTTAAATCTTTGTGAAACACCCACCTGGAGACTTTACCTTATACCCAAAAACAATAATAATAAGAGCCAAATGAGCATCAAATCATATGACTGATCTGACTTCACTATTCAAAGCCAATAAGGCCTTTTATCAAACATGAATACTTAAATGCTAGAATTTTAATATCTGTGCATGAACTCGAGCAATCTTCTGTTCGAGGTCTATGTGTATATATGCAGTAATGCTACATTTATTGCAGACTTTTGCACTTAATTTCAAAAATCGGATCATAGCAAATTACATAGAGTGAGGCAAGCTTAAGTTGCATAAGACTTTATTCGAGCAGTCAGATAGCACCATTTCAGTAGCTTAAAAAGGTTTTTAACTTGACAATGTCATGACATCAAAGCTTTTGAAAGAAGAACACAATTTAGGAAATTTCACAGAGAATTTCAAAGAAGCCTTCATATGCTTACCCACTGCTGGTGGACATCATCATCTGCATGCAATGCAGTATATACTGTCTTGTAACTAGATAAAGAAATATCAAAATATAAGATAAAACAAATAAACAAATCTATAAACTTGCTGATGTGGTTTACGGTACACCATGTGGAGTGTTATAGAAGCAGTGGATAGAAGAAGAGAGGAAGTGGATAGGCGAGAAAGTGGAGATTTTGAGAATAGAGTATTCTTTCTTGAGAATAGTCCTGAAAAGGACTGTAAACCAGAAGGAATGTTGAGTGAGAACAGCTTGAGTAGTAGAGCTGATGAGGAGATGCTGGCTTGCGTCGGCGAGTAGAGATGATGAGTAGTAGAGAGACTCGACGTTTCGGACAGGTTGACTGTCCGTCTTCAGGAGTGAGTGTTCGCTCGGCGTGCGGCGGTACTTATGGCGTGCGTGCGGACGTGGGGAAAGCTCTAGGCCGGCGGTCACGGCGGGTTGACGTCGTAGGTGGCGCTCTGTGTGTGGGTCGGCGGTTTTGGCGGGAAACGAGTGGGCGTCGTATGCGGACGTGGTGAGTAGACGGCGGCGTGAGTTACGGCGGCGTGTGTGTGTGTCGGCGGTGTGTACATCAATGGTGGCGTTCTGTGCGTGTTGGTCGGCGGACTCGTCGGGTGAGCTTCGGCGGGAGTGAGTGGGTGGCCTGGTGTACGGATGAGGTGTTGGGTCGTCGGCGGAGGTTGTAGCGAGGTGTCGGTGGCGGTGGTGTGTGTGTCGGCGGAGTCCCTGGTTGAGTTGGTGATGCAATCAGACTGCTGTGTTGGGTGGGAGGGCTCGGTGGAGTGACGGTGGACGGCTGGTTGTTTGTGGATTGGTTAGAAGTTTGATGGTGACGTAGGATTGGGTGCCAGATGCTGTTGATGTGGAGGCCAGGGTCTTGAGGCACAGTGTTGTGTTGATGTATCTCAATGGCTTCCCTGACCCTTCTGGTATTCCAGTGCCGGATGTTGGTGATTAGGTGGCTCCTTTCCCATTCTATGCGGTGATTCTCTTGTTGTGCGTGCTTGACGATGGCGGATCGGTCCCAGTCGCTGCGTCGGTGGTGGGTCTTGTGTTCCTTGAGTCTGGTGTCGAAGTCTCGGCCGGTTTCCCCAATGTAGACTTTACCGCAGTCGCAGGGGATCTTGTAGACGCCTGGTTGTTTGTTGGATGGGTGCTTGTCCTTATGAGAGTGAAGGATGGAGTGTAGTTTTCGAGAGGATTGGTGTCTGACGAGGATGTTGGCAGAGTGAAGGATGCGTTGTAGTCGGTGTGAAGTCTTGCCGATGTAGGGTAGTACTATGGTGGCGACGGGCTTGGTTTCGGATGGGTTTTCGGTGTTGTCGGTGCTGGGTTGATGGTTGGGTGGTTGAGTCTTGATCCTTCTTCTGGGGTAGTGGTTGATGGTGGTGAGTGCATTGGTCACGTGCTTGAGTTCTTGATGTAAGTGTGCCTTGTCGCTGAGTTGGTGGGCTCGTCTGATGAGTGTGTTGGCGACTGATTGGTGGATGGACGGGTGGTGGTGTGAGCGGAAGTTGAGGTAGCGGTCTGTGTGGGTAGGTTTCCGGTACACCTGGTGAGATGGGAATCCAGACGGTGTCTTAGTGATGAGAACGTCTAGAAATGGAATTGAGTTGTCGCGTTGGGTCTCCATGGTGAACTTGATGCTGGGGTGCTGGTTGTTGAGGTGGTTGAGAAACTGGTGAAGGTCGGGTGTGCTGTGCGGCCAGATGACAAAGGTGTCGTCGACGTAGCGGAGCCAGAGTGAAGGAGGTTTGTCCGCAGGTTTGTCCGTCGAGTCTCTCTACTACTCATCATCTCTACTCGCCGACGCAAGCCAGCATCTCCTCATCAGCTCTACTACTCAAGCTGTTCTCACTCAACATTCCTTCTGGTTTACAGTCCTTTTCAGGACTATTCTCAAGAAAGAATACTCTATTCTCAAAATCTCCACTTTCTCGCCTATCCACTTCCTCTCTTCTTCTATCCACTGCTTCTATAACACTCCACATGGTGTACCGTAAACCACATCAGCAATTGTACATGCCACCATGCAAACCTTCAAACAACATCCAAATCTATAAAAATCTTTGAATTGCCAGTACTTTGGAAACATGGAGCTTTGTTTTCTATGCAACATTTACTTTCTCATTAAGCCAACCTGAAAAAAAACATTTTGATATTTTTAAAGCTGAAAATCAGTATTTTTGTGAGGAAATCAGTATTATCAAAGAAATATTATATGACAGCACATAATATATATATATATATATAAATCGTCGCTAGCACCATGAACTGTCCTCTCTGCGCACTTCGATGCGAAAGTTAAGCGCACTGTATCTATTCCACGAGCCGTCCACTCTGTTATGTTGCCCACTGTGGCGTAAATAATTAACTTCAAGAAAATATAAAGATACGGGATGAATCTTTGGAACGTGAACTTTTAACGAAGACACAGGTAAATAATTTGCTCTCCTTGTAGGTGCACTTATTGCTGGTTTAAAAACTTTTCTTTCCCATCGAAGTGCGCAGAGAGGACGGTTCGTGGTGCGTGCGACGAAATCAATATTTTGTATGAAACTTTCAGTTTTCTTCTCATTTTTCAGTACTTAATACTGAAAATCAATACTAGATGGCCGCCTCGTATACATATATTGAATACACTGAACCTCAAATAGAAAATGCAGAAATGAAACTTACTCGCAGATTATTTGGCATATTCTGGAGCATGCTGTTGGGTCAATACCAAACATGGCCCAATAGAAGATTATCTTGGATGGAATCTGGGAAAAGACGACACCGTGCTTTGTGTACACAGATGACACCTACGAAATGAAAAAGAAGACTGAATTACAATCAATGACAGTATGAGGGAGCATTTCATGAAACAGAGTGTAATTTCCACTAGTAACTGTTATAAGCTACTGAAATCCTTGCATCTCATTGGTCCAGAGTGAATGAGTTAGTGAAAATCACCAATAATCCTGTTCATGAAATGCTCCCGAGTATAGTGTCAATGGCAAAGGCATCAAGACTTTGATTTGAGGTAACGTTTGTATTTCTGTGGCACAGGGGTCACATTGATACTAAAACAATGAGACATTCAGAATTTGACAAAGTCTTCAGATTAACAGACAGCTTCCTTACTCATATTGTCTTAATCTTAGAGAAGGTATGTTGATTTATATTTTAATCTTAAAACCTGCAACATTTTGTACCTGCACTTCAGACCCACTGCAAAATGCTTCAAAACGAGACTGTGTGTATAAAACAATCTCACCATATTAATGAAAATAATCATTGCCCCCCCCCAAAAAAAAGTAAACAATTGCTTTAAATGACCTTTGATCTTGGTCATGTGACCTGAAACACGCAGAGGATGTCCAGGGATACGTGCTTACTCTTATTTCCAGGTTTCAAGAACGATATCCATAAATTGACAATTCCACAGATACCCCCAACATTATCAAAGTTATTGACCTAATATGACCTTTGACTTGGTCATGTGACCTGAAATATGCACAGGATGTTCAGGAATACTTGATTGCTCTTATGTGCAAGTGTCATGAACCAGATCCATAAAAGTTCAAAGTTATGACAATTCCACAAATACCCCCAACATGGCCAAAGATTGTTTACCCTAAGGTACCTTTGACATTGGTCATGTGACCTGAAACTCAGGCAGGATCTTCAGTGATACACTATTACCCTTATATCTAAGTTTCATGAACTAGATCCATAAACTTTCTAAGTTATGACATTTCAAAAAGTTAACCTTGGTTAAAATTTCGATATTGATTCCCCCAACATGGTCAAAGTTCATTGACCCTAAATGACCTTTGACCTGGAACATGTGACCTGAAACTCAGTCAAGATCTTTAGTGATACACTATTACCCTTAATTCCAAGTATTATGAACTGGGTCCATATACTTTCTAAGTAATGATGACATTTCAAAAACTTAACCTTGGTCAAGATTGCAATGTTGACGACGCCGCCACCGACTTTTGAAAAGTGGCGCCTTTAGTCTTGCTCTGCAATGCAGGCGAGACACACAAAAAAACAGAGAAAATAAATATAATTTTTTTTCACTCATCTAAGATTACTACCACAGCTGGCATTTCTGTTTAATACTCACTAGTTCAAAGAAGGTTAGTGTATGATGTAATAGAAGAGAATGATGATGATGGATCTGAAGAGCTACCGAACAGAGTCCATCAACAAACTCTACCAGCTTCTTCACTGTGATAACTGGGTCAAAATACGCCACTCGAACAGAGAACACAGAAGAACTGCATGGATTAAAAGGTTACATAGCCATTATTAGTCTTGTTTTATGTAATCCAATGGAGACTGAACCTTTATTTATGCGGGCTGGTGTTTATCGAAATAATGTGTTATAGCGATAACATAATGGCCCGATTTCACAAAGTGTTTTTTTTTAAATATCGGTTGAACCCATGGTTTCTGCAGATTTTTAGAATAGATTACACTTATTTCCCGCGTATTTTTAAAAAAAATGTCCAATGCTGATACGCGCTTTTGTCAGTGCGCCAAATTGATGCCTGTTGCCATCGTTAAGTACGCTATTTTATTCATGAGTCCACTGTTTGAAGTTCTTGTATTCTTATATTTTACGCAATCTACATTTATTTTGAACATCATCGAATGACAAGGAATTCACATTTTTTAAAGCAGAGACCACTTATCATTATTTTATTGTTGTGCCAAGTCCAAATACGTACCTTGAATGAAGAGAGGTTGCATCTACTTCATCGTCCAACAAGACCTTCTCCGTCTCTTGGACCTTCTGTCTCTGTGCCGTGTCCTGGTAGCGACTTATCTCATGGGTTACATAATTCCTTAGCAGTTCTGTCAAGGTGTGAAGGATCTGGCATTTGAAGTAGACGGAAGAACTGAAGAATAGAGTCCTGAGAGGTTCAAGGACCAGGTCATTGATAACTGGAATGAAAGATAATAATAATATCATAATAATAATAATATATAGCATTTATGAGGTGCCGACTATCTAGTTGCCTATTCAATGGCGCACTATATATTACCCTGGCTTTGGAGGTTCCAGGACCAGGTCGTTGATAACTGGAATGAAAGATAATAAGAATATCATAATAATAATAATATATAGCATTTATGAGGTGCCAACTATCAAGTTGCCTATTCAATGGCGCACTATGTATTACAATGGCTTTGGCCCCAGCTGCTAAAGACACCTGTTGCAATAATATTTAAACATCTTTGGCTTTCCATAATTTTAACACAGAGTTAGACAATGGTCTATTAATATTATTAGACCTGGGGGGCGTTTCATGAACATTTTTGTCTGACAAGTTGTCAGATCTGACATCTTTCCTTGATTCTGATTGGCTGAGAGGCACTGTTACTATAGTAACTGTCGGATAAAATGGGACTTGTCGGATAAAACGTCCGACAAGTCCTTTCATGAAACGCTCCCCAGACTTCAGAAAGGGGTCTGTGACTCACCCACACTAACAAATTCTCATGTTCATATCCTGATAAACAGCTTACCATGGAAAGGGTATATCCTAAATCTGCTGATCATCTTGAGTATGTAAGGCCTGTAATCTTGACCATTCCAAGTCAGTAGATACCTTGTCAAGAACTGTTCACAAACCGGGACACTCTCCTAGAGGAACAACAGGCAAGTAAGACAATCAGGGGCCTATTGCATCAAAGCATAATATCTCCAACTCGATGCCATGCTATGAAAAGTCAAGGTCAATAATAATCATTTGTGAATAGGTGTATGCTTTGCACCTGAAACTTCCTTGTATCTCAAAGACTTTTGTCTTAAAGGTATTGTTTAACTTTGTGAGCAGCCGATTAAAAAAATTCTCAAACCAAGATGAAACATGTGTACAAGTGCATGTATTAGAACTAATAAACCCTGAAAACAACCATTATTGAGAATGAAAAGCTAAAACTACAAGGCAAACCCCGATTTTGTAAATAGGCATCTTATAGACGCCAAAAGAGTACACATAACTGTATGGGATGAAATTAAGATGGTGTTTCCGGTCACTTTATAATTCAATTTTTGAAGCACTAAATAATGATTTTCGAACGCAATTTTTTCAGGGCTTCATTTTTTAAACATATCACAGACACAGGTGACAAGTGTGACCTTCTAGCTCAGATTTTTTAAAAGTCAAACCAATGTTAATCAATCACTTTAAGTAACCAATGATTTATTGTGTCATAAGCTACAGAGAGGTCAATAAAGGCTGCTCCAGTTATCAGCCCCTTCTCGAAATTAACTTCGATGTACTGTGTCAGATTCAGCCTAAAACTTAAAATTACATATTCTATGACTGTGATCAAACAGAACTATTCAGTAACGTATTCAGCACCTAACTCATGAGAAGCTAATTTACAACAGAGCATTGTATTCATAAAGACATTCATCTGTTTCACCAAAATAAGGCAAATTTTAAAATGCCCTTACTATGTTATTCCTTGTGCGATTATGAAAAAAAATTATGTTTGTTTGGGGTTTTTTTTAGTCTGATTTTCTTTTGTCTGTTTACATCACATCACGTTGCATTTTCAGCTTGGAGTATGCTTACTGATTTAAAGGGGAAGTTCACCCAGACAAAAAGTTTATTGTAAAAATAGCAGAAAAAATAATAAAAAATATTGCCGAATGTTTGAGAAAAATTCATCAAATAATTAAAAAGTTATTAGAAATTCAATTATTTGATTTGTGACGTCATATGCGAGCAGCATTCCTACATAGCGAATGGGAAAAAATCAATGAAATGTCATTTTCTCAGAAAATTGAAAATGGTTTTCACTGTAACTTTTGTATATCAATAGACAAATCATTTCACACCCGATCATGAAAAGAAAACAAAATTAAGTCATCAGGAACCATACAAAATTTGAAATTCATACATTTTATATTACATAACACATGGGGTAGCTGCTCGTTTATGACGTCACAAATCCAAAATTTTGAACTCTAATAACTTTCTTACCCTTTAACGGATTTTCCTCAAACCTTCACCAATATTTTTTCTGCTATTTTTGCTACAAAGTTTTCTTCAGGGTGAACTTCCCCTTTAAAGGGGAATCCAGCCTTGGCCATAAAATGGTGTGTTGGGAAGGAGAAAAATAAATTAAACAGAATGGTGAAAGTTTGAAAGAAATCGGTCAAGCAATAAGAAAGTTATTGCTGTTTTAAAATTGAGATCACTAATACTATGTAGATTTCAAATTGGCAACTGGGTAAGTAAATTATGACAAGGGGCAAGGACAACTTTCCCATAGGCCATGTACTTTATTATCAGGGATTTGTGGTTTTCTCCTAAGTACCCATTCCCCTGGGGCAGTAATCTAAATATAACCCAGATAGTATATTGTTTTATGTCCTCATGAAAGAAAAATATAATTTTGAATAAAACTTTTTGGAAAAATGACAATTTAGCCATAATATGTATTGGAGTACATGGAAGAGTAGTCCTTGCCTTACATCACTATGACATCCCATATGTGGCCAATTTGAAGTCTCCATGGGTATAGTGATTACCAATATTTACAACTTTTAAAAATTCTTAACTTTCTTGTTGTTTGTCCAATATTGTTCAAATTTTCAGCTATAAACTTGTCTGATTTTTCTTTTCCTTATAAAAGCAAGTTTTTATTTGGGTTGGATTCCCCTTTAAGCAATGACACAGTCAAGGAATACAGTAACAGTTTTTTGGGGGGAGGGTGGAGAGGGGGATTGTAAATGAATTATGATACCTGAATAAAATCCATGAAATTGATAAGGAGCTGGAGGAGCTGCTCTGTTCTCTCATTGCAACCTCCAGAGTCCATTAGTTCTACGGGAAAACAATTTAAAAAAAAACACAAAAAACATGTTATTCTTTGCCAAATTAAATATATTCTACAAGCTATTCTCAGCTCAAACTTGTCATATTATATTTCTTTATGTAAAAATTGTAATATATCACCTAATTGATTGGTTTGAATAAATTGAAATTGCACTTGACATACATGTACATCATGCTACCTAAAAGTCCAGATTCTGTCTTCCATAGCTTATATAATTTTTGAATAATTGATTGCAAGAGAGGAACATTAGGATAAAAGGCAAAAAGATCTGAAAATTACCCTGAGTTACTGTAGTAAACTTAAGTCTATCTAGGCCGGGGTATTTTGGGAGTTCATATGGTCGGGGGGGCCTCCCAGGTCCCCCCCTAAGATCTCGGCCGTCGACCGCGCGATCGCGCCGAAAATTGGCACGCGGGTTGCCTGGGACATAATGTACAAGATTGTATAGTTATTTATTTCATGCGAATTGCTATTAAGTGAATATGCTAATTTATGCGCAATTAGTATGCGAAATCATACTTTTTCCTATAACTCCCTAAATAAAGCTCCAAATATACTAATTCTTGGTATAGAAACTCTTTGTGGTGTTCTTAGCAAGTGTACATGAAAAAATTGCGATATCATATCATTTTCTTATGTATTATATTGTTTTTTGCAATTTCTTATGTATTTCTTTGTTTTTTATCTTTTGTTTTTCATTGTTTCTTCAATAAAATTTGTTGGGGACTCTTCTGTGATCATAAAAAGCATAAAATAAATACATTTAGACCACCAAAACTAAAAATAATCATGCATTTATGAATTTTGGTTGAAAACACATTTTGCATTGACTTTGTACACAAAATCACGTTTTTGAGCAATTTTTGGTCTGACATGCACTTACATAATGTTGCGTAATTTCGGAACCACGTACCCGGGTGACGCAAAATTGGTCTCAAAAGTTGCGCAAGACTTGAAAGTAAAAAGTCAGCCAGCAGCGCAGTCAAAAACTTTCGCGCTGCGAAAATATCGCGCGATTTGTTGAGGGGGGCCTCCGAGGCCCCCGGCCTAGATAGGGTTAAGTCTAGTATAAATCAAAGCAAAGATATTCGCATCTGAAAATTTCATTAAGCAGTAAACTTCAGTGTAGTACAAATCAATATGGTATTAATCAGGATTAAAATACTCTCCATAAAAACAGTTTCAATCTTCGAGTATAATCCCACATAATTATTGATGCCTTTGAGAATTCTTCTTATACACATTGTAAGGCAATTTAGTCAATATGGTGACTTAACCCTAAAAAGACTGGGGGGGGGGCTGATTCAGCCCCCCCCTCGACATTTTTCGCGATAAATCTGCCGCGCGAAATTTTTTGACCGCGTCGCTCGCTGACTTTTTAATTTCAAGTCTCGCGCAACTTTTGAGACCAAAATTGTGACCCCGGGGTACGCGGTTCCAAAATTACGCAACATTTCGTAAGTGCATGCAGACCAAAAATTACTCAAAAACGTGAATTTGTGTACAAATCCAATGCAAATAGTGTTCTTAGCCAAAATTCATAAATGTATCATTATTTTTCCTTTTACTGCTTAAAATCAATTAATTTTATCTTGTTTATGGTCAAAATAAAGTCCCCGACAATTTCCATCGAAAAAACAATAAAAAACAAAAAGTCGAAAAACAAAGAAATACATAAGAAATTTAGAAAACAATAGAATACATAAGAAAATAAATGTGATTTTGAAATTTTTTTTTAATCAATTTGATCAGATGCCTATCTAGAGTATATGAAACAAAAATTAGCATTTCAGGGGCATTATTTATTTAATTAGAGCAAACTTATGATTTTACGCATAAATTAGCATAATTAATGAGACTGAGATTTTTTTGCAGAATTTGATGTTATAGTTTTGTAGATAATGCCATGGGTAACGCGTGTGCCAATTTTCGTCGCGATCGCGCGATCAACGGCCGAGATCATGGGGGGGGGGCTGAATCAGCCCCCCCCCAGTCTTCTTAGGCGTCGAAATAGCCCAGTCTATTTAGGGTTTAAAAAAAAGTCCTTCTTCAATAAAAATATAAATTATGCTGGATAATATATTCGAAAAGCATGATTATATGCTTCCAACATATATTGTCTGTGTTCCTTGTAACAATTATCCAACATTCAATACAAAGCAAATATTTCAAGAGTTATTAAATGTACCTGTTTGTAACTTCTGAGAGAGCCAGAAATTGAGTCTTTGGGTAGTGGCTTGATCTCTTCGACAAGTAAGAAGATATTGCAAGACTGGCGACCTTAACACAGCTGCAGCCTGGCTTGGGAGCTGGGTCAAAGGTCAAAGATTAGAGATCCACTAAATTGCATTACTTTTACAGTAGATTAATCAAAGAAAGAAAGATGGATGGATGGGTGGGTGGTGGATGGATGGAATGATGGATGGATAGATAGATGGGTGTTTCACAAAGATTTAAGTTTGACGTAGAGTCGCACAACAAGTTGCGTACGGTATGAAAGGCTTGACCGCATCAGTAAGATCGTGTCACAAGGACACGCACTAATGCTTATCTATCAACAAGATTGCGCGATGCATATCATGCATGCGGCAACATTTAAGTGTGACTTAAATCGTACTTAAATCTTTGTGAAACACTCCCCTGAATACATAACGACAAAAGAGATAAGCATGTGTCCCTCACCTCAAGATGATCAAAGTTGTCTAGAAATTCTTCAAAAGACTTGACCTGCTCCAGGGGTACTTTGGTCATGACCTCTGCCCTGGGGTCAAGGGTCGTGTAAGCAGAGCGCAGGTCGGGTACAGGGTTCAGCTTCCTTCTCTTCCGCACCTGCGAGTAAGTATGATGATCACTCATAGATAAGTTAGCATAATGAATTAAATTTTAAAAATCTTATTTCAGAAAACAATACAGATATGATAATTGTACTGTACCATATCCACTTGAACATAATACCTGGTGGGTGTTTCATAAAGCTGTTCGTAAGTCAAGAGCGACTTTAAGAACGACTGGTGATCATTTCTTGTGGAAAATGGTGTATTCATTGGCGATGGTTTAGCGCGTAAGAAAGGATCACCAGTCGTTCTTAAAGTCACTCTTAACTTACGAACAGCTTTATGAAATAGCCCCCTGGCAGCCTTTACTGAGTTGACTATCAATAACTAGGGGACGTGGATCTAGGACACCCTACAGCATCAGTCGGCCCTACGTTTCTTTCTTCGTCCCAAGAACCTGCTAGGACTGGAATAACCTCTAGCAGGATCCAGTCCATTACCCCTCTGTTGATGTCTTCAATGCCTTCTTGAGTGGGATGCGGAAGTAAAACACCACAAACAAGAACGTCTACTTAAACGCACCTGCACTACAAGAACATAGCTTTTAATACCATATAGTTGTGAGAAAAGTTCCAAACATACACACAACCAGTGTGTTTTTTTCAGAATCTTACAGCAACACTCAAACTGTAGTGCCCCCCCCCCTCTGGGTCACATGCTTTACATGTTTTGTATACAGACCACTTCGTAGTTACATCATGGACAATACTGGTCAAATGACCTTTCATTTCTTTCATTATGATAGGCAGATTTCAAAGCAAGATAAAACATATGCATGCCTTACATAGCAGGGTGACTAGAATAACACATCAACGAAGACTCCATGAAGGTATTTGTTGCATTTCTACTTTGAACGCATATTATTGCATGCTGTGCAATGTACTTGGCATACTGCGAAACACCAGTCGTTCGTGAACACTTTTTTTATCTTTGTGGATGTAAATGAAAAACACTATTGTAAAGAACATATGAATAATCAACACACCAAAGTTGGTGCTTATCTCATTGAATTTTAAACCACCGAATCACTCTAGTACCAGTCACTTTCCTCTGATCATGCGCAGAATCTTCTGACCATGTGTAGAGTGCAACTAGGAACAGGCTTATTAAAGGGGAAGTTCACCCGGACAAAAAGTTTATTGTAAAAACAGCAGGAAAAATAATAAAAAATATTGCCGAAGGTTTGAGAAAAATTCATCAAGTGATTAAAAAGTTATTAGAATTTCAATAATTTGATTTGTGACGTCATATGCGAGCAGCATTCCTACATAGCGAATGGTAAAAAATCAATGAAATGTTTTTTTTCCCAGAAAATTAAAAATGATTTTCACTCTACCTTTTGTATATCAATAGGCAAATCATTTCACACCAGATCATGAATAGAAATCAAAATTAAGGCATCAGGAACCATAAAAAAATTGAATTTCAAGCATTTTATATTACATAACACATGGGGCAGCTGCTCGTTTATGACATCACAAATCCAAAACTTTGAACTCTAATAACTTTCGTACTCTTTAACGGATTTTCCTCCAACCTTCACCAATATTTCTTACTATTTTTTCTGCTATTTTTACAACAAAGTTTTCTTCAGGGTGAACTTCCCCTTTAAACCATACCATTGTTGTATCTGTAATAGTTCTGTGTGCTGTATTCCTGTGCATGCTCGTATTGGCAGGTCTCCTCTCTTGGATCCTCTCTCTCGCCTTGCGAACCTCCGACGTCCAGTTGCGATCCGTCAACCTGAAGTACACCCTCTGGGTTGACGGCAGGGACAGTGAAACCAGATGAGGAGCGAAAACCTTGTAGATTGATAGAAGACCTGTTATGTGAGGTTGGGTACCCTGAAATTGAATGGAAAATAGTAAAAGATAAAAGCTAGCTGTGTTTTCGACCTCAAAAGGAGTACGCCCTCTGGGTTGATGGCAGGGACAGTGAAACCTGATGAGGAGCGAAAACCTTGTAGATTGATAGAAGACCTGTAATATGAGGTTGTGTACCCTGAAATTGAAAGGAGCATAGGAAAATATAAAGCTAGCTTCGATATCTATCTCAAAATGAGTTTTTTATGTCAAATGATCTCAAATAAAATGCCCACCCAAGTGTTGGTATGTATACATGAAAAATTATGTGCCAAAGGATTTGGAAAGAAATTTCGAAATTGCTGTGAAACTAGCAAAATAAGCAGAGGAAAACCTAAAACAGTTACATTCATTTGGTGCATTTATTCAAATTCCATATTCACAAAGACATAATAACAATTTGCAGATATATACAAGGCAGATACAAGAACAATAGTTGGAATAGTGAAAAATACAATTAGTGGTGGGATCTACTGATAAACTAGGCTAGTGTGAAATGAAATCAAATCAAATGTTATGTTTGTAATTGTAGAAATATTTCCAATCAAATGCAAATTTCTGTTGGGAGTTTACAATTGATAGATGGATTTCAACTGTAGTAAATCAGTTTACACTCCTTGTTACAAGCAGCATACTCGCAATCAATCACAAATTTTCAATTAATTTTACAACATATGATTGATAAATCATGATAAATCCATAATTTATTGTTCGAAATACACATGAAATGAAATACTCCGAAAATTTGCTTTGCCCAATTGATCGTGGGCCCGGCAGCCACTGTGCAGCGCCGTATCGACGAGGCTCTATCCCTTTAATCATTGAACGCCAAACAGGGTAGCAGCAACTCCCATCTTTTAACGTCTTTTGGTCTGACGCGGCCGGGGTTTGAACCCCCGACCTCCCGGTTGTGAGACGGACGCTCTGCCAACTGAGCCAACACACCGGTCATGATTGATTGGGGACCCCCAAATAGACCTTGCAACTATATTACTTGCAACGATAACCAAAGTGAGTTACTTAATGAAAACCTTTATGAAACACCAATCTGGGCCCCATAACACAAAGCATAGCAATGATCATAGAAGAATATATTTATAATTGAATGCATTGACTACAATGTACAATCGATCATGAAAATCAAACATGTGATTGATCACTAACCTTTGTGTAATGGGACCAAGGACCCTTGCAGAAATATTTGTGATCAAACCCAACTCAAAAAATCAAACTTCAATGTCAAGTTCATGTCACATGATCAAGGTCAAAGGTCATGTAAGGTCAATGAACTTTGGCCATGTTGGGTTTTTTTTGTTGAATAACCATCATATCTCTGTAAGTTTATTGGTCTAGTTCATAAAAAGTGGACATAAGAGTAACCATGTATCACTGAACATCTTGTGCGAGTTAGAGTAGTATTCAAAGTCAGCACTGCTGCTATATTGAACCGCGTGATGCAGGTGAGACGGCCAGAGGCATTCCACTTGTTTTCTATCTCGGCGCTTCCCTCTTGAAAACTTTTAGATAATTATAATCTTATATCTGCCTTTTTCTTATTGTAATGTTTCATGATTTTATGCTTATTTATCTTGCTAATCATTTGTATATATTGTGATTGTTATGATTTATTTCAATAAAAACTTAAATTAAAAAAAAAAAAAAAAAAACTTCAATGTCAAGCAGTGAAACATGAGTATTGGGGACTTGGCATTTGATTTCTTGAGTTCTGTGTCTCTTCCAGGAATGGGTGATTTCAAGTCCGGTGTTGGCCTTGGTGTTGAAAGTTGGAGTGCTTTCCCTAGCTCCAAAACTTATTCAGAGTTTGTAAAACTGATCCAGATCACATTACTGACATCTCAACAACTAGTGGATAGCTCAGTCGGTAGAGCGGGGGATTCGTATTCCGGTGACCCGGGTTCGATTCTCACTTGGTGCGCTAGTGCCCTTTGGTAAGGCATTAATCCTCAGTACCAGGTCCTTCGGAGAGGACCTTAAGCCGTCGGTCCTCTGGTTGCTTGCTTACAAGCATTCATGCTTTCTTAGCAGTCAGGTAAAAAATCACCACCACTCATATCCAACTCATATTTTTGGGACCATCTTCATTCTATGTTTGGTGTTATACTCATGTAAAACTTTACCTAACACCAACATCAAAAGGTCAACACTGAACTTGAAATCACCCAATGTGCCCCTCGTGATAACAACTTACCACTCTCCTTTGTACACTAAGGAGTTTCCTTACTCGATGATCAATCACATCCTCTTTTCTTGTCAATAGATACAACAGATGGCAGGCATGCGGACACTGGAAATGAAGACAAACCAAAATGAGTTTTTCAGGATCCAATTTGCAGAATCAAATTCACTCTATTCACATCCATTAAAAAATATATCAAAATACATAAATTGCATAATACATCAAATATTACAATTGCTACATAGTAAATCAAACAACAGAGCATCATGGCCCAGTGGATTAGTCTCCAGACTTTGAAACAGTGGGTCGTGGATTCAAATCCCAGCCATGGTGTAATTTCCTTCAGCAAGGAATCCATCCACAGTGTGCTGCACTCGACCCAGGTGAGGTAAATGGGTACCGGCAGGAAGTAATTCCTTCAAAAAGCTGTGTGCACCTTAATAGGTAGCCTAGCTTAGCCAGGTAATAATAATAGCAGGGCCTGCTGGGAGAACAGTTTTCGGAACCGAAGTGGCTCCCCTGGGTAAACATACCGTTATTATTTTTATCATTATCATTATTACTGATAAAAGAAAGAAACTAGAAAATATCACCGAAGGTGATCAATACCCCATCCTATGCGTTTCCAAAACATTTAGATATTAGTATTAGTATAGTCTATTAAACAGAAAAACAAGTAGAAAAATAGCTTAATGCAGATCACAAAAAAAAAAAAAGAATTATATCACTTTAAGCTTTAAAAGTGGAAAATGTATCTATTTTCTGAGTTGGAAAGTGTGTACATCATTTGGTTTTCACAGACACGTAATTCTGCATGTTTGAAGCATTCAGAGAGAGAACTTTAAACTATCAATTAACTGAGTTTCATCGGTCTCCATGATAAATGATGTACACCATCGTGTTCTTATTTTCTCCTTTATTTAATTTGATATATGATTCTCCATTTTTATGATTTTCAATGTATTTCTACTTTAACACTTTCTTTACCAGAAGTCTCAAAGCGCTCTACAGTAATGCAGCATTATTACCCTGGCTTGAGCAGAGTAGCTGTTACGCGCGCTGCATTTCAAGGAATAAATTCATACCAGGGTCCGTTAACACAAAGGTTAGCGATTGATCGTACGCTTGATTTTCACGATTGATTTTACATTGTAGTCAATGGAATCATTTGTAGAAAAATGTTCTACGATCATTGCTAAGTTTTGTGTTAAGGGCCCCAGGTATAGGGAAAGGTAAGTCGCAACACAAGGCTTCTCCTGGTAATGATTGTTGGCAGTAGATGTCTAATGAAATGTACAAAGAAATAAAAGAAACTTACCAATGTATCATTCTCAATAAAGTAAAAGATCATGCCATATAAGGCATGTAGCTTCTCTGTTCCATCTAAAAGGTCAAAGGTCAATATAATCCACTTCAGGAGCAATGCCTGTAGAAAATAATAATGAAATTGCAAACAACTTTACTTCATCGCATGGTATACAATTTCATACGTTAATTTAGGAATGGAAAATATATTTTTTATTTTTATGAGAGGAGTTCAGATTTGGAAGTAGTAAATGATAATATCCAAAGATTCTTTCAAAGAGCATAGAGACATTTCAAGATAAAATGTGATTTGCACAATTCCAGAACTGATGATGATGATAATTATGATGGCGATAACGATGATGATGGCGATGATGAGGAGGGTGATGATGATGATGATGATAGTGATGGTGGTGGTGGTGATGATGACGATGGTAACGATGATGATGGTGATAATGATAATGGCCGATGATGTTGATGATGATGATGACTGTGATGATGATGATGAAGAAGATTACAAGGATGACAATTATGATTACAATGTTATAATCAATATTATTATCAAAATCAATGTCATCATCATCATTTATAATCATCGCCAACACTGCCACTACCATCATAAACATCACAATTATTATCATCATCATCATTACCATTATTATTATTATTATAAACAGAGATATTACAGTAAAACATAGCTGAACTTAATAAGCCAGTTCGTAGTTCCTTTCTGCGCATGATCAAAAGATTCCACGCATGATCAGAAGAAGGTCATATGTACTAAAGTGACATGGTGCTTTTAAATCTAATGAGATAAGCACCAATTTTGATGTCTTGATTATTCATATATTCTTTTGAATTGTCGTTTTCATTTACATCCACAAAAACAACAATGCTTCCATGAAAGACTGGTATTTCACAGTTTGTCAAGTACATTGTGCAACATGCTAAGATATGCATTCAAGGTAGGAATGCAACAAATACCTTCATCAAGTGTTCATTGGTGTGCTATTCTAGTCACCTGGTCTATTCAATTTCTTCATCCTGCTATGTAAGGCAAGCTTACGTAATATCTTGCTTTGAAATCTGCCTATCATGATGAAAGAAATGAAAGGTCATGTGACCAAAATTGCCCATGAAGTACTGACGAACTGGTCTATACATCTCTGTGACTATGGGACAGTGAGTGTGGACTCTAATTGTTCCTACCTGAATTTCATGAGATGGTTTATTGGTGCACATCCATGATATGCTCTGTATGGCTGCATCCTCAGGGATGCTATCCGATGGTAGTAGGTGTTTGATCAGACGGGAACTTGTTGAGTCAGCTGGAACGGCAAGTATAATAATAATAATAATAATAATAATGGTGGCTACTTATATAGCGCACAGGTCCACCTTTCGGTGCTCATGGCACTTTAAAAAGGCACTGCTATTATTATTACCCGGCTAAGCTAGGCAACCGATTACGGCGCACACAGCTTCTTTAGGAATTACTTCCTGCCGGTACCCATTTACATCACCTGGGTCGAGTGCAGCACACATTGGATGAATTTCTTGCTGAAGGAAATTACACGCCATGGCTGGGATTTGAACCCAGGACCCTCTGTTTCAAAGTCCGGAGACAAATCCACTGGGCCACAACGCTCCACATTATAGAAATTATATTACAAAATGGTGATATTGATCAACAATAGTCTCTCTTACACAACTCCAAAGAATGTTCTGTAATCTGATTTGTCTAAATCGGATCACATGATATTTAGCGAATTGCACTATTGCATCCAAAATGCACTATCCAGCACTCTGACGTCATACCAAATGCACCATCTTGCACTCTGACGTCAGAGTGCAGGATAGTGCGAGTTCTGGAATTATCTAGAATTTAGATCAAATATAGCATTCAAGGCAACTCAGTAACATGGGTGACGGGGGTGTATAAACCAAACGAGACACGCATTCTTGTGCTTAGAGGACCTAAATAATGAACTCTGTACTCGACCCGCCAAATGGATATACCGCTCTCGGTCCTGCGGACCTCGGTGCCGTATATCCTTCTCACACATTGTTCATTATTTTGCTCTGCATGCACGTCACGTACGTGAACCACCTATAGGCTATGTATCAACTCAGCGGAGCCCGCCATTATAAAAGCCCTCTCGCGGTAGGTCGCCTAGCAATCTTGTTAGCGACGCATGTGAGCACCGTCTTGCTCACTCTCCAAAATGTATGCGATATTAAAATCCTAACAAGTGGAATGCCTCTGGCCGTCTCACCTGCATCACGCGGTTCAATATAGCAGCAGTGCTGACTTTGAATACTACTCTAACTCGCACAAGATGTTCAGTGATACATGGTTACTCTTATGTCCACTTTTTATGAACTAGACCAATAAACTTACAGAGATATGATGGTTATTCACCAAAAAACCCCAACATGGCCAAAGTTCATTGACCTTACATGACCTTTGACCTTGATCATGTGACCTGAAACTCAAACAGGATATTCAGTGATACTTGATTACTCTTATGTACAAGTTTCATGAATCAGATCCATAAACTTTCAAAGTTATGATGGTAATTCAACAGATACACCCAATTCGGCCAAAGTTCATTGACCTTTGACCTTGGTCATGTGACCTGAAACGTGCACAGGATGTTCAGTGATACTTGATTACTCTAATGTCCAAGTTTAATGAACTAGCCCAATAAACTTCCAAAGTTATGATGGTAATTCAACAGATACCCCCGATTCAGCCAAAGTTCATTGACCCTAATGACCTTTGACCTTAATCATGAGACCTGAAACTTGCACAAAATTTTCAGTGATGCTTGATTACTATTATGTCCAAGTTTCATGAATCAGATCCATAAACTTTCAAAGTTATGATGGGAATTCAACAGATATCCCCAATTCGGCCAAAGTTCATTGACCCTAAATGACCTTTGACCTTGGTCATGTGACGTGAAACTCATGCAGGATGTTCAGTGATACTTGATTAACCTTATGTCCAAGTTTCATGAACTAGGTCCATATATTTTCTAAGTTATGATGACATTTCAAAAACTTAACCACAGGTTAAGATTTCGATGTTGATTCCTACAACATGGTCTAAGTTCATTGACCCTAAATGACCTTTGACCTTGGTCATGTGACATGAAACTCTAATAGGATGTTCAGTAATACTTGATTAACCTTATGGCCAAGTTTCATGAACTAGGTCCATATACTTTCTAAGTTATGATGTCATTTCAAAAACTTAACCTCAGGTTAAGATTTGATGTTGACGCCGCCGCCGCCGCCGTCGGAAAAGCGGCGCCTATAGTCTCACTTTGCTTCGCAGGTGAGACAAAAACTAATGGAATCATAAAAATTTAGTAAGGCTATGAATACTTATCATTTACATTGACTATCAGTGTATCAACCTATATCAGATTTACAAGCAAGTGTGGATAAGATTTCGAATTACCAGTAATTTTGATGAGTGATCCAATATGCCAAAATTTATGAAAATATAGCGTAAATTTCATATAGCATTTCAAAATCGTTATTTTCAATATCTTCACAATTTTTCATTGTTTTAAAAAACATCTTATTACTTTAATTATAATTTTCCCGAACTGATAACGTTGGTAGGCTATTTTCTCCATCGCTTAAAAGGAAATGTCGGGCTTTCGAAATCAGGTTAATTTTTGTTATATTTCTAAAAGAAAATCGTTAGATTCGAGCTACTATACCGTTGTTCTCCCGAAGAAGGGTTATCATCTCATAATGTTGTGTAAATGATACATAACAATACAACTTACGAGTGTAGCAATCCATGTTGGATAACATTTTTCAGTATGAGTTTCGTAATGAAGAGAAAAATTAGGTTCATTCTTAGCATGCTAGCCGCAGAATAATAAATTTTAGCGTGTGCAGACAGGGCTGATCGCCCTGACTGTCCGTTCGGATTATCCAGTCCGATACCGCGTCGGGTTATATTCCACGTACCTTTTCCCCTTGCGATGACCACTGTACAGTTTTAGTGTTTAATTTTGATACTCAATCTGTGAAATTAATAGTTTACCGATATCTAAAAAAGCTTGGAATATACCTGACACATAAATTATTTCATTTTCGGTAATTATTATTTCTTTCCTGAATTACAAAAAGTCAAACTGCCTAGTGTCAAGAATGTGTAACATTGACTGTATAGTTAAAAATTACATTATCAAGGTTTGGGAAATATCTTGTCATCAGTATCTCACGGTATATGTTAAACAGAAAATATAGAAAAAGTGTATATTTTGTAAATTCCACGGCCACCTTTTACCATCATGCGACATATAAAACCGACCTGCATGGCCGCCGGGGGGGGGGAGGTACTCAAATTATTTTAAAATCAAAGTAATAGCAATTTTATAGATCTGCAATATTCCTATCCATGCTCTCGTGATAATGACTTAAAATCATGGTGAGTTGCAATGGGGAGGGGTCGCTGAGGGATACTGAAAAGGGCCAAAATGACGGATTGCAGGCCGGTAAAAATAAGAGGGGCAAATATTAATAGGTTAGTTTTATTGGAGGAGAACTTGACCATAACAGATAGGAAGGAATAATTTATGAGACGGTTGAAATTTAGATTGGGAGAGCTGATCTTTGAGATATAAAATGTCACAAACACAAAAACAAAAGGAAGAGAGAACAGGGAGATTATAGGAGGAAAAGAGAAGCCCTTGCAATAAAATATATCAAACAGGCACTTGTCTGGGGCGAAAGTGAGTGATGATAACTTATGCCCGCCCCCCCCCCCCTCCCTCCACTCCCTAGTCAATCTTGGTAGCAGAGACACCGAGAAGATGATTGATGAAAAAGGGGCTAATGGGACCCACAGAAAAAAAATCAGTAATCTTGAACAGGACAGCTTGAAAACTTATAGTAGGATCCTCATATTGTATAGAATTATAATTATGATAAAAGGTAAAATTCCACGATAAACAACAGGAATTAATATTAGAAAATAAGGTTATTTGAAAGAGAGTGGGAAAAGGACCCCCCCCCCCCTTTCTCCCGATCCGCTTGAGACACCTGAACCCGGCTCCCGGCCCTTCCTCTTCTTCTGTATATACCATCTCTTTAAGGCGACCGTGGAATTTACAAAAAATACAGTTCTATATTGTCTGTTTTACATACAGTGAGATATTGATGACATTCGGCAAACTTATATTTTCCAAATCTTGACAATTTCTATCATGATTCTTGACCTATAAGATTGACGTTTTGTAATTCATGCAGGAAAGAAATAATAATTCTCGAAAATGAAATCATTAATATGTGTCAGGTTTATTCCGGGCATTTTTCGATATCGGTATTTCACGGATTGAGTATCAAAATGAAGCACTATATAACTCAACAGAGGTCACTGCAAGGGGACAAGGTACGTGGAATATACCACCCGACACCAGTATGGGACTAGATAATCCCGCGCGACACACCAGGGGATCAGCCATGTCTGCGCGCGCTAAAAATTATCATTCTGCGGCTCGCGTGCTAAGAATGAACTTGATTTTTCTCTTCATTACGAAACTCATCCTTAAAAATGTTATCTAACATGGATTACTACACTCCTAAAATATATTGTAATGTATCATTTACACAACATTATGAGATGATAACCCTCCTTCGGGCAAACAGTTGGTATAGTAGTTCGAATCTAACAATTTTCTTTTAGAAATATAACAAAGATTAACCTGATTTTGAAGGCCTCCCATTTCCTCATAAAGCCGAGAAACAGTAATCTATCAACGTTATCAGTTCGGGAAAATTATACTAAATGTAATAAGATGTTTTTTAAAACAATGAAAAATTATGAAAATATTTAAATTAAGGATTTTGAAATGCTATACAAAATTTACACTATATTCTCATAAATTTTGGCACTTTGTATCACTCATTAAAATGGCTGATAATTCGTAATATAACCGTCACTTGCTGGTAAATTCGGTACGAGTTTGTACACCGATAGTCAATGTAAATGATAAACATTCACAGCCTTACTAAATTTAACGATTCTATTGGTTTTTAGGATTTTAATATCGCAGACATTATGGAGAGTGAGCAGAACGATGCTTACAGGCGTTGCTAACGGGGTTGCTAGGCGCGAAAATCCGATTTAGCTCCGCCCACTTTTTACACTGAGTTGGAGGGATTCACGTACGTGACGTGCTTACTTGCATTATTTGTATATCAATCACATCCACAGGATATATGATTTTGAAAATCATTTGGTTTGAAGGAGAAAATGGGTTCACGTTTTATGCAATAGATCCTATTAGATTCAAAGCTATAATATAAACATTTCAAAAACTGAACCTTAGTTAAAAAGATTTCAATGTTGATACAACATAGTGAAAGTTCATTGACCTTCAATAACCTTTTACCTTGATCATGTGACATGCAACTGATGCTAGATGATCAGTGATACTTGATTACCCTTACGCCCAAATTCATAAAAAATATATCCACATATAGTAGACTTGTTAACTGCAAAAAAAGGGGTGATCGCTGCATTTTTGAGTACAAATGTCCCACTTGGCACAAATGTTCCTTGAGTCAAAAGAAAAAGATTCATCCAAAGAGACACGCTGTATCTATGCAAATAAGCAAGTAATTTGCATAAATTTGCATATTATGTCGATATGTAAAAACAAGTAATTCAGAATATATATTTCACCAGAACTGCCCTAAAATTGGAAATAGAGACTTAGGGTAAGACAGGGAAGAAAATTGTCATAAAATAATTGGGATATCCTTGTTTATTATATACTAATTTACATAAATTATGCAAATTATAATTTAAAACAGAGTATTTTTTCAAGAATCCTGAACTGTTTTATAAATAACAGCAATTAATACAAAATGTCAACATTCTACATGAAAGAGAATATATTAGCGAAACCATCGATATGCTTCATGACAGTATTAGTGTCTTAATTTGCTTAGAAAGAGGGCAAATATGTCAAAATGTATGAAGTGATATTGCGCTAAAACGAGACCAAAACAACCTCTATGTCACAGTCACACTCACGAATCGGACAATAAAGCGATCAATGGTATGTCATTCGAGATAACACAATCTCAACACAATAGCTTCCATCGGCTTCTCGTATCGCTTTTGTTGGTGTGTCTGCCACACCGTAATCTGTGCTATATACGGGCAAAATGCATTTCGGTATCGGTAAAACACTATTAAGTTTGTTTTATTTGTTTCTAATTTGTTTCTCTTGGAAAATTTACAGGAGACATTGCTTTGCAGGTTACTGCTTAAATGAAGCTCTGGCACATGAATCATGACGAATGTACCCCACCTCAATCCATATTTTAACTTTGTTAAAATATATATCTTTTGGAGACCCCGAAGTGGCAAAACTGCATTCCCCCGCGGCATTCCCGCTACTTTACAAAACCAGTTTGACTTGCATTATCGACTTGGAAAAGACAGATGTATGAGACATCAGTTAACATGTTTCCTGAAGATTTTTTTTTTGTTTATTTAAGCCTACGTCCACGGGAGCCCTCCGAATTTACTCCATCCCCTCTCTGTATTTCGACACTAAATAAAAAAATATCGTGTTTAAAAGCCACCGGCAAGGCAAATTGCGTTTTTGGTATAATAAAGCAACTTTTATATCTATATTTCATATTTATCTTTATTAATATTATTATTAATGTTATTATTATTATTATTATTATTGTTGTTCTGCAGTTTGTAATAATGCTCTAGCACAGTAAAGGCTATAACCCAACAGGAGCATGCCTAGGATACCCTTTTCCCTTTTGGTTTTATGTATTCAAAAATAGTTTATTGTCTTTAGAACTCTTAAAAGATTACTTTTGTTTGTATTGATATCTTGGAATAGATTGAGAAGAAAATACTCTACAATTGACATGCAGAAGAGCTGTAGTACATTGAAAAAAGAAGCCATACGTAAGCTCTATAATACTCAAACCCCGTTATTGCTTCCACTCTATTTTAAATTCAAATATTTTCAGAGCCCATTCGGAAGAAAGATACATTTCTACTACACAGAGTAAAAGCCTCTTTACTTTCTCCTCTTGAAAAAAAAACATAGAAGGCATTGTTTTATATCGCATAAAATAAGTTCGTGTACATGACGGTGGCCTGTCGAAGTTGCCCAACCCTTTATTTTGTTTTGACAATATCGTCTAAATGAAGCCCTCATCTGGAAAAGGGCACTTATTAAAAGCAGCATCTACATTATATAGAGTAGGCCCTGGGGCTGAGACCCGCAAGATTTTCCGGAAGAGGGGGGGGGGGGTGCTGCGTGTATTATTCTCGATAGATAGCACCCCCTGGAATTCCGGCAGATGTGACAAAAAAAAGAAACGTTACCCAAAAAACTTCATTTTGTAGTGCAATCCTTTTTGTTTATTTGCCTGTAAAATTAATTGATGTAAATTTGAAAATCAAAAAAGGTTCAATGTAAAATTTTGGTCCCAAGAAATTAAACAAGCTTCAGCCCCCTCTTCCCAGTGCCAAGGCCTCCTCTATATAATGTAGATGCTGCCTTTAATAAGTGCCCTTTTCCAGATGAGGGCTTCATTTAGACGATATTCTAAATATATATTGTCAAAACAAAATAAACGGTTTTGGCAACTTCGACAGGCCACCGTCACGTACACGAACTTATTTTATAAGATATAAAACAATGCCTTCTATGGGCTTCTATGTTTGGTTTTTTTTCCAAGAGGAGAACGCAAAGAGGCTTGAATATGTGTAGTAGAAATGTATCTTTCTTCCGATTGGGCTCTCAAAATATTTAAATTCAACATAGACATGATAGAGTGGAATCAATAAAGGGCCGTGTGGCTGTTCTTCAATTTACCACAGCTCCTCTACATGTCAGTTGAATAGTATTTTCTCCTCAATCTATTCCAAGGTATCAAACAAAAGTAATCTTTTAAGAGTTCTAAAGACAATAAACTATTTTTAATACATAAAACCAAAAAGGGAAAGGGTATCCTAGGCATGCTCCTGTTGGGTTATAGCCTTTACTGTGCTAGAGCACTTTTACAAACGGCAGAACAATAATAGTAATCATAATTATAATAATATTAACGATAATTATAATAATATCAATAATGATGAATGCAAATATAAAAATATAGATATAAAAGTTGCTTTATTATACAACAAGTGGAATGCCTCTGGCCGTCTCACCTGCATCACGCGGTTCAATATAGCAGCAGTGCTGACTTTGAACACTACTCTAACTCGCACAAGATGTTCAGTGATACATGGTTACTCTTATGTCCACTTTTTATGAACTAGACCAATAAACTTACAGAGATATGATGGTTATTCAACAAAAAAACCCAACATGGCCAAAGTTCATTGACCTTACATGACCTTTGACCTTGATCATGTGACCTGAAACTGGAACAGGATGTTCAGTGATACTTGATTACTCTTATGTACAAGTTTCATGAATCAGATCCATAAACTTTCAAAGTTATGATGGTAATTCAACAGATACACCCTATTCGGCCAAAGTTCATTGACCTTTGACCTTGGTCATGTGACCTGAAACGCGCACAGGATGTTCAGTGATACTTGATTACTCTAATGTCCAAGTTTAATGAACTAGACAAATAAACTTTCAAAGTTATGATGGTAATTCAACAGAAACCCCCGATTCGGCCAAAGTTCATTGACCCTAAATGACCTTTGACCTTAATCATGAGACCTGAAACTTGCACAAAATTTTCAGTGATGCATGATTACTATTATGTCCAAGTTTCATGAATCAGATCCATAAACTTTCAGAGTTATGATGGGAATTCAACAGATATCCCCAATTCGGCCAAAGTTCATTGACCCTAAATGACCTTTGACCTTGGTCATGTGACGTGAAACTCATGCAGGATGTTTAGTGATACTTGATTAAGCTTATGTCCAAGTTTCATGAACTAGGTCCATATATTTTCTAAGTTATGATGACATTTCAAAAACTTAACCTCAGGTTAAGATTTCGATGTTGATTCCTCCAACATGGTCTAAGTTCATTGACCCTAAATGACCTTTGACCTTGGTCATGTGACATGAAACTCTAATAGGATGTTCAGTAATACTTGATTAACCTTATGGCCAAGTTTTATTAACTAGGTCCATATACTTTCTAAGTTATGGCGTCATTTCAAAAACTTAACCTCAGGTTAAGATTTGATGTTGACGCCGCCGCCGCCGCCGCCGCCGTCGCCGTCGCCGTCGGAAAAGCGGCGCCTATAGTCTCACTTTGCTTCGCAGGTGAGACAAAAACCGCAATTTGCCTTGCCGATGCATGCTTTGAAACATGATATTTTTTTTATTTAAAGTCGAAATACGGAGAGGGGATGGGGTAAATTCGGAGGGCTCCCGTGGGCTTAAAGGTAAATGCTAGTTTTGGTAACGATAAGCTTAAACGATATCAAAATGAGTTCGTACAGAATCCAATGAAAAGACCACAAAGTGTTTGTATGAATAAAACGCATGTGCCAAACAATTCTGGAAGAAATTGTGTAATTGCTGAGAAATCAGCAAATAAGCACAGGAATCGGGTAGGGCGTCGGGCTCGACGCCCTAAGCAATAATTATACATTGTCCCACGTGCGCTTATCTGTGTTGGGGATCTTCGGTGTGAACATTTTTCCGCGTAGATTTCAAGATTTCACAAAGTTCAGTTAATGTAACTGTACCAGATCTAGATCCTCGATGATATACTGACAATTAAGCCTTGTTTTACAGACTTTCTCATGAAATCAGTGTTTACTGCAACTACTGGAATTTCTCTTTAAATAAACAAAAATAATTTTTTTTTTTTTTCAGGAAACATGTTGTCTGATGTCCCATATATCTGTGTTTTCCAAGTTGATAATACAAGTCAAACTGGTTTTGTAAAGTAGCGGAAAGATATATATTTTAACAAAGTTAATATATGGATTGAGGTGGGGTACATTCGTCATGATTCATGTGCCAGAGCTTCATTAAAGCAGTAACCTGCAAAGCAATGTCTCCTGTAAATTTTCCAAGAGAAACAAATAAAACAAACTTAATAGTGTTTTACCGATACCGAAATGCATTTTGCCCGTATATAGCACAGATTACGGTGTGGCAGACACACCAACAAAAGCGATACGAGAAGCCGATGGAAGCTATTGTGTTGAGATTGTGTTATCTCGAATGACATACCATTGATCGCTTTATTGTCCGATTCGTGAGTGTGACTGTGATATAGAGGTTGTTTTGGTCTCGTTTTAGCGCAATATCACTTCATACATTTTGACATATTTGCCCTCTTTCTAAGCAAATTAAGACACTAATACTGTCATGAAGCATATCGATGTTTTCGCTAATATATTCTCTTTCATGTAGAATGTTGACATTTTGTATTAATTGCTTTTATTTATAAAACAGTTCAGGATTCTTGAAAAAATACTCTGTTTTAAATTATAATTTGCATAATTTATGTAAATTAGGTAATATTAAACAAGGATATCCCAATTATTTTATGACAATTTTCTTCCCTGTCTTACCCTAAGTCTTTATTTCCAATTTTAGGGCAGTTCTGGTGAAATATATATTCTGAATTACTTGTTTTTACATATCGACATAATATGCAAATTTATGCAAATTACTTGCTTATTTGCATAGATACAGCGTGTCTCTTTGGATGAATCTTTTTCTTTTGACTCAAGGAACATTTGTGCCAAGTGGGACATTTGTACTCAAAAATGCAGCGTTCAACCTCTTAACAAGTCTACTAATACTTTCTACTAAAATTGTGACATTCAAAAACTTAATCTTGGTAAAGATTTCAATGTTGGTACAACATGGTGAAAGTTCATTGACCCTCAATAACCTTTAATCTTAGTCATGTGACCTGAAACTCATGCAAGATGATAAGTGATACTTGATAACCCTGCAGTCCAAGTTCCATGAAATAGGTAAATAGGTCATATAGGGCGATTCCACACTAGAACTTCAAAAATATCATAAATTTCAACATGCTTTCAATAAGTCATAAGTAGTGTAATATTTTACTATGATACCTAAATTTTATGAAAATTATGAGTTTTAACCAAAAGTGAAGACAGATATAGTTTTTTGGGGGGAGAACAATGGAATTTTGAATTTTCAATAATTTTGCTCATTGAATAGTCAAGTACAAATTCCACCTGAAACAATTATTTGCAAAGCAAGAGAAGATTGAAAATATTGCAGGTCAGTAGAATAATATATCATTGATGGTTCCAAATAATATCTACAACATTTTCATGATCCATAATAGGGGCAGCCCTGATTTTTCCGAACCTATTTTTGGCAATGTCCCGTACGACACATGACAATGCAAAAGTTTTTCCTACAATTTTATTTTTGATGATGCAATTTCATAAAATGAGTTTCTCTTTGTTTGACCCATGGGTGATCGATTTATCCCATAAGGATCTAATTACTGCCCTTCATTTTTCAATTATTGTCCTATTAAAAAATGTCCCGTACGACACACAATATAATAATGCATTTAATTGCAGGATTTGGATTCAGAAACCATAAATAGTAGGCATATTTAAAATTTTAAATTCATTTAATTGATTTAACATAAACTGAACTGAAAAAGTACTTTGTTTATCTCCACAGAACATGAAATAGGTGATTCTAAACATTTTAATTGATTTCATGTAGGCTTATTCTTTTGTGAATCCCTTCAGCTAAACTGGTGATTTTCACTGATCAGAGCAGGTTAATTTCTTTTCATGAGCATGAAAAGAAAACTTTTATAATTATTTCAACCTAGCCTGGAAGATGACCCCCTTTTGCATGCTAATGTGGAATTATTATAAGATGTAAAAAAATACATATCAATCATCATGATCATCTATTTGGACCTCCCTTGATGATCACTATTTTTTATATACAGTACTGGAACTCCTTACTTTTTTCAAGATGTAAAAAAATCTGGAAAATAAGACAAACCATATGGTTTCATGAAATGCAGATGGGTTTGAAAAAGTAGAACCGCATTTCTTTAGAAAACAAGTGGAATGCCTCTGGCCGTCTCACCTGCATCACACGGTTCAATATAGCAGCAGTGCTGACTTTGCATACTACTCTAACTCGCACAAGATGTTCAGTGATACATGGTTACTCTTATGTCCTCTTTTTATGAACTAGACCAATAAACTTACAGAGATATGATGGTTATTCAACAAAAAAACCCCAACATGGCCAAAGTTCATTGACCTTACATGACCTTTGACCTTGATCATGTGACCTAAAACTGGAACAGGATGTTCAGTGATACTTGATTACTCTTATGTACAAGTTTCATGAATCAGATCCATAAACTTTCAAAGTTATGATGGTAATTCAACAGATACACCCAATTCGGCTAAAGTTCATTGACCTTTGACCTTGGACATGTGACCTGAAACACGCACAGGATGTTCAGTGATACTTGGTTACTCTAATGTCCAAGTTTAACGAACTAGACCAATAAACTTTCAAAGTTATGATGGTAATTCAACAGATACCCCCGATTCGGCCAAAGTTCATTGACCCTAAATGACCTTTGACCTTAATCATAAGACCTGAAACTTGCACAAAATGTTCAGTGATGCTTGATTACTATTATGTCCAAGTTTCATGAATCAGATCCATAAACTTTCAAAGTTATGATGGGAATTCAACAGATATCCCCAATTCGGCCAAAGTTCATTGACCCTAAATTACCTTTGACCTTGATCATGTGACCTGAAACTTGCACAAAATGTTCAGTGATGCTTGATTACTATTATGTCCAAGTTTCATGAATCAGATCCATAAACTTTCAAAGTTATGATGGGAATTCAACAGATATCCCCAATTCGTCCAAAGTTCATTGACCCTAAATGACCTTTGACCTTGGTCATGTGACGTGAAACTCATGCAGGATGTTCATTGATACTTGATTAACCTTATGTCCAAGTTTCATGAACTAGGTCCATATATTTTCTAAGTTATGATGACATTTCAAAAACTTAACCTAAGGTTAAGATTTCGATGTTGATTCCTCCAACATGGTCTAAGTTCATTGACCCTAAATGACCTTTGACCTTGGTCATGTGACATGAAACTCTAATAGGATGTTCAGTAATACTTGATTAACCTTATGGCCAAGTTTTATTAACTAGGTCCATATACTTTCTAAGTTATGATGTCATTTCAAAAACTTAACCTCAGGTTAAGATTTGATGTTGACGCCGCCGTCGGAAAAGCGGCGCCTATAGTCTCACTTTGCTTCGCAGGTGAGACAAAAATTATTACCAAAAAAAGCAGAAAAGGTGACAGTTGTGACATATATCATGTAGATATACATTTTATATAAAAAAATCATAACATCATCATTTTAGCCCCATAATTTATACAAAGTTTCATTCATTTATTGTTTAAATAGTGTTTGGAAATCATCAATATTAGTTCCCTAAAATATAACTTCACACAAAACCTGAAGTTTTTCAGCTCGTAAAAATGCTGTGAACACTTGTACATTTCCCATCATGAAAAATTATAACATATTGCTCCCAATTGTATATATTGAGGTTACTTAATTGTATTGTCCTGAATGACTGCTTATTAAAAGATTATTCATAAATAAGCAAGAATTTAGGGGTAATGCTCCTTCTGATTGATAAAAAGTTCATGTTTATTTATTCAGGCTGCCCAGTACAACACGCAAGTGCCTGTACAACACACAAGTGTCCCGTACGACACACAAGTGTCCCGTACGACACAGAAGTGTCCTGTACGACACACAATTGTCCCGTACGACACATTATTTTGTTTATGATATATTGACAGAAATATTCACCTAATAGCGGTTTCTAACCTAATGAATGTCTTAGTTTGATGGAATTATCATTATCATCAGCCAAATAATGTAATTGAAGAAGTCAAAGTGACATAAAGTAAGAAAGTTTGGCTTCAATTTAGAGATGTCCCGTACGACACATTTTGAATGTCCCGTACGCCACAATGTTCTCGAAAATTATTATTTGCTTTATTTATTCATGAATGTTTATTTTGCTTTCTTTTATAAATGTGTTTGTTCTTGGGTAATTGAGTGTCGATTTGAGTTCAGTTTCTGTGAAATTTATCTGCCCAACTCACAGACTTTTGAGTACAAACTTGAGGTTTCTAAAAAAGCCACTTTTTCTGCGTCCGTACGACACATTACTATTTTTAATCTGTATTATACAGGATGTGAATTCAAGTCATGTTAGTCTTGGTTTTTCTTACACTCTGGTAGTAGTTGATGACCACCTATAGTTACTGGAATATTTTTTGTTTTTTCTTGTCAAAAACTGTCAAATGTTCTCTAAATGTCCCGTACGACACGTATGGAGTCACTCTATACTTCGAAATTATGATATTTCAAAATCTGAACATTGGTTAAGATTACAATGTTGACCCTGCAGCAACCAGAAAAGCAGTGCCTATAGTCTTGCTCTGTTACTGCAGGTAAGACAATGATGAATAATGAAAATATTAGAAAAATAGAGTTGCCATTGCTTACATGCACAGTAATTTGCAGAATGATATACGGTTTTGTTTTCTTGAATTTTGTATTGATTTAAACGATTTCCTAAATCAATATTTGGGCGATTTCTAATGTTTGTTTTTCTTCATAATCGAGAAACTTTGCACATTAATCTACAGCATACATGTACTTGTGAGAATTACTAACCAAACTTTCCTGACGCTGCTATATCAACAAGATCTTGGATGATCCCCTCACTCAAGCCGTTCCTTTGAGCTTCTTTAGTGATGGCATCTAGGGCATTGCTCAGCTTGATGTTGGCCCGAACTCTAGTGTCGCTTGCCGCTGTTGGAAAAGAAGATATGACATGGAAAGTATTAAATGGGAAGTTCACCTTGGTGTGAAATTGGTTTTCATAAAAACAGAAAAATAAAATGTGAAAGTCCTGAGCCCGAGGGTACAAACTTGACATCTAGATTGACTTATTGGAAATGTTAATATATAGAACATGAATGACACATTCTGGTGAAGCCAACAATAATCTTGGCAAAATGGTTGCAAATGGTAAATTGTTAATTTGAACAGTATTGAAATGTTTTGACTCAGCCCTTTTTAAGAAAAGTCAAAACTAAATGTAAGATTCTTTTATTCAATTTCAAAATGGTTGAGAGATCTTGATAATGTAAAATGTACTGAGAGGAAATGGCATTTGATTTATTTTCAAAACAAGGTAGTTCATTAACTACGAGTCCCGCCTGATATCATTATTGATAAAATATATAAGATCTTTTGACCCATCGATGACCTTTGACCTTATCATCCTCATGAACACACCTGTAGTATTACCCAATGGTTATTTTGTAGTAAGTGTAAAGAAATGAGAGCATTTTGAATAGGTTTGGCCTTTGACCCCTAGACGACCTTTTACCCCATCATCCCCAACATACATGTGGTATTAGACAAGTTTTATTTGAACCAAGTGTGATGAAAATTGATGCAGAAATAAGGAAATGAGAGCTAGGTGAACAAAATTTCAGAAAAAAGGATGAAAATGACCTTGTATCACTTAAAGGAAAAGTCCATCCCAACAAAAAGTTGATTTGACTAAAACAACAAAAATCCAACAAGCACAACACTGAAAATTTTATCAAAATAGGATGTAAAATAAGAAAGTTATGACATTTTAAAATTTTGCTTAATTTCACAAAACAGTTATTTGCACGTCCTGGTGGGAATGCACATGAGGAGACTGATGATGTTATCCACTCACTATTTCTTTTGTATATTATTATAAGAAATATTCTATTTTTCTACTCATTGTCGAGTGAAACGATTAAGTCGTCCCTGAACATGTGGAATGAGCAATGATTAATACTGTATGATTCAGTCAAGTTGGTCCTTATTGTCAAATCTATAAAAATGAAATATTGTATAATTCAAACATTAAGAAACAAAAGAAATAGTGAGTGAGGGACATCATCGACTGTCTCAATGTACATATCACTGTTTTGTGAAAAATAAGCAAAACTTTAAAATGCCATAACTTTCTTATTTTACATCCGATTTTGATGAAATTTTCAGCGCTTTACTAGTTTGATTTTTCTCTACTTATTCTCTACTTATTCAAATCAACATTTTTCTGGGGTGGACTTGACCTTTACGTTTCCACCCCTCGATGACATTTGACCTCATCATTCTCATAGAGCTCATATGTGGTATTACCCAAGAAATATACATTGTATGTATCAAGTATGAACTTAATTGATGGAGAAATAAAGAAATGAGAGCAAGTTGAACAAAAAATTTAATATATTTGTGACAGGCTAACAAATGTACAGACCAACAGACTAACAGGAAAGGTGATCACTAGGTCTCTGCCGAACAGAATATTCACCACTATTATTGGATCATTTACTGTATACTTACGATCTTTAAAGAATTTAATGGCTTCTTCAAGTTGTTTTGAAATCTCTTTTTCCTTCTTCCTCGGGGATTTCACCAAGGAGTTGTGAGGGGTACCACTTTGCGCTGACTTGGCAGCCATTTCGGGTTGCTCATTGGATGTGGTTGATGCTCAGGACAAATTTATTGTCATCTTCATGGGCTATCTCAAACTCTTTCTGAAAACGAAGGAGAAACAAAAGGGGAAAGTGATGACCTGAATTTATATGATCTGGCCAAAGCAAATGCACCACAATGTAAACCTAGCCATGATCAGTTCCAAGATTGCATATCTGTCAAGTGATGGTATCGATATCGCAGCAATGGTTACAACACAAGGGTTACGACCTGGGGCCTGTTTCATGTCGATACATAGTGATTTAGAGCCAGCACCGTTTTCCTCACACGTATTAATTCACTGCCGATTCCAAAACATTGCAAATGCAAATTGCGCGTGCACGGAAATTGCAGCTCAATTCATGAATATTCATGATAGGAGTATACATAAATATCGGGATTGTTTTGCATTTGCATCAGATCTCGATCTATATACTGAATTCAAATGAATATTCATGAGTAGGAGTCTCCTACTCATGAATATTCATTTGAATTCAACGCATGCGTAATTTGCATTTACGATGTTTTGGAATTGGCAGTGATTTACGTGTGAGGAAAGCGATACTGGCTCTAAATCACAAATTTTGAGACTGATAAAAGTGTGAAAAAGAAGTGAAACTTTGACTATGTGAAATGTACGATGAGTTGTTAAAATATGAATTGTATGGTCATTTTGTTGCATGATTTTCTCGGACTCATCAGAGCAAGATTTGTACCTTGATGTTCGGGTAGGTGTAGCAGAAGTGCGGTAAGCATGCACACGAGAGAGGTGTCGCATTTTTTTGGTGCTCCCAACGAGCAAAATCTCCTCTAAGTTCTATTATTTTTGTCTTAGTATTATTTCTTTTTTATTCTACTTACCAAGATAGCAGTATAATACTAACATTATTGGATTGATTTCTATTGGTTGTTGAAGCGAGGATTGATTTAAACCAATATAATTCAAACTTCACCATGTAGGTATGTTGCAAAAGCGCCCTCTAGGTGCATTCTGAATGAGGCATTGAGTGTGCTGGCTAGAATTGCAGGGCGACTGTGGGGGCATTGCTTTGTATTGTTTTTGCATGTGCAAGGAAAGGTTATTCCCCATGGCATCATTGTTTTTACGTAGTTGAATGTTTATGGCAGCTGTATAGACTTGAAAAAAATTCTCACTTGGTGATCTTGCGACTCTGTGTGCTACTGGAACTTTGGCCTCGCTTTCAACCTCTTGCTATTCACATTTACAGGTATCATCCCACTCTAAAATGTATTCTTCCCGATAGAGCAACATTTAAACTATATTGTGGTGAAATTTGAATGAAATCTACTGACGCTAAAGATGTTTTTTATGTCCCTGTTTCGGCGGCGTCTGTTATTTTTGGGAGTGTTTTGGGGCACTTCCATATGCAAATGCATGCGCATTGCTGTTTTCTATTAGTGCACCTTGGTCCCAGTTAAGATCACAACTTTTGGCTTAAAAAACAAAGGAATACATAAGAATTGAATAGGCGATTTATATGACCTTAAAACTGCAATAACTTTCTTATTTCTGGGGCTATTGAGATAAATGAGGTGTTAAATTAAAGGTCTTGATGAGCTCTAAATGATGCCATGAAGAAAACATCTTATTTCTGAGATTTATTTTTTTTGCAACATACCTACCCGGTACACCATGTTCCCATTGGCTTTTACAACATGACTGGGCTAGATCAAAAGCATCAGCCTCTGTTATGTTGGATGTTCTGCTGAACTCTGCTGGCTCCACTCAACAAATACAGACTTAAGTTCTAGCTCAATCTGTCATGTCTTATGTAGATAAAACCAGGAAGTGACACTCAAGGGTTCATTTCTATTCTGCCTGTGGGGAATCTACAGGTAGGACTATGGTATGCCAATGTTGTCCAGAGCACACACTTTAAAAGTCATCAAAATATCACTTTTGTGACCAAAATTACTAATTTCCGTACAGTTGCAATTTATTTTTCATTAGTAACTTGGGAATAATTTTTGTATTCACCAGAGCACTCAAAAACTTGAATTTTGGGCATATTTTTGTGTACGCCCTCTATTGGTGGAAAGTAATATGGCAAGAAAATTATAGTTTTTCAACCTCTATTTTCAATCAATAAAAAAATAATTTTTAAAGAATCAAATTAACTAAAAGCCAAGTTATCTGATGAATAGATGTAATGGAACCTGACAGTGTCAAAAAATAAAGCATTTGTCCCACAGAAAAGAGAAAATAAGCCAAACATTGCCAACCTTATTTCACCACACAAGGAAGTGTATGTCTAAGACACAGAGAACAAGGACATCCTATCATAACCCACTCATGGTTTCAAATCGTCTCGTGTGTGAAGGATTAATATGCACCTGGTGCACGCGAATCTTTCACACCCTTTTTACTAAAATAACTATGACTTTACATCATAGCTAAGAATTCTACTTTTTCTATAACACTTACCGAACCATATGGATCGTTTGTTGAATTCTCTTTGCTGTTTTTTTTAATAAAATAATGAAAACGTCAAAGTCCACTATGAAACCACATGCGTTGTGCGAGGTTAGTATTACTAACCTCGCATGTTGTGTGAGTGATCATAACCTTGTCCTTGTTCATCATACAAGAGTGGGGAAGTGAAGTTGCACTATGTACAGCCGAAGTCAGTCACTGTTGTTTCCCCTTTTAAGTTTATTTTTCCTCGTTTTGGTGTATTTCAGGCCAAAACGGAATAATTTTTAAGACTAATAACGTTAATCATCATGTTATTATTTAAATAATTGTTATTATATTTTGAAAAAATAAAAAAAAATGTTGAAAACTCCTCAAAACAGTAGCTATATTACATGATTTTTTTTTTTTAAATACAGACAAATTATACATCACTTGAAAGGTTTTTTCAAGACAAATTCAATGGTGAAGACCAAATTACAATTGGAGCACCATAACTGAAGATATGGCCTCTTAAAGGGACGCTATACGCGGAACTTTTCTGCCACCCAAGACAAGTACCCATTGGGTGGCAGATCTACAGGTTCTTGTAGATCTAAGAAACTTCCATACTTTTTTTAGCAATTTACGCAAAATATAGTTGTATGAATTCATATTTTTCTTATTCAAACAGCTTCTATTTGTGAAAATATAGTATACAAGAAGAAAGATAACAAATTAGAATAAGACAAGAGAAGTGCATGGGACGCTTTGCGTTGTTAAAAAAAATTAATCAACTCTTGGGGGTCTCATTCCTCAACAGACTTTAATCAGAAAATAAAAATGAATGTCCCACTATACTTCCCGGTATCTGTAAGATTTATATCATTCAAAAGTAGAATTTGCAAGTAAATTTTTTTTTCTGTTTGTCCATGTTCACTCTGTATTCTGTATAATTACCATGATGTCTCAAACTTGTTTGCAGATCCGAGAATGCGAGATCAGACAGCTGGAGCTGCAACAGTAGCTAGAAATGTACTCCACTGCTTAGAATTATAGAATATATTAACATTAAATATATTGGAATATATAAAGTTAAAAAGCAAGTCTCTGACATTATCTGAATTTCTACTACATTTAAAATCACATTTACAAAATAATCTCCCTCCTAGTAAACATAATAAAACAGGGACCCATTATTGTGTACATCATGTGAATTGATGAGACAGCTTATTGATATGATGACACAAAACAACAGAATATAGATATAGTCATGTATCTATTCATTTTAATACCAGTACCAGGCAGCAGTCAATGCATGGTCTGCGCCTGTACACCATGAAAAAAAATGAGACTGGAATTAAACATGCTTTAATTCCCGCCTGTTTTTTTTTCTTGAAATATTAAGTTGAAATTATCATTAATTTATCATCAATACACATAATTCATGCAGAAATCAAATGCACAACTTATCACCTACAACTAATTTCAATGGGTTTAACAATAACATACATGCATCAAGTACCACACCCACGGCCACCACGCCCACTCACTCCTTTCGGTCAGCCATGGCACCAAAATCACACTCTAGGCGGCACAACATGGGCTTGCATTCGCCTCTTGTGCAGCTATGCGACACATTCTTATAAAAAAAAAAAAGTTATATATCAAAATTAGATTTTCTGATACAAATACACTTCAAAGAATTAATTTATATCTGATATTTGACTGTTCCCTGGGAAATTTTCTGTTTATACGGCTTTGAAGTAAGAAAATAGAAACATGATTTACCTTAAGTGTCCAAAAAACTCCTTTTTGTAAGGAAAAACATTGCCCACATTGAACTGAAATCGTAACTAACTTGTAGAAGAAAGTCTGCCGATTTTAATGATACATAACACATGGTTATTTGATGCCCCTAGAGGGCGTCAACAAGTAAAAGTAACTTGCAAGATTAACCCGGTTCTGGAGTCAGGCTGGAGTCATATTTTCC
The DNA here is from genome assembly GCF_018143015.1 of Lytechinus variegatus. Taxonomy (NCBI): domain Eukaryota; kingdom Metazoa; phylum Echinodermata; class Echinoidea; order Temnopleuroida; family Toxopneustidae; genus Lytechinus; species Lytechinus variegatus. The sequence continues at coordinate 19,675,535 of NC_054755.1, read as the reverse complement.
ATAATGGCGACTTCCATCGTGTGACGACGGACAGGTGGTGCTCTCGAAAACGGCCTTAAAAACAACATTTTGGCGATGCAAATGTGAGTAAATTGACTAGAAATAAGAAGTTAAGAACTTTAGATATAATAGAAAAAGATCGTAACATTTTATGAAAAAAGGATTTGAAATGTTGATACACTGGCTCAATGAATTTTGCCCATTTTGTGTGTTGGCAGAATAGGAAATGTGTTAAACGCGAACCCGTTGCGATCGCTAAAAAGTAAAAACAGACAGCTGCCGCGCCGGCTGTCTACAGACTACTGTCTAGACTAGGCAGTAGGCAAGCCATCACAATACACGGCGTGCGCGTGAAGAATAAGCATACGTTAGTAAATGATTTTTACTCTCTAGCCTCCTGGCTAGGCAAGCGCCAGGCCCGGCCGCTGGGCCCAGCCTGGGCCGGGCTTGGCTTCAACAAATTCCCGCTGTCCCACACGCTTCAAATTGTGTTTGTAATCATTAACTTCACCTAGCAATAACACACGATTATGCATATCTTACAATAATTTCAATTAACGAAATCGCATCACTTATTCCTTTATCTTAAAGTTTATACCAACGCAAATTTATGTGTTTTTAAAAGAACAGGTCTAAACATAAAAACAGATCTACCGGTATCTTACCTGAACTTGAAGCTAAAAAGCTAACGTTAATTTAAATTAACGGTACGATCGCGCGCGCCATTCATATCTCGCGCATTACTCAAAATCTCGTTTATCGCGATTAATACTGAAGTTACCGATCGTCGTTTTGCTGTTTTGCATATTTTCCTGATAAATTATTACAATATTCACAAAATGTATTCTCTCTTTAATTCTACGGAAATACCAATCATTAAAAACCTGGCTGTCTTCACCAAATTGGTGATAAATGCATTTAAATAACTTAATAAGTACATGTGTATAACCGTGATATTACACATATTGTTTTAAATGAAGTTTCCAACTTTATTTGTTAAGTAGATCATTATGTTAAAAAAAAAAAAAAAAAAAAGCTGTCTAGTTTGATGGAATAGCACTCAGTTTTATAGTTATCACTCTTTATGTATCTTGCCATGTTTATTATCGTTTATACTTCACTTGTCATGCTGCTGTGAATGACCCCTGAGCCCACCCACACATGACCTCTCCACTATGACTATCATTGCTTGATTCCACATCGACCTCATATGCTCCAGTGTGGAAGGTATGAGTGGGCTGCCTCAGAGCAGGGATATGTCCCTGCTCAGAGGTTATGTTATTTCATTTGTTGTATCCTTGTACACCCCTTCGGGATTTTATTTGAAGGATCGTTAATAAATTTGAAACTTGAACTTGAAACTTGATAGTAGACCGGCCAAAACGATACTTTGGACGGCAAACTAATGCATGGTCACGTGTATAAGAGATCAGTGATAAGAGATCAGTGGGTGTATCCCATGGCATGAACGTTAAAACTTAGCCGTAGCCAGGGGGTCCCTTCTGCGGAACCTAGTGTCACTTGCCAACAGCAACAACTGGGGCAACAACAAAAAAGAAGAAAAAAGGCAAAGAAAAGGGATTTTAAAAAAGTGAACCGTTAGGGGATGAGGGAAAGGGGAAATGAATCATGATAAACAACTCATTTCTATCAGATGACATATTTTATTTTACATTCAATTGGTGGGAAATATGGCACTTTATTACATTAAAATCACTCAAATAAACCATCCATAGTTAGGAATATGTATTGGGATAATGGGTTAATGGGAAATTTTTATAGTACCCGGGTGGATTACAAAGGCGTCGCATCAGTGGGTGATGATATCAAGAATTTCCGCCCAGAATATAATAAAGGGCACATTAAGGCAATTAGAACCATGGAGATTGGTTAATAAGGAAATAGGGCACTTTTATCATCAAATGAGAGGATCGAGATTTTCTTTGTGATAGTGATGTCGATCCGAAGAGCAAACCTAAACTCGACGTGCATTCAACATAATAGGGCTGGGCAGAGCTTTTACGTCGGTGTGTTGTTCAGTCACAGCGGTTTTCTAGCTCTTTCCATTGCAGTGCTGAACATTTTATTAGGAATATATAAATATATATACCTTGCCAGTCCGAACAAGGGATATAAATATATCAGATACCATGCACTTTGTTATTTTTGCCAACAAAAATCAATTTTATTCTCTGAAAGTTGGATATGTCTCTGAATGTTGTGACGGGTCCATGATTATGTATATACGAGGGGTGCATCCTAGCTTACCACTGCATAGGTAAGTCTGAAAAATAAGTTTTGCTTATTCCTTTCACTTCATAATGATGTTTTAAATGTTTAAACAACGATAATTTACGAAATTGACACAAAATATTGCGAATCAACGCTGAAACATTATTTGTATATACATCCCTCTGTAATGCTATTTCCCCCATAAAGCCGCAATGAAACAATCTGCACCACTAGTCATACGATGATCGCGAGGTCTGCAAACGTCGTCAGCTAAGTTTTTTTACATGTCCGGGACACTGTATGCAAGTTTTCGATATGCGCTTCGCGCTCGCAATAATTGATTAGTGAGATGACGCACGTGATAATACGAAGACTACAAAAGTAATTCTTGTGTTTAGATGTAATTCTAAGAAAATCAGCAAGCGCTTGGCACTCGCATAAGCTAGATGACTATGGTGAGATATGTATACTCTTAATGGATTTCTTTAAAAAATAGTCCTTAAAATATGCCTGTTTGGGGTCAATATAAAACCTCAGCTCGCGCTTAATTCGCGCTCGCATTATTTGATCAGTCAGATGACCGTTTAATATGACACGTTCTTTAAAATATCTCCATTAGGTCAGTATATGTGGCAACTGAGCGTGCTTCGCGTTCTCAGTAAGTGACTCAAATTTTTTTGCTGGTGCCCCTTCCAAATGCCGTGACCCACGGTACGATAATGGTTAGTCGCGTGCATTTGAGTGTCCGAATTCCACACACACAGCTTAACTTGACATGCAGGGAACAGTGGTTTCCATGAACGTAACATTGCAGAAATCTGGGTTTATAACTATTAAAGGACAAGTCGGCCACAAGTTGATTTGAATAACAAGATAAAAATCTATCAAGCAAACACTGAAAATTTCATCAAAATTCGGAGGTTTGAAATAAGAAAGTTATAGCATTTAAGTTCGCTTAATTTCACAAAGCAGTTATCTGCACATCCTGGTTAATTGGTATGCAAATGAGGAGACTGATGAAATCATACATTCTTTTGTATTTCATTATGAAGTATGAAATATGCTAATGTTCTTCTCATTATCAAGTGAAATAATAATTAATTCCCCTCTGAACATGTGAAATTAGCATAGGCGGGGGATGGGGGGACAAATCCAAAAAAAAATTTGAGGTGGGGGGGGACGATCCCCCCTAAAATTTTAGTTGATACCCGTTTTTTTTTTTGCTTGTCAATTTGTTTTTCTTCATATGGACCCTCCTAAATTGTGTTTTGTCCCCCCCCCTAAAATTTAGATGGATCACAAGTTTCTTTTTTTTTTTGCTTGTCAAAGTTTTTACCTGTGTCCATCACAAAATTCAGGTGGACCCCTCCTAATTTTGTTGGCTTCCGCCGCCATTGGAAATTAGCATTTTTGATATGGTTCAGTCAAGTTGTTCCCTATTGTCAAATCTGTAAAAAGTGAAATATTGTATAATTAAAACAATGAAACAAAAGAAATAGTGAGTGATGGAAATCATCGAATGACTCATTTGCATGTCACTGAGTTGTGCATATCTCTGTTTTGTGAAATGCGAAACTTTAAAATGCCATCATTATTTTACATCCGATTTTTATGACATTTTCAGCTTCATGCTAGTTTGATTTTTCTCTGTCAATTCAAATCAACGTTTTTCTGGGGTGAACTTGACCTTTAATAATCTCACACTATATCTTATTCCATTAATGTGATGTAAATGTTATCGCAATTAATGCACTATTTACGTCTCGCTGTTCATTTGAAAGTGTCCATGTCCACAACTCTAGTACGGCAAACTGTCTGAAACCACCCATATTTTTGAGACACTGGCACCTTTGTTTTCCCAATGGAATATCACTAAGGGTCAAAAAGTTGATTGTCATCTCAATGTTAAATAAATTACCTACAGTTTGATGTATAATACTTTATGACTGGTACAATGCGGGGTACATCTTATTTTTCTCCCAAACTTTGAGATCGAACAGGCAGAACATGGTGTATATATTTCTGTCATTCTGTGTACAAACTATAAAAGCTGTACACTTCAAGAACATTTGAATCACCCACAAGCTCATTCTTTCTTCTTGTATTCTGTTGTTTTGTCTAACTTTATAATTTTAGTATGCGAGTGTTTGCAAACACAATAACCGGGAAAGGAAAAAGTGCCGTATAGGGTTTTTTTTTTACTATACAAATGTAATCCATCGGATCACACACTTTTTATACTTATTTAACTTTGCCAATCTATATATAAGCTAAAGTAATCACGCAATGTTTTAAAAAAATATGTTCTGCAAAAACTTATCTATAAACTTCTACTCTATTTGCAGATCATTTTTTTGTCTTCTCTTGACCGCACTTGAACGTCGGTCCAACGATGGATCCCGACGAGCTGTACATTGTAGCTACATTGTGCGTTGTAGCTCGTTAGAAAACTCATCGCTAATTTCAGCTAGCTCGACTTGCTTCGAACGAGATTTCGACGAAGCTCAAGCGAGTAACCACGGAGACGAGCATAAACGAATAATAGAAATGACATTAATTGAACTATGAAGTCAAATATTACGAAACTGGTATATTACGATGACAACTAAAACCCAGTCCAACATGACGGTAAGTCTACAAAGCGGGAGAAAATGTTTCACACTGAGTTTTTGACGTCCAATTTACATCTTGTTATTCTCGAAAGACATCGTAGGGCCTATCCGAAGTCCCATGTATTGAATATTATGTAGGTTACTACCCAGGCCAGGGAGCTCCCGCCCGCTACGCGGTCGGCACTCCTAGTACCAATGAGGTCCAAACATTAACATGTATGGACCTCATAGGCGACATTACCCAAAATTATGGGTTAGACAATTCAGTTCTGATTTCAAACCCAAGACTTTGGTAAATGTACGCCTTAATACAAATTGGAGTTATGCGATATGACTTTCATTTGGTGGGAAGCCTTTAAATACTTCAAAAAATGAGTTGAAATTAAAATGAATTACTATTAAACTTACATTTCAGGCCCTTTTTGTTGATTTTCGGTGAGCGTTCCACACAGCTGCGATGAGTGATCAACTCCGAAGTGATACGCGAACTGGTCAGCTGATCGGTCAGGTGATCGGTAGATTATCTTTTTGTCAGACGTTCATAATTTATGTAAAGCGTATCAATCTTCAGTATCTTGATTTCAAAGTATCAGTATTGCAGATAAATGTCATTATTGATTGGAATCAGTGGCGGATCGGGGGGGGGGGGGGGGAGTGAGCATTTCTGCCCAATCCCCCTATTGAGATTTGTAGTAAATATTTTGGAATTAAATACGTTGTTCATACTAGTTATGCGACCCCTCCCTTATGATGATCACAGGATTCTTTACAGGCAGTGTATACAGCCACACGCGTGTGTCTTTACCATCCAGCCACACGCGTGTGGTTATATCCAGAACACCTATCTGTGGATACCGCCACACGCCGCCAGTAATAACAGTAAAACACGTACCGGGTATGTAGGTCTGACCGTCTATATCACGATCAAAATAACCTCATTTCTTCATTAAATTCTTACATTCTAAACCCCTTTGATATCCTTAGATCGTTTCAATTTCATTCTCATCTTGCTTTTCTTGTCTTGTTACAAACGGTCGTCTGTTTAACAGCAAATTCTCTTTTTCTACTTGTGTCGATTCTGGCTTCCTTCGCGGTGGCAGACATACACAGTTTGGGTTTACGTTTGGTACGAATTATGAACTGTGTATGTCTACTACTGCGCTGCGCTAACGCTGTATGGGTCTGCCACCGCGAAGGAAGCCAGAATCGACACAAGTAGAAAAAGAGAATTTGCTGTTAAACAGACGACCGTTTGTAACAAGACAAGAAAAGCAAGGAGAGAAGACGGTGAGAATGAAATTGAAACGATCTAAGGATATCAAAGGGGTTTAGAATGTAAGAATTTAATGAAGAAATGAGGTTATTTTGATCGTGATATAGACGGTCAGACCTACATACCGGTACGTGTTTTACTGTTATTACTGGCGGCGTGTGGCGGTATCCACAGATAGGTGTTCTGGATATAACCACACGCGTGTGGCTGGATGGTAAAGACACACGCGTGTGGCTGTATACACTGCCTTATTTGTAATGGGGATATTTCGTTCATATTTTTGTCTCTTCTTTTTCTTTTTAGCCTTTTTTTGCTTGTTAAAACCCTTTTTCCTTTTTTTTTGGGGGGGGCTCGCCAAATTTTACGTGGGTCAAAATTACCTTCATTTTTTTAGTGACAATCTTTTTTTCATTTGTCCAGTTCTACGCGAGACAAAATTACCTTCGATCATTATTATAGTTAAAAACTTTTTTTTTTTTTTATTTATTTATTATTTTTTTTTGGGGGGGGGGTTGCCAAATATCACGCGAACGTTTTTCAGCTTTTACTGTTTTATTCGACTTATAATCAAATATTAAATGGGGCTTACCACAGTTTTTTTTAAGTCAATTCATAAAAATATTCCTCCTCTGGATTTGAGCTTTCTTTCATGAAATATTTTAATGTTGATCAACTTTATGCTTTTAATGAATTCCTAAAAACACTAAATTCTCAGATCATCAATTTTGTCGCAATCGAATATTTCGATTGCGTCTCTCTATCAGTTTTGAATATTCATAAAAAATATCAGCTCGTGCTTTTTGCTCATAATATTTTGATTAGTAAATTCTTCTCTTATATAATCGAGTCGGATAGATAGATAACTAGAGAGAGAGAGAGTTGGGGGGGTCCCTCAGCTACTTGTCCTCGCTTATTCCCAATTTGTTATTATGCTCATGTTGTGAGAGCTTTGTGTTTTCATATTTTTTTCTTGTTCAACCTTTTTATTGTCTCGGAGCTTCCCTCTATTTCTTTACACTATGATGTAGTCCTTTTTACCTCATTGTTTCAACCATTGGCAGCGGAAGCCCCAAATTTTAGGAGGGGACAACCCAAAAAATTTTGACAAGCAAAAAAAAAAGGGCTCTCAACCCAAACATTTTAGGGGGGGACGTAGGAAAATAAATTGACAAAAAAAAAAAAAAGGTCAACAACAAATTTAGGGGGGAACGTCCCCCCCCCCCCGCTTCCGCCGCCTATGGTTTCAATTCTTTTTTTGTTCTCATTTCAATGAAAACATTATTAAACTGACGTAGAAGACTTTATTACGAAATTTTGACATTGTTTTGTCTCATTTGTTTGGCTTTCTTTTTTTCTTCACCTCATCTTCTTTTTCTTCTTACTTTTTCCCTTTCCTTATTTTCTCTTTTATTTCATTTTATGAGGTATCCGCCAATTTATACAACACCAAGCATATAGAGGCGGATAATCAGTGAGGGAGCGTGACGGTGTGCCGCTCTAAAAAAAAGGAGGAATATTGGAAGAAAAAAAAGAAGGGATGGGGAAAAAATAAAGGAAAAAAAAAGAAAGATGATGATGGCAATGATGATGATGAAAATTATCTTGGTGATGATGATGGTTGTGGTGATGATGGTGATGCTAATGATAGTGGTGATGATGATGATGACGAGATGTAATTTTGTTATTTTGTCTTTGAAAAAATTAAGTAGTGCAAAGTTGAATTCATTTAAAGTTTATTATGAAAATAGCAGAAAAAAAATAAAAAATTGGTATGCGTTCGAGGAAAATCCATCCCCCACCAATTTTTTTTAAAAGGTAAGATTTTTTTTTGTGATGGCGTAGGCCTTTGCAAGCAGCTATTATTATGGTAAAAAGTAAATGAAATGTCAAGAAATACATGATAATGATTTTTATGGTACATTTAGTATATCAATAGATAACTTCATACTTGTTATCAAAAAGAAAAAAAGTGGGTCGTTACGGACCATTAAAAATGGGAAATTTGGGCATTTTATATTTAGGATAGAACAACTGCTCGTTATAGACGTCACAATAAATCAAGCATTCTAAATTCTATCAACTCCATTTTTGTCAAATAACACCTTCATCGATATTTTGAAATGATTTTTCTCATATTTTCATCATCTTTTTATCAGGGTGAAATTCCCCTTTAATTTACAAAACAGATTCGCAAACAATATCAAGAGTAGTGGGAGGCAAGGGCGGAAATCTAAGGTAGGGGACCAGGGGCTGGAAAACAGGCAAAAAAAAACAACAAAAACAAACTAACAAAAAAAAAGAAGGTTTATCACCCCCAAAAGAAGGTCGTCTCGTCCATTTACTTCGATTTAAATGATGTAGGCCTATTTCTTTCCATCATATATAAAAGAACAAAAATAGTAGGGGGACATTTGATAATGTGCCCCCTACTATTTTGGGTTAGGGGGAAGTGTCCCCCTGGGATTTGCGCCCATGTGGGTGGGGGGTGTTGCACCTCCATTCGGAATCATTATGGAACAGTTGAATAGTCGCTGTGATTTCGATCTCATACCTATAAAAAAAAAAAGAACAGAAGAACGCCTTGACCACAGGCCAAAATGCCTAACAATTTTTCCGCGGCATTAGCGACTCTCGTAAGGGGCGCTCCATTTATAAATAAAGTTGCATGTGTAGCTGTCTATGGCGACAGAATTTATCGCAGAATTGCAGTTAGAAGCGTGGGAAATTTCCAGAAAATTCAAGAAAAGAACCGGTGAGTACCGATTTAACAGTACTAATGTAATTAGTAACATTTATTGAATTATAAGAATATTCAATTTTTCGTGAAACAAAGCTTAGTTCTAAGCTAGGGCGGCCCAAATGCGCGTGAGTGGAGTCCCAGTTTCTTAACACAAGTATTGCGGTGTCGCCTAGAGTGCGCGGTCGGGAGCCCAGGACCGTAAGTGTAATTTGGCATACTCACCTGACAAGCGTGAAGTATGGTCAAAATAATTCCCTGAATAAATAGATCTAGTTAAAACAGAAATCAAGCACTTACCACGATTATATGGATGAAGGTCTAACGAGCTACGAGTGGCAGTTTCCTGACATCTGGTAGGTATGTGACAAAAAAAAAATGAAAATCATCAAATATGAATAAATTTGGTATCACTTAAGTTGAAAGCTCTTAAAAAGACCTTTCAAATGATACCAAGAACTTTAATTTTCATCAAGAAATAATATATGTTATTCCAGTTTAAGTCGCGCATATTCATCCAAATTTGTGGTCATTGTCTTTATGTAAAGTCAATCAGTAGAGGCGCACGGCCAATATGGGAGACTCTCTCCAATAGGGGAGACAATCTCCCACATTGGAGACTTCCTTTGCAAATGGACAAAAGTAACCATACTAACAAAAGCATGATTTTTTCCACCCAAAATTTTGTCTCACTGAGGTCAGAAGCCCATTTGTTTTGTGTGTGATTGACAACAAAAATCCTTATCAAACAAAAGTAGATGGTGAAAAGGGGTAATTTTTCACGAGGAATCTGCTTATCACATTTTTATTTGCCGCCAAGGTAATCCTCTTGCCGCAAATGTAAATAAAGGAAATTAATCTCCAAAACTGGACACTGTCTCTGAAATTGGATACCCAAATTCTTTACAAAAGTCTCTGATATTGGAGATAATTTCCCACATTGGAGACAGTCTCCAATATTGGCCGTGCGCCTCTACTGTCAATGGAGTACAGAACCGCTTTTTTGTGACCATTTTGAACACAAGTCTTCAACAGGCTCTAACTTCTTTGTTTTTGAGCCCGATGAAGTAATTTAGGTATCAATGGAAAGGTGAGAGAAGGTTCAATTGATGTGTAACAATTCATCTTGTAATTTTTCTTATTAGGCCTATTTCTTCTAATATCAATTTTAATTAATTATGCAAATAGCACAAAATTACAATTACTCCCCTCTTTTTTGCCAAATGAAGGTGATCATGATAGATAATTCATATAATTTAGTTGGCATCAAAACAGCATCATGTAGATAATTTCCTAACTGAATTTGTCTAAAGTATTGTTTTTGTAATTTCTAATGTATTTCTTTGTTTTTCTGATATAAATTACAAGCTCTTTTTCAACATTGTATTGTAATTTTGTATATGTGTATGTACGGGGGTACTTTTTTACGTATAAAAAAAATTCTTTTGTATTTTGTATGACCAAATAAAAATATGTGTGCTTTTTTCTGATGTATTTGATTGTTTCACCAATTCCTTATGTATTCTATTGTTTTAACAATTTGTTTACATGTATAATATGTAGCTTTTGATTTTAGAGACAATGGACATCTGATTACATATTTTTAGGAGGAATGAGTAGCTGAGTGTAAAATATGTATGTAGAATTGTATGCAATTTATTTCAAGTATCAAGAAGGATAAAAATTAAGTTTTAATATATTCTATCAGTTGTTAATGTATTTCTTAGATTTGTATACATACATTGTATTACAAAGGCCCTGTTTGAGCTTTCTTTTTTTAAAGAAAAATAAATAAATTCAAATTATTAGTTGAAGCCTAAAGAAAAGGAAAAGAGAGGTCTATTTCTTTCAAAGCAAAACTAAAAACAACCAGGAAAAAATATAACAAAGCTCTAAACAACAACATAACATACATCAAAGCTCCAAACAAACTCTAAAAACAAGAGAAACAAAAGTGACACAAACACTTATACCATTCCCATATATTTTCCAATTCAAAACACAACCCCCAACTGCACCCCTAATGAAAAAAAGAAAAGTAAATAGTAAAATTAATTATAAAAAACATAAATACAAGACTTAGACCCATCTGGAAATGAAATATTATTTCCTCTGAGTTTTTATGTATTTTCTTACAAGAGTGAAAAATGTTACAAAAAAAACAAACATATAGTTTGTGCATTTTAATAGAAAAATCAACATTTAAGATATTCTCCTTTCAAAAACAAATCCAGTCTCCAAATAATGAAACATGACAAAAAAAATGAAAAAATAAACAATATTACAAAACGTTAAAAAGAAACTAAAAAATATATATATAAAAAATAAACTAATTTTTTTTTAAATAAACATAATTTTTGCATTTTAATTAGAAGTCAACATTTATGATATTCCCCTTTCAAAATCAAATCCAGTCTTAAAATAATGAAACATGTTTGAAAAGTTTCAAAATATATTTTTTTCTACAAAATAAAAAGAAACACTATAGATTTTGCATTTTAATTTAATAAGTCAACATTGATATTCCACTTCCAAAAGAATCCAGTTTCCAATTGATGAAACATCATTGAACAATCAAACATCTCGACTCTATAACCTTGGGAGGAAAGAATGTTTTTGTGACAAATATTTTAATCAATATCAGCATAATAATCTATGGTATGGCACAATATTATCAAGTGAAAACAATACAGATCCAGTTCAATCCAGCATGAACGACTCACTATCGACCGCTGCCTTCACCAAGCCCTCCGCATCGGGTACCGGTAGCTCAACTGCCGAGAGACCGGCTGTGATAAGGGTAGCTGGCACCTCTTATATCTGGACTGCGGCATGTCAGAATGGTATCATTTTAGATTTTTTGGCAATTTGAATATATTTAAAGTCAATTCTGATACCTAATTGGAAAGTTCTTCTACTTACCATCAAAAAATTTCGAACATTTACGCGTCCAAAAATTTGATGAACTTTCAAGCTCCGATATCCACACTTTACAGGCGAGTATCCACATTGAAACTTATATGTACAGAAAGTGCACATCTTCAACTGTCTGTTAAAAGGCACGAGATTGCATCTAATATGTGCGCATGCGCATTAAACCCCATTTTCGATGAGCCGCCCAGACAGAGGCGATGCCACTTGCAGCAAAACCCGCGCGAAAACCGTGCCACCAAAACCAGCGCTCGCGATGCCCCGTATTCGCACATACCTACATCTGGGCACAAACTGGAACCTAAAAAAACGAAAAGTTCTCTCCTACTCCCGTCTTGATCGGCCATTTTTGTTATGAATAGTTACAAAATGGCCGATCGAGACTCGGGTAGAAGGAGAGAACTTTTCGTTTTTTTGAGGTTCCAGTTTGTGCCCAGATGTCAGGTAACTGCCACTCGTTAGACCTTCATCCATATAATCGTGGTAAGTGCTTGATTTCTGTTTTAACTATTTATTCAGAGAATTATTTTGACCATACTTCATGCTTGTTAGGTGAGTATGCCTTACATGTAAGGCCCTGGGCTCCCGCCCGCTATGCTATGCGGGCGGGAGCCCAGGGGCTTACCGTGTATTTGACCATACTCACGGGACTAGCGTGATTTATGGTCTAAATAGTTCTCCAAATGAATTGTGAAAATAGAAATTATGCACTTACCATGATTATATGGATGAAGGCCTAACGAGTGGCAGTTTCCTGACATCTGGGCACAAACAGGAACCTCAAGAAACGAAAAGTTCTCTCCTACCCCAGTCTCGATTGGCCATTTTGTTACGATTCATAACAAAAATGGCCGATCCAGACGGGGTAGAAGGAGAGCTCCCTGGGTTACTCTAATGGTAGGTTCGTTTAACAGACAAACCTCGCGAACGCAACAGCAATGCCAACTCTTAATTTTTTATAAATAATATTAATAAATGAAAATTATCCAAAAACCTGAAAGAACATGAAAATTAGTGAGGCCATATTCTAATATGTTATTATTGATGACTAAGTTAGGGCTAGGCTTACATGTACATGTATGTCACAGCTGGCAGCTATCTGTTTCGAGGAGTTAATAACATTTTTATTTTAAATTTCTCCTTGTTCACAGACAGCTCACTATCATGCAGCCACCATTAGGGGGTTAATGAAAAATCCCCGCGACGGGGCTCATCGATTTTTGTCTTCATTTCATAAAAGAACTGTACCAAAATAAATATTCTGTTTTGCTTTTGGCCTGAAATGCACGAAAACAGGAAAAAATAAAAGGGGAAAAAACAGTGACTTGATACAGCTGTCGCACAACTTCACTTCCCTGTTTTATCTGAACTTAATACATAAACGAATGGCCATTGAGTCCCTGCACAGATCAAACTAGTTGAAACTGAAGTTGAAACTTCGGTCTCTGTATTTGGTGAGTTGAGCCAACGGAGTTCAGCATAACAACCAGAGACCGAAGCTTTGGTCTAATGTCACATCGGGTATGGGCCCTATGGCTATGGAGTATGGGGGCATATTGTCTGCGCACCAGCCTAGGACTCGTCCATGGAAAACTAGGCAGACATATACTCTCCAAAATGGGGTAGATTGGGGTCGCAATAGCACTCCAGATAAAATGGAAAAAATAAATTATGCACTTACCTCAATTATATGAAGGTCGATCGTAACACAGAAATCCTGACATCGAGGCACAAACTGGACCATCAAATAAAAGGAAAAATTCTGTCTTGTTCGTTTTCCTTCTGTTAATCATTAACAGAAGAAAATAATTTTAATAGTGGGTAATTGATATTTAATTTTTTCCTCTTTGCAATAGAAAAATTCTTCTAAACCCGTTCAAGTTCTTCTGCGAAGGCCAATCGCTCCACCAATTCCACCCAAGCCTGTTCTTCCAGAGAAACCGAAGATTGGAGCACCATCGTTCCAGCCATTCCAGAGTCAGAGTATTCCATCTTTCCTGGAGCTCAGTCAAGAATTCAGTGAGCACCACCAACTTCTAGCTCCATCACTGCCAAGCGATGCCCAGTCCGTGGCATCCGATCTTAACGAGGATGTGTACGCACCGCAGAACACACCACGGGCCAAGGAGATGGTACGCTCCAACGAGAGCCCGTCCTTCCAGTCCATCGATGAACCTCCAGATTGGAAGTTCATCATTGAATCCCGTTATAACATGAACAAAGGAAACGCGCAAGGAAGGACGCTTGAATCGGACTCTCTTGTCAAACCGTACAAACCTCGCGGGCCTGATCCGTTTCCGCTTCGGCAATCGAAGCAACCATCAGAAATTCGTCCAGAACTCCTCTATGCAGATGTCGATGACCCGAGGTTCTTTGAGATACCAGAGTTCACTCTCAATGACTTCTGTTATGATCTGTCAAGAGTCTATGCCTTACCCAGGGATAGAGTGAAGAATATTGTCTTCTCAAAACAAAACTTTAAGAAGATGACAACACTTTTTGGGTCATTCACAAAAGAGAAGAGACAAGAGAAAGTGAACACTGTGACACTTAAAGGTAAGGATAATGTGATATTGAAGATTCATGTCAATTGTTAATGTTTGAAGTAAAGTACAAAGTAAAGGACTCTTCCATAGTAGTTAATAAATGACAAGAATATTTTAGTATTGTAAACTTATTATTTGAAATTCGCTACCACTTTTCCATCCATTAAATGTCAGAATTGCTGAGTGATTTTAGTTTTAGATGGCATAGAAGATTAAATTAGATATCTTTCATGCTCAAATTAATTACAGACTGAAAAAAATTGATACAATCCAAAGATTAACATTAAAGTTTCATTAATTTATAAGGGCATGTTTACTGTAAGGTACAAACCTTGATTATTTGTGACCTTTTTCAGATACTGTATTTGATAACTTCTGTTTCTTTTTAAAAGTTTAGGAATCATTGATTATTGGAGATAGATCTGCAGTATATCTCTTTATTTTGTCAATTCATACAATAAAATATAAAAGAAGAAGTGAGTGACATCATTGACTATAACTGTTTTGTAAACAATTGATTTTAAAATGTCATAATTTTCTTATTTTATATCTGATTTCGATGAAATTTTTTTGCACTAGATGCTGATTTGATTTGTTATCTTTTTATTCAACTCAATGATTGTTTTGTTGGTCTTTGACTTTGAACTGGACCTCGGAATACAGAGCAGATTCTTTTTTCTTTTTTTTTTCATTGTTCTTTGGGCCTGATTTTGCCATCATGAACTGAAGAAAAGTGGCCAGTGACTGCCAAATAAAACCATAATTAATAATGTGACAGAAGTAATAAGATGGAATGGGCACTCAACCCAAGCCAAATAGAGCCAGGGGCCAAAGCCACTTGCTCTTCGGACTAAAACAGGGCTCCCCCGTCACAGTCCGTATGGATGCAAGCAAGGGTTTGTCATCCCCAAAGGGAGGCTGGTCAGCTAGGAGCCAACCTCGCCAAGCGAGCAGCCCCGACTTCTAGCCTCCCCGATTGGAGATTTGAGATTTTCATTATATTTAACTCCTTTATAGGTGAAGATATCCCGACCTTTGAGAACCGAGTGCCTCAGCATCAGATCCTTCTAGAGATGGCATGCGCCATTGAAGATCAGATGAGACACCTGATGTTAGAAGATGTCCAGAGTCAGCTTCACAGCACCACAAAGTCCAAGAGGACACCGGGGTCTCCAGGGTCAATGAGTGTCGACGGGAAGTCATTGCCTCCAATCAAAAGGTACACCCTTCGTTCAAAATCCAAGCTCCTCTTTGTAGCAAATTTTGCCACTGAAAAGTGGTCGTAATTGTGATGGAGATTGATTGATTGATACATCATTTTCAACATTATGTAACATTTATATTGGTATAATCATTTTATTATATGAAGAGCTTTATTCCAAAAGGAGCTAAATCCACTTTTGACCAAAATTAATTTTTTTTTAAGCACAAATATATGTATCTTTGATGTACATGTAGGAATCAAATGCAACACATTGCATTTGAAACTTTGTTGGACTTGGAAAGGTTGGTAGAAATAGATTGTAAATTTGAGTTTTGTTTCAAAAGGAGCTAAATCCACTATGCGGTTATTTACAATTGGTTAATTTTCTTACTTTACAGAAAGTTATGCATTCATATTTTTAGGTACATGTTGTGGATACAAGTTTACACCATCAGTGCATATTTTGCTGAAAACAGCAGAATTTTACAATATTTATGAACATTTTTGGATTTAACTCCTGTTGGAAAAAAATTTAGTCGCTGTCCTAAGAAAAGATGACAAAATATATATTTTTTTTCTCTTTTAAATTTTCAATGGATTTATGTCAGAAAACATGTGAAATGTATTCTGCTAGCCATATTTATGTGTTTTTAATTTCAGTCTCCAAGATGATTGTGATTTAAAAAAAAATCTGATTTAGAAACCTTTTTAGTGAGGGCACTAGTTCTTGTACATCAACGGAAAGAGAAATTGTCCATAATCATGTTTATCATTACTACATGTACATGTAAATCTGTCAAATAAATTGCATTTCATAACATATTAATACATGTAGTTGTTCTTGGATCTCCCTTTTAACCCACCCCAAACCATTATGTATTTAATTTTAGGATCAGCTTTCTTTAATCTTTTTGTTATTTTGCTGACACCTCATTCAACATTTATTCATGATTTATCTTATTTTGTTAATCATCACTTTTGTTGCTTTTTCTATTTGAATTTTATTATGACTTGACACTTACATTGTATATGTTTCTTATGAAGAGGAGAATAAATACCTGTGCAGTCATTGTTATCGAAGTATTTTAAACTGCTTTTATTTTCAATATTCCAGAGACAAGGATTCATCATTATTCAGTGCTCCGGTTTCAAAATATTTTCAAGGATCTCGGAGATCTAATGAACCCTTTGGTGAGTACAGTATAATTTTTTATCACTGTGATAAAATAATGATTTTGTGATATGACGATAATAACAGTGATGACGATGAAGATGATGATGATGAATGATGATGATGATGATGATGATGATGATTATGATGATGATGATGATGATGATGATGATGATGATGATGATGATGATGATGATGGTGGTGGTGGTGGTGATGGTGGTGATGATGATAGTGGTGATGTTGTTGATAGCAATGATGGTGGTGATCATAGTGATGATGACTGATGTTGTTGTTGGTAGTGATAATGGTGATGATGATATCTTGTTTACCAATGTCACATATCAATCATATCTAAAAATAGTAATTTACCTCTTTATCCAGGAAAGAAATATTGTCCTGTGTCATAAAATTTATCGTCAGTGTGCAGTTACCATCCATCAAAATAGGCTTCAAGAAAGATACTTACTGATTGGCAAGGAACAATTTTATCATTGAACTTTGAACATCTGTTATTGATATAGGTTTTGTGCAACAGGGGCCTCATAGAGTATAGCTTTGTCACACTGCCATTTCTCGGCTGATGACAATTTTAAAATGTCCAGATTAATAAAAAAATATATATATATATATATATCTTGAAAGCAATATATTTGTATTTAATCTTTTCTTTTTATCCTCCATTTAGATGGAAGTGATTCTGAAACCCAGATCAATCCATCGGAGCTTGCTCTCCTAGAATGTCTCGTCAACGGAGGACTAGCACTCAGTTTGAAGGTAAGATTTGGGGTCTGCAACAAGATTTTCTACAGGGCGCGGTCTTACAAAGAGTTACGATTGATCCAATCAACCGTAACTCTATGGAAATCCATCGTTGTCATAAATTTTTCTACAGGAACTTTGCACAATGTCCTTTGTAAACAAAGAGAAGCACAGTGAATTTTTAAAGAAAACAATTAATGCGTGAATATACATCATAGCTAGAAAATATTTTGAACGAACATACATAATACATGTTGACGCTGCTGGCCATCCATAGTTGCGATTGATCGGATCAGTCACAACTCTTTGTAAGACGGGGCCCAGAAATATGGGCTTCGAATGTCACAGGGAATGAGATAAAGACGTCCTTCCAGAGCCCTTTTATACAGTGCCTCCCACAAAACAATCAAAACCAAGAATTATAGTTCATTTAACATTACTTAATCACAAAAAGAATAGACAAACGACCTTACATTGTAAAGCTTTAAAGCCTCTTCTTTTATGTGGTATAGGTTTATAGGTGATTCCCTTTTCACACATTTCATCTCCAGTACAAAGCTATATTTTCCGTCAGCACTGGGCTCATTGGGCATAATATAATCCTTTGGGGAGGTTTAACTCTATCAGGGGAATGAAATGTTATACGTATATTTAGCCTCAAGGCAAGCAATGACTTAAAATGTTTAAATTCAGTTTACTGTACCCCACCCCCTCATTAAAAGAGTGGTTAGCACCCCGCAGCTTCCAATGAGAGATTATGGCCCGAATTCACAAAGGTGGTCTCTGCAACATCCGCGGATTCTAGAATCCGCGGATTTTTTAGTCCATGGATTCTGGAAAATCCGCGGATTCTGCAGTTTGTGATTCACCAACAGTGGACTAAAAAATCCGCGGATTCCACCAGACCCACGGTTGAGTCCATGGATTCAACCGTGGACTCAACTGAATCCGCGGATTCAACCATGGATTTTGAATCAAATCTAGGGATTTCCCCTTTTTTGAGACTGCACTGAGCATGCTCAGTGTCATAAAAAAATAAACATCAGCAGCATATACACAATAAACCAAAAATACATTATTCTAAAATACATGTTTGCTGGTACAGACCCCCCCCCCATCTCCAAAGAATTATGTTTGCTGGCATTGGTTGTTGTGTATCTTTACACACACACACACTGTACACACACAAAATAGAACACATCATCAGCTGGCTGCACCTAGGTCTAATTAACAATGGCCTTGAAGTGGCAAAAGGCGGAAATTAATTATTTACTTGAATTAATCGCTGACAGACAAGAAGAGATTTGCAATAGAGAAACTCATCACAAGGCCAATGAGGCGAAAAATGCAGCATGGAATGAGGTTGAGGAGCAGTTTAATGCTCGATTCGGGAGGCGGTGGCCCCTCAACAAAATGAAGGAGCAGTGTATAATAATCGTCTGACGGGTCAGTAACGGAGCTCTGTTAGGCAGTGTCACAGAGCTCGCGAAAGACCAACACAGAAATGCACTTATGGGGCTACGCAAAACCATTTCCGCGAGAAAATTATTCACTAACTCGACTCTCATGACCGCACCTAAGATACATGCATTTTATGACATAAATTCCTACATTACTTCACATATCAATGCATAAAAAGTTACGAAACATATTGCTCATCAAAACAAAATGTCAAATTACTCACAATTTTCTCGGAGCTCGGTCCAGCATACATGGGGGGGGGTTGTGCAGGTGGATCACTACTTTTGGAGTGCAGTGGGTTCTTAACATGCAAAGTTGGTGACTCTCCTCTACATGGGGCCTCTGTTTAATGTCCTATCCGAGGAACGGAGTGTTGTCCATTGTAACATAGCTTGCATCCTTGAACCATGGGAGAGACGTTTATTCACAAAGCACTGGATTTAGTCATCTGCCCGGGGTGGAATGGGACCTTGGTTCAACGGGCAGATGAGCCAACAATGCTTACTGAACCTCAGTTGTCCCTTAGTGGTGAAAAGCAAAAACAGGTTTCGGGTATAGACACAAGGTTTTTGTCATGTTTTCCCTTTTAGTTTTATTTTCTCATGTTTATTTCAGGCGCATTTTATCTCCACCTTACCCCAACTCAAACCAATCCTGAAAACTCTGACGTATCTCAACTTGTCTTTCAATGATTTCAAGGTAAGTGAAAAATAACTTTTATTCATCTTCTAAAAAGACTGGGCTATTTTTTTTTTTGGGGGGGGCTTAACCCTCCCCCCTATGATCTCAGCTATCGATTGCACAATAGCAAGGGAAATTGGCATGTGCGTTACCCATGACATAATCTACAAAATGGTAAGATCAAATTTTGCGAAAAAGCTTGTTGCTAAATAATTATGTTAATTTATGCGTGAAATCAAAAGTTTGCTCTAATTGACTAAAAAAATGCCCCTGAAATGCTTATTTTAGGTTAACAGACTCTATAGGATTCTGATCAAATGTACTTGAAAATTTTTTCAATACCACATTTATTTTTTTATGTAGGCCTATTCTATGTTTACATGTATATGAATTTCCTATGTATTTCTTTTTTTTACTTTTTGTTTTTTAATGTTTTTTCAATGGAAATTGTCAGGGACTATTTTTATACCATAAGCAGGCTGTTTTGATTAGTAATATACAATTAATGCACATTTATGAGTGTGTTATGACGATGCAGCACACTCGAGGGTATTTACAATTATGCGAAAGCAAGAGGCGCTTGCGCCGAGTGCTTTTGCATAATATTGTGAATGCCCGAGAGTTGCTCGCATCGGCACTAACATCACAAATCTTAAAATGTGCATTAATTGTTTTATAAAACGGGTCGGCAAAATGATTTTTTCATGGAAATCTTGTTCAAATCCCTCCAACTTGTGTACGATCGCACAGACGAAGAGACCACAAGACTGTCAATTATGACATCACAGGCGTATCTACTATGCGCGCCTAAGTAAGCGCATCAAAATCCTAGCCAGCCTCTTTTACTGAACGCGTATCAGTTTTTACGCGCTACTGGAACTAATGCTGCACAAAAATTGCACGGTGTTGCACAAAAAATGCACAGTGCTGCACGAAAAATGCACGACTGGAAGGTTGCGCATAATTAAAGCATGAACACGTGACTTGAATACGCACTCACCATTGGCTACATCCTTGAACCCGTTTTATAAAAGAAAATATAATGATTTTGGCTAAAACACTATTTGCATTGGATTTGTTTTGATTAGTAAAAGGAAATATAATGATTTTGGCTAAAAACACTATTTGCATTGGATTTGTACATGAATTTACGTTTTTGAGCAATTTGGGGTCTGCATGCACTTGTTGGGTAACTTTGGAACCGCATTCCTGGGTGTCTCAAAAGTTGCGCAAGACTTGAAAGTAAAGTCAGCAAGCCATGCGGTCAAAAAAATTTGCGCTGCGGATTTATCTTAAAAAATGTTGAGGGGGGCAGTATCAGCCACCCCCCGTCTTATTAGAATTTTTGAAAAAGTTGGTTTAAAGCATTTTTCACTAGATTCTCTAAATTTGTTTTATTATCTGTATATGTTCAATCATTTCATGAGAGGCCTTTTAGTAGTCAATCAAAATACTTTTCCCTAGTTTCAGGTAATTATCTTCATTAGATATGAAACCACTTATATTATTGTATTTGTATGTATTTAGTGCTGTGCATTTAAGGAATTAATTTTGCCTGATACCCATCTGGGTCGAGTGCAGAGCATTGTGGGTGAATTTCTTCTTGAAGTAAAACATGCCTTGGCTGGGACCCAAACCTATGACCCACTGGTTGAAAGATGAGAGTCAGAACTAATAGACCACGGCACTCCCACACAAATCTATTTAGATGCTTCCATAGTTGATAAGGGATATGTTTTAGAGGATGTATTTCAAGGTTAGATGCTAGAGCTGTGTGCTATCAATCACACATATCAATTGTATAATTGATCTCTCAGCTTTGTCCCCGACTCTCAATTATTGAAATTGCAGAGGATGCAAAACACCTGTGCAAGGCTTATATTTGATTGTACGTCATATACACGCATCACACCAATACTAAGAAACCTACATTGGTTGCCAATACGGCAATGAATAGCATTCAAAATCTTACTAATTGTGTACAAAGCACTTCTTGGTCAAGCTCCTGGCTACATTACAGAATTATTGAGGTATAAAACCAGTAATCATGGTCTTAATTTTCGCAGTTCAACGGGGCATCCTCTGCTTTTACAGATCCAATACTTCAAGGCAAAAGCAACGCTAGGTGATCGAGCATTTGCTTGTGCAGCCCCCAAGCTTTAGAATAGCTTACCCCTGGAAGTTAGGAAAGCACCATCCATAAAAAACTTTAAATCAAAGCTCAAAACACATCTATTTGATTAATAAAAAAATTTTAGGAATCCTAAATAGCACAGTAGAATGTATACTTTTAATTTATATTAATATTTTGTATTTTTTTGCAGGACCTAACTTTCCGTTTTCTTCTCCTTTCTTTGCAGTCCATACCGATGATAGTCTTTGACATTGAGAATCTTCAGATACTGAAGCTGAGGAATAACCCAATCCGAGAGATTCCCTATGAGATCGGTCAGCTCACCAAATTAAGAACATTGGTCCTGTCCTTCTGTATACTATCGGAATTACCTCCCACGTAAGTATCAGGGAAGAAAAATTACACGGCAATTTAACCGACAGAGATATATTTTCGCATTTTATCTTAATCCTGACAATTACACATGGAATATGATTTGTAATTGAAAAATGTGCTGAAAAATATGAAACCATTTTCAGTGTGTGTGTGTGTTGTTCCTGAATATGATGACACTTTTACTTTGCAACATGATGAAAATATAAAAAATTACTCTTCAAAAAGTTCAAACTGGGAGCTTTTGGTTCAATTAATTTTCACTCTCATTTTTAAATTTTCGAAGTGTGCATAAGTTGAAGTGTATTGAAATAATTAAGATTCTTCTTTCCTTCTTGTCTGCAGCCTTTTCACACTGCCTCTGAAGTACCTAGATTTGTCCTACAATAAGCTTACATTCTTGCCAAATGAAATGAGACATCTCAAGTAAGTAATGGCCGAGAGATAAATGAAAATTGTCTATTGGACCAATTAATGGAAAGATTTTTTTTTTACAAATTAATTTAATTACCGAGGAATACAAAATTCCTATAATTAGTATGAATGATGCACTAATGATTGAATCACTTTTTTCTGTATGTTTTTTAATTGAATCCCTGGGCCCCGTCTTACAAAGAATTGTGATTGATCTGATCAATCACAACTATCGATGGCCAGACACATCAACATCTATTATGCATAGTTGTTCAAACTATTTTCTAACTACGATTTATATTCATGCATTCCATGTTTTCTTGAAAATTCACCGTGCTTCTCTTTGTTTACCAAGGACACTGCAAATTTCCTGTAGAAAAAATTATGACTCTGATGGATTTCCATAGAGTTACGACTGATTGGATCAATCATAACTCTTTGTAAGACGGGGCTCTAATTTTCTTCTCAAATGTGATTGGATGTCTGGTTTAAGATAAAAAGCTTTCAACTATGTTCTTTTCAGTCTTGTGTAAAAAATTGCCACACCAAAGACATGTTTGTGTAGCAGACATAAAACAAAATGTGGAGTAAATTGCAATGAGATACTAGGAAAATTATTTTCTGGTGCATGGATTTGTATCGTTTAGACTTGGTTTGGTTTGTTTTAAAAACATAGCAAACAATCATCTCATTGTTGTTTTTAACAAGCAAGAATTGATTATTAATGTAATAATACAAATGTGAACATGTATTATATGAACCAGCTAAAAAGAAATTATAATGTGACATTGGTTTAAAAAAAGACAAGCTACTGAGAAACAATTTATACAATGAATTCTTTAACTTCCCTGTATTGTATTTTAAAATTGACAAAAAACATATGAACATAAACAGCAAATTACATATAATAGTGTTAAAAGTGTTGGGGCTTAGTGCAGGGGCGGATCCAGGATTTTCCGCCATGAGGGCACATTTTCCCGAGGACAAATTTGACAAGCAAAAATAAATAAGAAGTTTTCAACCCAAAATTTGGTACACTTAGTTTACAAAATTATTTGACAAGCAAAAGAAAAAAGCTCTTCGCTTTCAAAAAGGGGGGGGGGCACACTTGTGTTTTAAAATCATTTTTGTCTCACCTGCGAAGCAAAGTGAGACTATAGGCGCCGCTTTTCCGACGGCGACGGCGGCGGCGACGGCGGCGGCGACGGCGGCGGCGACGGCGGCGGCGGCGGCGGCGTCGTCAACATCAAATCTTAACCTGAGGTTAAGTTTTTGAAATGACGCCATAACTTAGAAAGTATATGGACCTAGTTAATAAAACTTGGCCATAAGGTTAATCAAGTATTACTGAACATCCTATTAGAGTTTCATGTCACATGACCAAGGTCAAAGGTCATTTAGGGTCAATGAACTTAGACCATGTTGGAGGAATCAACATCGAAATCTTAACCGGAGGTTAAGTTTTTGAAATGTCATCATAACTTAGAAAATATATGGACCTAGTTCATGAAACTTGGACATAAGCTTAATCAAGTATCACTAAACATCCTGCATGAGTTTCACGTCACATGACCAAGGTCAAAGGTCATTTAGGGTCAATGAACTTTGGCCGAATTGGGGATATCTGTTGAATTCCCATCATAACTTTGAAAGTTTATGGATCTGATTCATGAAACTTGGACATAATAGTAATCATGCATCACTGAAAATTTTGTGCAAGTTTCAGGTCTCATGATTAAGGTCAAAGGTCATTTAGGGTCAATGAACTTTGGCCGAATCGGGGGTTTCTGTTGAATTACCATCATAACTTTGAAAGTTTATTTGTCTAGTTCATTAAACTTGGACATTAGAGTAATCAAGTATCACTGAACATCCTGTGCGCGTTTCAGGTCACATGACCAAGGTCAAAGGTCAATGAACTTTGGCCGAATAGGGTGTATCTGTTGAATTACCATCATAACTTTGAAAGTTTATGGATCTGATTCATGAAACTTGTACATAAGAGTAATCAAGTATCACTGAACATCCTGTTCGAGTTTCAGGTCACATGATCAAGGTCAAAGGTCATGTAAGGTCAATGAACTTTGGCCATGTTGGGTTTTTTTGTTGAATAACCATCATATCTCTGTAAGTTTATTGGTCTAGTTCATAAAAAGTGGACATAAGAGTAACCATGTATCACTGAACATCTTGTGCGAGTTAGAGTAGTGTTCAAAGTCAGCACTGCTGCTATATTGAACCGCGTGATGCAGGTGAGACGGCCAGAGGCATTCCACTTGTTACATTAAAGATTTTAATTGTGCTTCTCAAAAGGGGGGGGCACAAGCCCGCTTATCAGAATAAGTGATAATTTCCTCGGACAACTGCTAGATCAACTTGTATTAGACTCAAGTCCACAGTTATCTCTGATACTGAAAATGAGAAAAATAACAGAAATTTCCCAGAAATGTAGTTTTTCAGACCCTAAATATTGAATTTCAAAATGAAAAGAAAAATTGTTAAAATTTAATTAACCAAACTATAAATCCGATGAAAACCTGTAGGTCAAACCTTTTTGCAGTGCTTGGCATGTATCCACCAAGTTCATATAAAGGTAATTACTGGAATGCATGTGTAAAATGGAAACTTAATGTTTTACAAAAAAAATCACTATTTTCAATTGCATTAGATGTCACCAATTTAGAACACTTCAGAACACTAATGAACATGGAATCTACATTTCAGAAAAGATACTCCTCAGACCTGTACATCAGATTAAGTATTTATCAACAAACTTCAAAGTCATTAATAGTTTTCATACTCTTTCTCAGTGAATGGCAGACCTCCTAAAAGTTCGCCAATCAATGTACAACACTCACATATCTTCACATCCCTCGGACATTCAGATCAATAGGTGATGGGTCATTTTCTGTGTTTGCCCCAAAATATAGGAATAGATTACCCCATAAACTTAGACAATTTCCTTCTATTTATGTGTTTAAGAAGATGCTTAAATCTTGTTTTAATGTTTTGTTTAATATATTGCAAGTAGCATTTCATTTTGTGTAGTTTTATTTAATTTTTTACCAATTGTATTTGTTTTGTCATTTATACAGCACTTTGTAACTTAAAAAAAGTGCTTGATAACAAGTAATTATTATATTTCATTATTATGTTGTTTAGAATTTCATTTGTTCTTTATGATGGTTATAATTATTTTCATCAGGAGATTACGAGCGCTAAATCTTGAAGGTAACCAGCTACCTGCTCTGCCGTGCGGGATGCTCAAACTGAGAGATCTTCGCTACCTGAGGGTCATCAATAACTTCATGCATCCCCTCCTATGGAGAGAAAACTCCCAGAACAACCCTCAGGTTTGTCATTTTAATCCTGATGCCATTTCATGGAAGTTTTCAGCACTTACAAATTGTGAATCCCTGATAATTACCATAGAAACTGTCAGAGACATGGGTCCTGATTCATAAATACTTTAATTATGATCAATTTGCTGTTGAGGAAACCTGGCCCCATGCATGTATGTTCAAAAACTTTTCTTGATATGAATGAATATCCACAAATTCATTGATTTCATGACAATTTAGTGTGTTCTCCTTTGTTTACAAAGGACATTTTGCAATTTCCTGTATAAAAAGTTATGACACTGATGGATTTCCATAGAGTTATGTTGATTGGATCAATCATAATTCTTTGTAAAATGGGACCCTGAATGGTGTTTGGCTGATGAGCCATGTGACCATAGTCCTAACTCTTCATGAAACTGGTCCCAGTGCTTGTCGCCCGATATAAAAAAAAAAAAAGGATTTCACTGAAATTGACATAGCTGACAACTTTCATGAAATGATTTTGTTTGTTTTTTGTTGTTGTTTTTTTAAACTGTTGCAATTTGATTTATTTTATTCCCTTTGTGGAAAGCCTGAATCACAGTAATTCCTGTATCTAAACATAATTCATATAAATTGAATGCATCATTATTCAAGTTACCTAAGAAGGAACATTATTTATTGCTCATGGTCTAACCTGATAAAGGATTAGAAATGAATAAGTGATAATTATTAAAGAGAAATTCTAGTAGTTGCAGTACACACTGATTTCATGAGAAAGTCTGTAAAACCAGGCTTAATTGTCAGTATATCATCGAGGATCTAGATCTGGTACAGTCACATTAACTGAACTTTGTGAAATCTTGAAATCTACGCTGAAAAATGTTCACACTGAAGATCACCAACACAGATAGGCACACGTGGGACAGTGTATTATTATTGCTGGAATAAAGACCCGACGGAAGTGACCGAATCCGCGCTCATTTTGCTTATTTCTCAGCAATTACACAATTTCTTCCCGAATCCTTTGGCACATATTTTTTATTCATACAAACAGACACTTGGGTGGTCATTATATTAGATTCTGTAAAAATTCATTTTGAGATCATTACCAATACTGGAATTTATCTTCAATATATTATGTTTTATAGAATGAAGACCTACTACCTAATTAAGTTTGGTGAATCAGGATTTTGATTATAACTTTGTATGTTCTCATTTTGATTGACAGAGGTTATCTGACATGTCAGCCCTGGTTTGTAAACAAGAGGGTCTGGACTGTGTAGAGGGACTACATGATTCACTCATGGTCTACCTAAACAGGTAAAGTTCTCTTTAATTTCCATGAAAATTTGTAGTTTTTTTTGTCTCACCTGCATAGCAGAGTGAGACTATAGGCGTCACTTTTCTGACGGCGATGTCGGCGGCGTCAACACCAAATCTTAACGGAAGGTTAAGTTTTTGAAATGGCATTATAACTTAGAAAGTATACGCGAATAGTTCATGAAGCTTGGACATAAGGGTAATCAAGTATCACTGAACATCCTGCATGAGTTTCAGGTCACATGACCAAGGTAAAAGGTCACTTAGGTTCAATGAACTTTGGCCAAGTTGGGGGTATCTGTTGAATTACCATCATAACTTTGAAAGTTAATGGATCTGATTCATGAAACTTGGACATAAGAGTAATCAACTGCTAATATGACTCTGAATAGCATCCAAAACAAAAATAAAATACATGTAGCGTTATGAAAATGACAAATAGACATGAGTGCTGTCGTACAGAGTCCTTTGACGGGTCTTTCTGACTCATTCCACAGAGATGACAAATTTCATCGATCTTGGAGACTGCTGTAAGACCTTGCCAATTGTTGGTCTTTGAAAGGTCCTTCAAAGTTCTCCCCTCTGTGGAATGGGGGCCTTACAAATGAAGTGAACGAAAGATGCTCTAATCATTGAAATGTCTCCTTTTCACCCACTTCCATTGATGAGTGGGTACCATGCGTGACCATGGGGTCTCGAAAAGCACCCTAAACACATATTTTCAAAATTTTGAATATGCACCCCTTAACAAGTATTGGCATCAATACTCTTGGCAAAATTTCCCTGAATCGACCCCCTAAACAAGTACAGCGATATTTTTATTATGTCACGGACGTCAGTCATAGATATCATTGGGTTTAGCACCACCTCCCACATCTCACACAAATCATACTCTAAACACGTATAGTGTTGACTCTTTGGGCAAAAAGTACATCCTTTCTAAAACATTTTAGTTTTAATGTTTTATACCCTCGCAAATTTGACCCTAAACACATGCTAGCCTAGCGAAGTATTTTTGACACCCTTATTACGTTATGTACGCAACGTGCCCTATCTTGAAAAAGACATACTTTTTACATGTTTTTTTTTTGTCGCGCATGGTATCCACTCTTCAATGTAAGTGGTCCCCCGGGCTTTTCAGAGCTGCATGGAATCTGATATTTTTTAAAGTTTTCACTATTTCCTCTTGCTTAATCATATGTTTTGTCGACAAAGAACATGGAAATGAAAACAGGAAAGTGGGGTCTTTATCACTAGTCTCTAGCTAACAGAGTTGTATGATACTTTTTCCCCTCAGCTATACGACCTGTGACTGCTGTGGTGGGCCTCTCTATGGCCCAGGGCTGCGCATCATCCGACCTTGTCGCCGGGCCTACGGGGTCAAGCAGGTCCCTTTCATCTTTATCTCTTGTTCCCCTGCCTGCCGTGATTTCTTCATGGTCAATACTCAGTCGTTGTCGGATCTCCTCTATGAAGACGAATCAGACGAGGAGTTTGTGGAGTATTAGGGCTCAATGCATTTCTAATAAAAGGCATACAAATGATGATATTGCTTAATTAAGAATGTGTACTGGATGGCATGTCTTGTTTACAAGTTATGCATTACTCAGAGTTGCCAACTTTTAAGAAAAAGTCACAATTTTCATGTCAAATTACGCAAATAGGCTTTTGACCTTAATTATTATGCTTTTGAGGTAAAATAGAAATGTACATTTGATATACACATAGTAATACTTTGCACAGTGGTGAAATTTACTTGCCTGACTCAACAGCTAGTGCTTCACAAAAGTTATGTAGCACCCTAGATGAATATACCTGACAACCATCATGTAGGGTTGGCAAAACTTTTGCATTAAAGGTCAAGTCCACCTCAGAAAAATGTTGATTTGAATCAATAGAGAAAAGTCAGACAAGCACAATGCTGAAAATTTCATCAAAATCAGATGTAAAATAAGAAAGTTATGACATTTCAAACTTTCGCTTATTTTTAACAAATAGTTATATGAACGAGCCAGTTACATCCAAATGAAAGAGTCGATGATGTCACTCACTATTTCTTTTGTTTCTTATTGTTTGAACTATACAATATTTCAATTTTTACGAATTTGACGATAAGGACCTCCTTGCCTGAAACACAGTGAGTGATGTCATCATTTCCTCATTTGCATACCGACCGTGATGTGCATATAACTGTTTTGTGAAATGAAGCGAAACTTTAAAATGCCATAACTTTCTTACTTTACATCTGATTTTGATGAAATTTTCAGTGTTATGCTTGTTGAATTTTTCTCTTTTTTTTTCAAATCAAGTTTTTGTTGGGGTGGACTTGTCCTTTAATGAACATTGTGCATCTCTTTATTTAATACCTGTTTTAAGACATTTATGATACCACATATGAAATTATGACTTTTATCTCAGAATTATGATTTTTAAGCTTCTTGATTACTACTTTTTACTTTCAAAGGTTGGCAGAGCTGATTACTTTCCACCTGACTGGTGACCCTTTTTCCTGGTTAATCAGATTCTTGATAATTAGTATTTCCATAGACCCAGGGGGTGTTTCACAAAGATTTAAAGTGATTGGTTAACATTGGTTTGACTTTTAAAAAATCTGAGCTAGAAGATCACATTTGTCACCTGTGTCTGTGATATGTTCCAAAAATGAAGCCCAGAAAAAAATTCGTTCGAAAATGATTATTTAGTGCTTCAAAAATTGAAATATAAAGTGACCGGAAACACCATCTTAATTTCATCCCATACACTTATGTGTACTATTTAGGTGTCTATAAGACGCCTATTTACAAAATCGGGGTCTGCCTTGTAGATTTAGCTTTTAATTCTCAATAATGGTTGTTTTCAGGGTTTATTAGTTCTAATACATGCACCTGTACACTTGTTTCATCTTGGTTTGAAAATTTTTTAAATCGGCTGCTCACAAAGTTAAACAATACCTTTAAAGGGGAATGAAACCTTTGGAACAAGTAGGCTTGTGTCGAAACAGAAAATCAAAGAATAAGAACAAAGAAAGTTGGAGAAAAAGCGGACAAATAATGAGAAAGTTTTGAGCATTTGAATATTGCAATCACTAGTGCTATGGAGATCCTCCTGTTGGCAATGCGACAAGGATGTGTGATGTCACATGTGAACAACTTTCCCTTTGATGGACTATAAAATACCCTCAAAATGTCTCTTTTTCCTTTTTCTAATGGTGATACAAACTCTCTCTATCCATGATGTATTTTAAAATCTGTATTACATGCCTCCTAAAGAAAGAACACATGATCTACTGATAGATGTGATAAAAGAGGCAATTTAAGTGAAATGTACACTAAAGGAACAAGGAAAGGGGAGAGTTGTTCACAAGTGATCACACATGTCTTTTCAATACATAACATTTCAACTTCCCTCTGAAGCTATATTTTTCCCTCGTGAGAATATTTTCCTCAAGTGCTTTGGGCAAAATAAAATCCCTCATTTTTGGGAAATGAAATGTTATATTCAAAATCTAGGAAGACAATTTCTGTATACTATCACAAGATCAAATTCAGTAATCCTCCCCATATCTTTAAAAGAAAATGAATGGTGCATATACAAGAAAATAAAAATCTATTTAAGACATGTATACTTCACTTTCAGATTAAATATATTTCATTAGAAATATTCTTTGGAAATTTGTAGTTCATCAGAATTCACGAGACATATCTATGCAATAAATCAAATATCATATAAATTTATGCAATTAAGCTGAATTATTAAAGTTATTTTCACACACAATGTTACAGATATACAATCATTTTATCATCAGTATTGAATACAAAGATAATTATTACTCTTATTCATTTTAATGCTATAAATTTCAGCATTTCATTTAAATGTATTGATTCACTCTAATTTATATGTAGGGGAAGGCGGGGTAAGTTGTGCCAGTTTTTGCTTTTTGCATGTTAGAATTGATATGATTAATAATCTTGTCGAAATAAGTACCTTGCCTTGAAATTTAATTCTTCTGGAATATTTTCCACCTATATATAACTTTTTATCCCCACACTGAAAGTCATCATGACCTTTGAAAAAAATGATGTCAAATGGCTCAACTTGCCCCATATATGGGGTAAGTTTGAGCCACCTTCTGGGGTAAGTTGAGCCACAAAAACTATGTACAAAATGAATGGGGGAGAACCAGCATGTCAATTTTTTGTTTAAAGTCTTTTCACTTGCTAATTCTCTATAAATACTAACATCCTGTAAAAGGAAAAGAGCAGTCATGTAAATTTGCTCCTTTCAGCCTGCATTTCAATCGATTTTTATGGTTTGTTTGTTTTTAAGATACATTACCATAGGAATTACCATGGCTCAACTTGCCCCATGCTGTTTGGCTCAACTTACCCCAGTCCGAACTTAGTGCGATAATTTTGTATCCACACATTTATAATGCATCCATCATATAAAAGACTATGACAAGAATGAAGATCCATACCTGGACTAATAATGTTGTTATCATGTCTTTATTATATTTAAAGACGTGTGTGTTTATAAAGCACTTATCTATTTCACACTCTTTTTTACTTTTTTGGCTGAAATTCATATTTTTTCCTCTAAAAAAATACTTTTTGTTTCAAAGTTGGAAACAATGTGGTGGGGTTAGGGGTTATGCTATGGGTCATCAATACATGACACCACCACAATGTCTGACTCATTCATTATTGGCCTGGGGCTGGTGGCTCAACTTGCCCCTATGCTCAACTTACCCCGCCTTCCCCTACAGTAAATGCATCACAATTCGGCTTGGCCGCCATGGTGTCTGATTTTTATCAAATAAACCATCTATCTGTAATAAAATCAATTCAACAGATCAAAATTTGATCAAATGTATTTATGATAGGCCAGTTTATGGTTGAAAGGGGAATTCAACCTTGGCAGTAAAATGATTGATTTAGGTGGAAGAAGATTATCAGTAAAATGAATAAAGTTTGAAAGAGATTATACCAGGAATTAGAAACTTATGATCGTTTCTGAATGAGATCACTAAGCTAATGTTCATCTCAAATTGGCAACTTGGTGAAGAGGCAAATCTCTCATTCATCATGTACTCAATTCTTAGGAATGTTTGCATTTTCTTCTGACCACAATTACCCTCATAAAACAAAACCTTGATAGTATTCATATACTGTATATGTTCTCATCATTGTGAGTTTGAAGATAAGAGAAATGGTGACATTTTATTGATAGATACAGTGGCCCGTATTCTGAAGTCGGGTTTAACTTAAACTCGGGTTTAAAGTTGTGGTTTAAGTATGGACAGCCAATTGCTACATAAATCACTAACAGAAGAGACATCATACTTCAACTCAATCGGCTCTCAAATCATGTATAATTGTGTAGAAAGGATATATAAATGATTGTCTTCAATATCGATGATTCAGGAAAGAGCAAAGTAAACAGTAAGAAACATACATTTAATTAAAATTTTGATACTTTGGGCTTTCCATACTTAAACCACAACTTTAAACCTGAGTTTAAGTTGAACCCGACTTCAGAATACGGGCCAGTGTCTCTATCCTACATCACAATGAGACAACCTATACATCCAAATTGAAATCTGCATAAAAAGGTCATTATTGTATGAATTTGCTTGACAGATTTTTCTCCTTTTTTTCCTTTCAAGAACTTTCCACTTGGGGTGATTTCCCCTTTAAAAGGAATTGAGCACACGATTGAAAACAAATGGAAGAGAGTTATATCTTAACTATGCAGACTGTATTTGAACAAAAAATAAATATTTATTCATATATAGTATAGAATGTATATTTTATTGTTTATTTTGATGTAAAGATAATGTATATAAATGTATATAGCAATGTTTATGTATTTCAAAGTACAAATGAATATGAAAGTTAAAAACGTGAAGCACAATAAATCATACCCTGCAGATCATAATACCATGGTTTATTTCCATTTCTTAAAAGTAAGGTACCGTACTCTGAGCAATGTGAACCCATGCCTACAAATGCCTATATTAAAGACCCAGACCGTACTCTGTAATTAACAATTTATATACTAATCAAATGCTTATAAACTACTAACAAGTGGAATGCCTCTGGCCGTCTCACCTGCATCACGCGGTTCAATATAGCAGCAGTGCTGACTTTGAAAACTACTCTAACTCGCACAAGATGTTCAGTGATACATGGTTACTCTTATGTCCACTTTTTATGAACTGGACCAATAAACTTACAGAGATATGATGGTTATTCAACAAAAAAACCCAACATGGCCAAAGTTCATTGACCTTACATGACCTTTGACCTTGATCATGTGACCTGAAACTCGCACAGGATGTTCAGTGATACTTGATTACTCTTATGTCCAAGATTCATGAATCAGATCCATAAACTTTCAAAGTTATGATGGTAATTCAACAGATACCGTACACCCAATTCGGCCAAAGTTCATTGACCTTTGACCTTGGTCATGTGACCTGAAATGCGCACAGGATGTTCAGTGATACTTGATTACTCTAATGTCCAAGTTTAACGAACTAGACCAATAAACTTTCAAAGTTATGATGGTAATTCAACAGATACCCCCAATTCGGCCAAAGTTCATTGACCCTAAATGACCTTTGACCTTGGTCATGTGACATAAAACTCACGCAGGATGTTTAGTGATGATTGATTAACCTTATGTCCAAGTTTCATGAACTAGGTTCATATATTTTCTAAGTTATGATGACATTTCAAAAACTTAACCTCAGGTTAAGATTTTGATGTTGATTCCTCCAACATGGTCTAAGTTCATTGACCCTAAATGACCTTTGACCTTGGTCATGTGACATGAAACTCTACTAGGATGTTCAGTAATACTTGATTAACCTTATGGCCAAGTTTCATGAACTAGGTCCATATACTTTCTAAGTTATGATGTCATTTCAAAAACTTAACCTCAGGTTAAGATTTGATGTTGACGCTGCCGTCGGAAAAGCGGCGCCTATAGTCTCACTCTGCTAAGCAGGTGAGACAAAAACAGCAATGCAAGCCTCATGCATTTTCACTGATTACCAGCCAAGTAATTTGCTTTATTAAGAATAGATCCAATTATCGAGCCTGGAAAAATAGTTATTCTTTTGCTTTTCACTGGCCTCGAGACCATGTCATGTGCTAGAAGCATTATAATTCTATAGGCTTGTACACAGAAAAAACTTTGTGAATTTTCAGATTATACATTTTACTTTTTTCAGTTCTATCACATAAAAAATAGTAAATATCTATTTCTGCAGGCTTGAATTGATGAAATCTAGACCTTTTTACTAGTTCTTGCCACATTTTATTTTCTGCTCATTTAGCACATAACTACATATTATATAACGTGTCAAGCTGTAGCGAATTAGTTCGCTACTTTTCTGATCTTCTTTACTTATACACGACGGAAATTGTTGCAAACTAGTTCGCAATTTCTCATCTCCTCTATATATTTTGGAACGTTTCAAACCGTAGCGAACTAGTTCACAATTTTTCTGATCTCCTCTACATATATATCTATACGATGGGGGATATTGTTGCAAAATTTGATTTGGGGGTGAGCATTCCGTGGATACGTTGGGTAATCCACATCGGATGTCCTCTCAACATTCCAGTGTGGGTTCAGGCTGCTGGGAGAGCAGGAAGAGATATGGCCTGCCAGCAAATGTTGTCATCTACTTCGCTGAGCACCACGACCTCCAGACTGAGGGTCAAGTTCTGGACCAAGAATGATGCTGTAGGCGAGAAGATAAAGGAAAAAAGCACAGTTTAAAGATGTTCTTCTCTATCTCTACACCACAATGGCTGGGAAATGCCTCCAGGAGCGACAACTTGCTGTGTTTGGAGAACAACACCAATGCGATGACACAAGGGGAACATGTCGTGATGGATGCGAGATAAAGAGAAATGTGTGTAGTGTTGACGCAAGGAAAGAAATTGTACAGATCCAGGAAGCCCTTACAGAGCTAAAAAAGACCGAGGGTTGTCGTGTGTGAGTGAGACGAAGCTATGTGAGTAGTTGAATGGCAAAGAAATGCAGTGGATGGGCAAATATACACCTACTGACAATCAACCAGAGGCTGCTTCATTTGGCAGTCTGACCAAAAAGCCTGATGTGCTGGGTATAATTTTGAGGCAAGCAGCAGCCTTAGACTTAGTATCGCTAGTCATCCTGGAGTCACGAAAGGATGGGAGAGTGGACCTAATTAACCTAGTGAGTAAGAACTCACTAGGTAAGGTGAATGTAGATCAGTAAAAGCAATGTCTGGCTAGGTGGCGACTTTAACCCACATGTAGGTGACATCATTTGGGCTTCACAAACCGTAAAGCCAGGGTCGCAGAAGGCATCAATGTGTCGAGACCTCGATATAGCTAACGACAATGGCCTTGAGCAAATTGTTACGAAACCCACTCGTAGGGATAACATTCTTGATTTATTTTTCATTATGAATCTACTATTGTTCCAGGAATGAGTGATCATGATGGTGTTCCTATGATTCTTGTAAACACTACACCCCTGATAAGTAGACAAAAACCAAGGAAAGTCTTTCTGTACAACAAGCCACGACACACAGGTTCAAGTACAGAATGAAAGTTCTGTCGACAAAGTATGGAGCAACCTCAAAGATAAACTTATTAAAGTGGTAGATGAGACTGTCCCATCTAGAATGGTAGGCAAAAAGAATACCACCCCCTGGATGAACCAGTCCATCAAGAGATTATACTAGCGTAAACAAAGGGCCTATAACAAGGCAAACAAAACGGGTAAGCCTGATGACTGGGAATTGTACAAAAAGCTTAGGAAAGAAACAAAAAAGAAAACAAGAAACACTCATAGGAAATATATCCAGAAAAAGTGCATGGAGTCGCCCAAACAATTCTGGTCATTTGTCAAGTCACTGAGAAAAGACTCCATGGGCATACCAGCTCTAAAAGACAAATCTACTGGTGAGCTGGTAACTGACAGTAAACAAAAAGCAAACTTGTTGAACAAGCAGTATCAAGATCAGTTCACAAAAGAAAGACTCCATGATGTACCAAGACCTCATGATTTGGGCTTACCCTACAATGCCAGATATTGAAATACATGTAAATGTAACAGGTGTTATTAAACTACTGAAAGATCTCAACCCACACAAAGCTACAGGTCCGGATGAAATATCACCTTGGGTCCTACGGCAAACAGCTGAAGAAATAGCACCTGCACTCACATGTATATTTCAATTATCCCTTTCAACAGGTGAAATTCCAGAAGACTGGCGTCGTGCTAATATCACCCCAATATTCAAGAAAGGAGACAAAACCGACCCATCTAATTACAGATCAATAAACCTTA
Organism: Lytechinus variegatus; assembly: GCF_018143015.1. Classification (NCBI taxonomy): domain Eukaryota; kingdom Metazoa; phylum Echinodermata; class Echinoidea; order Temnopleuroida; family Toxopneustidae; genus Lytechinus; species Lytechinus variegatus. The sequence goes on along the minus strand of NC_054755.1, from coordinate 19,639,011 downwards.
CTTCTATTTGTAGCAAAGTAATGGAACACATTATCCATACAAGCATAATGAATCATCTGGATAGCCACAGCATTCTGAATGAACACCAGCACGGCTATAGGAAGAACCACTCCTGTGAAACACAGCTTATCTCTACCATACAGGATATAGCAAAGGAAGTGGACCATAAGAAACAGATCGATCTAATAGTAATGGATTTCCAAAAAGCATTTGACAAGGTACCACATCAAAGGCTCCTCTCTCACTAAACGTAAATCCACCAGAATTCAGGAAAAGAAACTGTCAACCCCTGAAAACGTGAGCTCATCACAGAACGTAATAGATGGGACTGAATCAACCAAATCCACGGCAGAAGGTTCACGTGTGAGAGGTGGATCTACACTGGAGGCACAGGGCCGCGCACCGGAGGATAACGGCAGGGAGCATGACCGTACTAGCGACACAGATGGAGAAGGGAAGCAGGGTAGTGTACATGAGAAGTTGGACCGAATAATGATTATGCTGGAAGGAGTTGTTGGTCGTCTGGATAAATTGGAAGCTAAATTCAACAGGCTGGAAGCAGAATACAATGTAAGGGGAAAATAGATTCAGTAGAGCACAGTCGAGAGTTTGTTGTAAATGAGGTTGAGGATCTGAAAGAGAAGTGTACCCAGGAGCAAGACAACATTAGGGGAGCTCTGGAAAGGAGATGTGATGACTTAGAAAATCGTTCCAAAAGAAACAATTTGGTGTTCTGGGGCATCCCTGAAGGAAGTGAGGATCAGTTTGAGAGTTGTGCTGAATTTGTAGTTGAGGAGATGCTAAAAAATATCATGAAGATAGAGAGAGCAGATGAGATCGAAATTGAGCGTGCACATAGAACCCCATCAGGAAAGAAAGCTAGAGCGCAATTTGAGCAGACAGCACCCAGACCCATAAAATTGCCTTCCTACGTTTTCAAGACAGAGAGCGGATTCTCCGATCGGCTGCAAAGGCGCTGAAAGGGAAGAAAATCAACGGCAAAGTTGTGTATGTCACAGATGATGTCTCAAAATCCATCCGTGCAGACCGCAAAAAGCTGATACCAACAAAGAACAAGTTGAGAGCAGAAGGTCACTTTGCAGTCACCCCATACAGCGTACCAGCTTATGTTCTGTACAAGTCAAACGAGGGAAACTTCAAGAAGATTTTGGTCAAATATGTATAACATTCCAGATTGACTACTACATCGTGTATCAGTAAGAAAGTTTCAGAGCTAGTTAAAATTCTTGATGAATTAGCTGTGGAGTCTGAGCTGAAGATACCATGCAGACATTTATGCAAGACTTTTTGGATATGAACAATATGCCAAGGTCTATGAACACTTTTGGACTTATTCTTACGTATTCTTTATTTGCATTTTTTGAAGAATTTTCTGTTTTACATTTTTATAGCTTGGTGCTACATGTTGGGAAATGTTATGAAATAAAGCTGCCCTTAGATGGTCAGAATGGAGAATATTACAATGAATATGATGTCTGAATGTAAGAGGGTTGCAAAATGCAGTTAAAAGGCGAAGTATTTTTAACTGGTTTAGGAATATGAAGATGGATATTATGATACAAGAAAGTCACAGATCTTCAAAAAATGAAGTAGTATGGACAAGTGAATGGGGTAACAAAATGTTGTTCTCCCATGGTTCAACAAACAGTAAAGGGGTGTTAATTTTGTTTAATAGTAGATTAAATTTGAAAATACATAGAGTATTTAGAGATGAATCAGGGAGAGTTATATGTGTTCATTTGAATATTGAAAATACAGACAGTTTTCTTATTTTGAATTTATATGCTCCAAATGTGGAAAATTCACAAGTACAGTTTTATAGACATTTATTAAAAATATTAGAAACAGAATGGGATGGAAAGGAAAACTTTATCATTGGAGGAGATTTTAACTGTATTTTAGATCCACAACTAGACAAAAAAGGTGAGACACATTTGGTCAAGAAAAAGGTTGTGCAAAAGATTAAAGACATTATGGTCCCTTTTGAATTGATCGACATATGGCGCACCAGAAATATTAATTGCAGACAATTCACTTGGAGACAAAACAAACCTCTTATTCAGTGCCGGCTGGATTATTTTTTAATTAACAGAGATTTGAAACATAAAGTTAAAAAGGTGAATATTGTTAGTGCATTACGCACAGACCATTCAGGTGTGAACCTAGAAATATGTTTGAATAAAAACAAGCGTGGGAAAGGATATTGTAAACTTAATACCTCATTTCTCTTAGATGAAGAATATATTAAGGTTATGAAGGAAAATATCAATAATTGGAAAAAAGAGTATTCATCCTTGGAACCAAGAATAAAGTGGGATTGGATCAAGTATAAGATACGATGTTTTAGTGTGAAATATTCTAGTCACATACAAAAGCAGATATCTGTCATTGAACAACAATTAAGAAGTAAATTGAATTTACTTGAAAATAGACTTGCCATCAGTGAAGAAGAGGGTATTATTAATCAGATAGAAAAGATAAAGGAAGAATTGATAGAAATAGACAAGAGTAGCTGGGCTAATGGTTAGGTCAAGGAGTTGATGGTACGAAAAGGGAGAAAAGAGTAACGAGTACTTTCTAGGATTAGAAAAGAGGAATAATGTAAAGAAGCGGTGTTATGAAATATATGTAGAAGGCCAGTTGATTACAAATTTTAAGGGTATTTTATCTGCTCAAAAGCAGTATTATGAAAAGTTATACACTACGAAAGTAAGGTTTGGAGCTGGAGAACAATGTAATTCGTTTCTACAAAATATTTGTGTTCCCATATTAAATACTGAAGAAAGGGAAAAGTTGGAAAAACCCATTTCTAAAAGAGAATGTAGAGAAGTACTGAATGATTTGGCCAAAAACAAGAGCCAAGGAAACGATGGTATTCCAGTGGAATTTTATTTAAGTTTTTGGAATGAGTTAGAAGATATTTCTATGGAATTGGTAGGGGAAGGCGGGGTAAGTTGTGACACTTTTTGCATTTTGCATGTTAGAATTGATATGACTAGTACTATTGTAGAAATAAGTACCTTGCCTTTAAATTTGATTCTTGGGAAATGTTTTTCACCTACATATAACTTTCTACCACCACACTGAAAGTCATCGTGACCTTTGAAAAAAAAACGATGTCAAATGGCTCAACTTGCCCCATATATGGGGTAAGTTGTGCCACCGTCTGGGGTTGAGCCACAAAAACTACGTACAAAATGTATGGGGGGAGAACCAGCATGTCAATTTTTTGTTTAAAGTCTTTTCACTTGCTAATTCTCTATAAATACTAACATCCTTTAAAAGGAAAAGAGCAGTCATGTAAATTTGCTCCTTTCAGCCTGCATTTCAATCAATTTTTATGGTTTGTTTTTTTTAAGATACATTACCATAAGAATTACCATGGCTCAACTTGCCCCATGCTGTTTGGCTCAACTTACCCCAGTCCGAACTTAGTGCGATAATTTTGTATCCACACATTTATTATGCATCCATCATATAAAAGACTATGACAAGAATGAAGATCCATACCTGGACTAACAATGTTGTTATCATGTCTTTACTATAATTAAACACATGTGTGAATAAAGAAAATTGATATTTTGTTTGGTATATCTGATGGAAGACCACATAAATCACTTATGAATCAATGCTTAGTTGTAGCTAAACAAATGATGTATACATGCAGACATTTGAATATTTTACCGTCCTTTGATTTGTTCTTTGTAAAGCTTAAACGAATATACAAAATAGAAAAACAAATTGGCATTCAGAATAAACAATTATCAAAGTTTGAAAAGAAATGGAAAACTCTACAGCCCTTTTTCATGTAATAGTTTGGGCAGCTTCATGGAAAACTAAATCAAATGTGTCGTCATAACCATTCAATCCTGAAATGTTTTCTTTTGTTTTTTTCTTCTTCTCTTTTTTTTCATTTTAATTTGTTTTGTATTTTATTTCATTTTGTATATAATATGTATAAGGTATAATGATTATGTTTGTTATATGTATATGAAGTTATGAATAATAAAATTCATTGAAAGAGAAAAAAAATGTATATATATACAAATTAAATTGAAATGTATCAAGTTCAGGGAAAATGCTTGATGTTTCAACTGAAGCAGAGCGTTATAGGAAGGGGAACAATACAATTTAAAATGGGCAATAATGAAAAAATCCAACTTGCCATGCGTAGAAGTGGAATCTGCAACCTATGCTTCCACGAAAAACTCATTATCGCAACTCACAAGAAAAACTCACTCAATCGAAGGTCCGAACTAATCAGTACATACCGTCACAAAAGAAGGAACAAAGAACCGCAGGACCGTGAAATGCATTCATTGCCCCAACCGAGGGCCCCCACCAAATCCAACTAGCTTCAGTGTCCTGATGAGCAGCCTGTGACCGAGGCGCAAAACCATTGGTAGACCAGAGGTGAGGAAAATTCATAAATATATGAAGGCCCCACTGGCCGAACGCTAGCAATAAAAGAGACATTTGGAAGCAACGTCTAGCAGCAATGCTTGAATTATTTACGCCTATTTCTATATACATATATATATATACATACATATATATATATATATATATATATATATATATATATATATATGACGTTTTAAAGCATCATATATATATATATGACGTTTTAAAGCGTCATATATATATGACACTTTAATAAAAACAACTGTCATTCGAACTTGTCACAATTCACGAATCTTCCCTGAAGAAGGTAGAGGTCTACCGAAAATTTGGAGAGTGAATAAAAGAACTTAATTGTTGGCATTACAAAAACTGCATTACTCTTGAATTTGTTTCGCATTCCTGATGTCTTAATATTGCCAATACGTGGAAAACCAAGATGCTTATACATATATATACATATATTTATATATATCATGATAGGCTTAAGGTGTATAATGGAGAACCTCCAAAGAACTGGCCGGCAGTTAGACGTAAAAATCCACAACGAACTAGACGATTACCCGAGAAGTACTTGGAATAAGGATGTTGCTTTCCTTTTCTTATCCCTTTTCTCATTACTGCAGACATGATGCTACTGTGTAAGCATTGTAGCTCCGGTTATACTACCACAGGGGCCTTCCACATGCATTTACGGTCAGCGCACAATATTCCAATAACTTTGAAGTGCGAACACTGTACATATGAGACGGAGTCGATGGCACGTATGAAACGTCACTACATCAAGACTGAGAAACTCTCTGCTACGCAGTGCATATCAATCCCACTGACAGAGGCCTCGAGCGGATATATCAAGAACCAATAAGTGAAGCAGAAGAGACAACGAGAAAAGAACCAATCACGTGCTGGAGAAGAGTTGGTGGTAGAGGCAAGGAAGGCGATGCGACGAGTTCCCCCCCCCTCCCCCTGAAGATGAAGATTTCATCACCGACACTTTCAGTAGATGCGAGTTATCCATCCTTGGATGAAGATGAGCAGTCCCAAGCTAAGGAAGTTGAAGAGACCCCAATAAGTACGGCCCAGGTTGAAGAGATGGGAGAGCCAATCGAAGAAACCACTGAGGAGCCAGTCACTCAGCCAGATATCCGGGTAGTCCAAGACTGTGAGTCTGATGATGATGATGAAAGCCAACAAGGAAATGTGCAAACAACAACAACTTACTTTGATTACGAAAAATTTGAATACGAAGAACTTTTCCATTGATAACTGATGCTCTATTAAATTAATTCAACAAATTAATGTGAATAAAAACAAATGATATATTGATATATGCTATCATTTATTGAAAAGTTTTATGGAATGTTTATTGTTAAATTGTTTGACCAATTGCTGGGACAGCAATTTTATTAAGGCGGGGGTAATGTGGCGGATTTCATCCTCCTTTTAATCATTTAAAACTTCAAGATTCTCTGAGGCAAAATTTTGGATACCACTTGGAAATGATCAACTTCTACCATAAAAAAATTTGGTATTTTCTGGAATAATTCTTCACCGTTTGGAAGACAATTTAGAACTAATTATACCCGTCAATTAATAAAGAAAATTGTTGATACCCATGCAATTGATCTGAGCATTAAATGAGGTTGGTAAATAAGACTTGGCTGAGTTCCTAATAGTTAATGCCTTGACTTCACTGCGTGAAGCAACAGCTGTGTAATACGTCATAATGAGTATCATACGTCACAATGAACAATTAAGCTAGTAGGGAAATGGGGTTAATTACATGAATAATTCATGCGCGTAATTAGTAAACGCAGAATTCAACCCAATTATCATACAGTTAACTGCGTTGTAGTCAAGTTGTTTGATACCATACAAAAGCAGCAATGCCCCCCTCAAATCAAAGAGCTAATACCATTCGAAAATGACTTGTTACACAGCGAGTTCCAAGACAAGCTTAAAGAAGACATCACTAGCATCAAAAGGTCGTAGAAATTACTAATCCCTGCTGACAAGACACGAAACCTCTACGAAATGGACCAGCCGTTATGCAACAAACTTCTGCCGGACAACATAACAAAGTGTTACCAATCATCCAGCACCGAAACAGTGAATGGTATCAACGCCGAGGCACGGTCAATCGCCGCCGACTTAAAGATTGACGAAAGAATGGAAACTATGGCACAGAAGCAAGCTTTCATCACCCTAAAGGACCAAAAGGACAATTTCGAAAACACACTTCCATGCAGACTTCTCAACCCTGCAAAAAGTGAAACCGGGAGAATCAGTAAATCAATACTCGGCAATATCAACAATACCATCAGAAGGGCGACATGTGTTAACCAATGGCAGAAAACCAGTGCCGTTATCGAGTGGTTCAAGAACATAAAAGAGAAAGAGAAACATACTTTCATCAGCTTCGACGTGGTCAGCTTTTACCCGTCCATATCAGAAAAACTACTGAGACAGGCCATCGAATTTGCAAAGGAGTACATAAACATCCCAGCCAGAGACATAAAGATTATCATACACGCAAAGAAGTCTGTCCTGTTCAACAAAGACACCCCATGGAAGAAAAAGGATAGCGGGAGCCTGTTCGACGTCACCATGGGCAGCTTTGACGGAGCAGAGGTCTGCGAACTTGTGGGCCTCTATATTCTGAGCATCCTTTCCAAACAGTATGGCAAGGAGCACGTTGGCCTCTACAGAGATGATGGTTTGGCCGTCTTCAAAAGCATCTCCGGTAGTGAAGCTGATCGCATCAGGAAGAACTTGACGAAAACCTTCCAGCAGCTCGGCCTAAAAATTACCATCAGCTGTAACCTCAAGATCGTGAACTTCCTCGACATCACTCTCACTTTCAACGGCAAGTTCTACCCGTACCGGAAGCCAAATGACCAACCCATGTACGTCCACAGACAATCCAACCATCCACCATCAATCATCAAGAACTTACCAGCTTCCGTAAGCAGACGAGTATCAAACACCTCCTGTGATGAAGAGACCTTCAAGAAAGCCGCACCAATGTATGACAACGCTCTGAGATCCAGTGGATATGAAGATAGCCTGTCCTACACGAATGACCAACCAAGACGGAAAAGAAAAAACAGGCAGCGTAATATTATCGGGTTTAACCCACCATTCAGCAAGAACGTATCAACCAACATCGGCTGCATCTTCTTAAAGCTGGTCGACAAACACTTCCCAAAGAAATCCAAACTCAATCGCATCTTCAATAGAAACACGCTCAAAGTGAGTTACAGCTGCATGCCGAACGTCGCCAGCATCATCAAAACTCACAACAAGCAAGTCATGAAGGTAGAAAATAAGTCAAACAGCAATACATGCAACTGCCGGAATAAAGACCTCTGCCCTCTCCAAAGGAATTGCTTGGCTACCAACATCATCTACAACGCGGAAGTAACAACCCCAGACAAGAGGAGGATGACCTACATTGGCCTCACGGAGCCCCCCTTCAAGTCCAGGTACTATAACCACCTCCAATCCTTCCGACACGAACGGTACCGGAACAGCACGGAACTTTCGAAGTTCATCTGGGACCTGAAACAATGCGACACGCTGTATACCATCAAGTGGTCCATCACCAGCCATGCGCAAGCATACTCCGAGACAAAGAGATGTGACCTGTGCCTCACAGAAAAACTTATTATGAATGCTGATAAGCAGTCACTGTTCAACAAACGCCCAGAGCTCGTTTCCAAATGCCGCCACCAAAACAAGTTCAAGTTATGCAATTTCAAAGACAATCTTTCGTAATCACCATGCACGCACATCGTAAAATGCAGAGACATCACCAATACTAGTGATGCAGCTTTATAGGCATAATTTTCATTTCCACTCATTATTTTCAATTCTATGGCATCTTCTCTAATTATCGATTAATTGATCAACCACCCATTGCGGAGTATGGATTATTTGAAAACATTTGAAAACATTCAAATTACAAAAACTACAGCGCGCACTGGTTACCAAGTTTTTCTGCGCCCGCTATGTGCGTGTTTGGTGTAACGCGCTTTGCGCGACATATGCATTGTTCAATGGTATTGGAAAGTTTTATCAGTTGCCTGAAGATCGCACCTCACGTAAGGTTGCGTGAAACTCAGAGTTGCAAATAAAATTTGATGAACCTCCAGTCAGCCTTGTGACTTTGTGTTTATTATATATATATATATACAGAGGCATTGTGGTAAGAGCAGTAGTCTCTGGCACAGAATTCCACTCTAATTGTTTACAAGTTAAATATAGCCCATTTGCCCTTAAAATTTGCTCATCAAGTACAGTAAGCCAATTCCAAAGAGACTAGACCATAATGGAACCAAATATGGAAACATTGTAGCAAAAAGTTATGATAGGTAACCTTGATTTTACGAAATTGACAGCCACTCAACTAAGCACCAAACTCTGTATTATTTTAACCTATTAGAAATAATGTAAACCAGGGGTTCTCAAACTTTTTCTTTGAAGGGCCAGATGAGACTCGAAATAAACCTCAAAGGGCCAGGGTGAAGTGGATATTTAGAAGGGAAACTGTGCGCGAAGCGCAAAGACCCTTGCGGTCGGGGTCCTAGATGCTCTCTTGTGGAATCTGGTCCTTATTTTGGGAGAATTTAATCGAACAAATTTATGAATGTTTCATATGGAACACAGGCAAAATTAGAAAAGATTTCAAAATACAGCGACATTCAATAGTATAGATAACAAAATTGTAGTACTTTGTTAAAAGGAATGTACATTGTACATTTGTCAATTTTTGACACATGCATACAATTTAAGAGACAGATAATGTTTTGTAGTAGGCCTATCAATATTTTTTGTGGTCAAAGTAGATTGGCCAACCCATTGGCCTTGAGCTCGATTGCGGCAAAATGAATGCATATACTTGTCTGTCCATTCTTCATGGAAAACACGATTTTCAGCATCCACCTTTCTTTTCTTTGCAGAATGTGATGCCATCTTGACCTGGCTAACAATTAATGATGACTAATGTACCCCTGAGAAAATCTGCAGAACTGAACTGGCAATTAAGTTTACGTTTTAACCAAATTGATGGCGTGTTGGAATGTGGGCGCACATGTTTTCAAATGCAACGTCTTATCCGACGTTTGATGTGAAACTACATACTTTCTTCAATGTAGCGCCGCGCTGGTCATCTAATAAGAATGTAGAACAGACAGAAAAGACTCCATTAAACTTTGTTTAAAATTCAAATTAATTTGACTGCCATTACTTTTATTACGGTTTCATGGATACACAATATAATCATATTGAGCTGTTTCATATTTGTGACTTAAAAGTGATTTTAAAAAACCCAGCAGAGTCTCGCGGGCCGGACAGAGAAGCTCCGCAGGCCGGATCCGGCCCGTAGTTTGAGAACCCCTGATGTAAACCAAAATACATTCGAAACAATCATGTTTATCATTAATGATACTCTACAAGAGTGAATATCATTCGTCTTATTTTTCATATTTTCTGGGACGCCCTGAAATTATGAGTCATGGTATAGACTGAACCATATTGTTTGGAGTTGATGCTGATAAAAAACAACCAATTCCTATGTCGTGAGGTATCTGCCAGAGAGACATGCACATCATCATTTGCCTCAAATCCCGGGGGGGCCACTTACATTGACGAGTGGATACCATGCGCGACCAAAAAAACACGTAAAAAGGATGTCCTTTTCACGATAGGGCACGTTACGTACGTAATGTGAAAAGGGTGTCAAAAACACAAAAATAATGAAGGGTATCTATTTCGCTAGGAAAATTACGTGTTTAGGGTCGAATTTACGTACGTAATGTGAAAAGGGTGTCAAAAACACAAAAATAATGAAGGGTATCTATTTCGCTAGGAAAATTACGTGTTTAGGGTCGAATTTACGGGGATGATAAAACAAAATTAAAATGTTTTATAAAGGATGTCCTTTTTGCCCCAACACTACGTGTTTAGAGTCCTATTTGCGGGAGGTGTAAAAGGTGGGGTCGTACTAAACCAAATAAGGTAAAGCCGACAACCAAAGGACCCGTAACAATAAAACATTCCTGTTTAGGGGTTCATTTCAGGGAATATTTGACAAGAGTATCGTTTTTGTCTCCATACTTGTTAAGGGTAGGGTTTCACACGCCAATACTTGTTAAGGGGTGCATTTTCAGAATGTGGAAATTACGTGTTTAGGGTGCTTTTCGAGACCCCATGGTCGCGCATGGTATCCACTCGTGAATGGAAGTGGCCCCCCCGGGCCTCAAATGGAACAAGGATTTACCTTAGATTTGCGCTTACATGTACATGTATATGATCTGTAGGGGGGGGGAACGCGTCACCCTCTGCGATTAGTAATCCGAACACAGTGAAGTCACAAAGTTTAAAGAAGCAACTGTAAAAAAAAAAAGAAAGGACAAAAAAAGAGAGATGAGAAATTGCGAACTAGTTGGTTCGCAATCTCATGTATATGTAGCGGATATCAGTAAACTTGTGAGCTAGTTCACTACAGTTTGCCACGTTGTATAATGTACAGAGAGATGAGAAATTGCAAACTAGTTCGCAACAATTTTCCGTTGTGTATAGATTATGTAGAGATCAGAAAAATAGCGAACTAGTTCGCTGCAATGCCCTCTCGTATATATATATATATATATAGAGGAGATCCGAAAAATAGAGAACTAGTTCGCTACAATTCCCCCTCGTGTATATACATGTATAGAGGAGATCCGAAAAATTGCGAACTAGTTTGCTACAGTTTGACACGTCGCATAGACTAGTACAAGAAGATGGCTACAAATTTTGAAGCTTATATATAAGCGTTGAAGATCAATATATTTGCCATCTATAAAACACCAATTTTATTAATGGTAAAATTAAAGTCCTAATGGTTTCCTGCATGTACGATTTTGATAGTTTTAACTTTACTCATGAAATATTTAAAAATCGTATCTACTTCAATTTATAACTAATTATAATAATAATAATCAAATAATAATTGGCATTTATATTGCACTTTATCAATCTATGACTGCTCAAAGCGTTTCACAATTATCATTACCCGGTCACTGGATTCATAGCATTTCAAGCAGCCTGTTATGCCCACACTAAAACCAACCACAATGACGGTTGTTTCCAACCGGTACCCAATTGGCATCTGGGTGAGAGTGGCAAAGTTTGGAATGACGCCTTGCCAAAGGACGCTAGGCCATGGTGGGATTCCAACACACGACCCTCTGATTACAAGGCAAGAGTCAGAACCGCTACACCACGACGCTTCCACAACTTACTATTATTTTTTTTCATGTTAAAGTATTTACAGGGTCATTTTCGTGGTGCACTTTGGATGATTGCATTCAAAGTTAATTTTCTACAGGTACCCCTTTAGGGATGCCTGGATACATTACCTATTTTTCTGATTGTATTTCTCCTTACTGAAATTAAGTGCACTGTGAGAGTGACCCATTGATTTAATTTCCTATGTTAATACTGTATATTTTTTACTGTCTTGTAATTCTTCTTATTTGTAATTCATGTTCATTTCAGTTTGTACTGCGAGACATGATGTTTTTAATAAAATACATTTATCTATCTATCTATCCATCTATCTAAGTAGAAACTTAACAAGTGCACATAATACCATCATAGTACATCACTGAGATGGGCATACAACTTCTTTCTTGCGATCAAACCCCACTTGAACTGAGGGAAGAACAGCAACCCATGAAGCGCTCCACAGCAGTTGTCTAGCACAGCCTTCACCCCAGCCTGTTTGAGCCTCTCCGCATACATGACCCCATCATCTCTCAGTACATCAAAGTCACAAGTGATGATGTAGGCTGGTGGGAGTCTACTCAGGTCTTCCTTGTACAGAGGCATGACCCTGGTGTCCAGGACAAATGGTTTGAACCCGTCCCAAACCGCCTTGATGGATGGATCAACGTCAGTCATCGATGGCGTTGCATACGCTTCGCATTTGAGCTTGGCTGGGACCGAGTCGTGACTCAGCATGTCCTTCAGGGTATCATTCTCCCGAGCGGCAAAGCTGTGGAGGGCGCCCTTCATGAGAGCCGCGGTAAGGCTGCCGTCTTTCTTGCCTGTCAGGTAGCGGGGTGTCATCCAGCCCAGGGAGGATGTCGGTAAGAACCCACCAGAGACCCCGAAGACTGCATCGTGTCTCTGATATGAAGGCGTCTTAAGATCCAGCATCTGAAGAAGTGGGTACAAAAGGATCTACAAAAAAAAACAAATTGACAGTAGTTCTTGATATCTTCCAAAGACTCATGACAAATTACAGGAAGCAAAGAAAAACTACACTTTGGCTCAATGTAACTTCATCTTGAAATGCTTAAAAGAGCCCTGAAAAATAAAAGCACCTGGGGTCCGCAACAAAAAGGTTAGCGATTGATCGTACACTTGATTTTCACGATTGATTGTACATTGTAGTCAATGCAATCGATCGTAGAAAAATGTTCCACGATCATTGCATAGCTTTGTGTTACGGGCCCCTGATAAGAGATGAGAATACCCCAAAATCCCCCATTCATTCCAACATTAAAAGCTTGCAGATTTGCGTAGATTGAAAACCACCCCCCTGACTGATGGGTAGTTATTATGAAGAGGATGAATTCAAATTCATCACGGATCAAAACTATTACTTCAACTTGTATATATGTTTCACCATGGGGTAAAAAGCACCTATCTATTTGATACTTTCATACTTTTTTGGCTGAAATTTTTATTTTTCTCTTTGAAAAACTACTTTCTGTTACAATGTTGTTATAACAATGTGATGGGGTTAGAGGTTATGCAATGGGTCATCAATTTAATGTCACCACCACAATGTCTAAGTCATTCATTATTGGCCTGGGGGTGATGGCTCAACTTACCCCGCCTTCCCTTACTGATTTAAAGAAATTCTATTGAGCTTTTCTGTTGATGTGGAAGAGTCAACTTTTCTTTTCCAGGGGGCATTGTTCCAATGAACTCATTCTCAAATTAATCTAACATGAGCAAATAAAATGCTAACATTTTTATTCAAAGAATCCAACCCTCAGTAATCCGTACCTGAAGCTTTGGTCTGCATATTCCTTGTGCAGGGTTAGTCTTATAACACAGCTCCTGGACCACACCAGCAGCCAGGTTTCCTCCAGCACTGTCCCCACATATAGCAACTCGTGTTGGGTCCACCCCAAACTCCTTACAATGCTTGAAGAAGTGCTTGGTGGCCGTCATGCAATCATCAAACCCAGCGGGGAACGGATGCTCAGGGGCAAGGCGATAACTGAACAAGAATATTTAAAATGATTTATCAATATATGAAGGAATAAAAAAAACATTCAATATAATAAAAACAACTTTAACAGAGAGGCCTAAATTCACTTATTTCAAACCTGAAAGATATAGGAAATATTGATCTATCACAGACTACAGAATAAGTTACAATAAAGAATAGATAAAGTCCCTAAATATATTACTTTCCCTACATAGATGATTTTTGGGGGGATGATTAAACTCTAAGTAAAGTGTATGAAATAAATTTCTGATGCATAAATGCATATGTACTGTAAAACAAGGCCCGTTGGGATATTGAGTATTTCAATAAGTAAGAGCTGATTCAGGTGAATACGGTGAATACATTTTCAAGAATAATAATAATTGACAACATTTATATAGCGCTTATCACAAAGAATGTCTCTAAGCGCTTAAGGAAAATAAATAGGAAGACAAGAAATTTCAGCTAAAATTAAATTATACATGTTGACAGTTGAAAGTAGACAGTTGAAGCGGCATATGCTAAGGACGATCTATTTAACAAAAAGGTGAGTTTTTAACATAGATTTGAATTTGTCAGTCGAGTCTGCTTGTTTTATGCTTTGAGGTAGGTTGTTCCAAAGTTGAGGGGATGCTGAACAAAAAGATCGGGAACCATAAGACTGGGTGTTGATGGCAGGAACTGCTAAGAGTGATTTTTTGCATGAGCGCAAGTTGCGGGAGGGCGAGTATTCTGATATTAATTGTTGAAGATAGACTGGAGCTGATTTTATCAAACATTGGAAAGTAAGCAAGAGGATCTTAAAATCAATTCGTTCACGAACCCTTAGCATATGAAGCTCCCTTAGCAGTGGAGTGACAGACTCACGTGAACGACGTTTAGCAATAAGCCTAGCTGCTGAATTTTGTATTCTCTGCAGTTTGTTAATCTGTGAATCAGGTAGACCATACAGAAGACTGTTGCAAAAGTCAATGCGAGACATGACTAGTGCCTGAACAAGCCTCTGGGTGGTCTTTTTTGTAAGAAATTGACGGATGCTACCAATTTTATGCAATGCAAACGAGGCAGATCTGCATACGTTGTTCACATGGGTCTTTAGAGACATATTATTATCAAACATGACCCCTAGGTTTCTAGCAGCCGCAGAGCATTTTATATCAGTACCATCAAAAGAAATATTGCCAATCGGACTACAAGTCCTATGCCTGCTCACAAAGTGTAAACATTCTGTTTTACGTTCATTTAACTTTAATCCATTCTGTATGGACCAATTCTTAATGTCTGTAAAACATGCACTGAGTCTTTGTAGCGCCACAGCATGGTTCTCCTTCTTCAACACTAGATAAATTTGAGTATCATCTGCATAAGTCATACATGATATTCCATGGTGTTTGATGACATCCTCTAATGGAGATGAGAAGAGTGTAAATGCAATCGGACCGATGACGGACCCTTGAGGTACTCCGAAGTTAGAAGAGCTGACAATCGATTCAGAGCCATTCACAAAAACAGACTGGGTTCTATTAGCGAGGTAAGAACGAAACCATTCTAGGGCTGAGTTGTCAAGTCCAAATCTTTCATGTAAACGACTTAGAAGGGCATCATGACTCACCGTGTCAAAGGCTGCAGAGTAATCCAACAGCATCAGAATCGCTTCATTGCCTTTATCGAGGGAAAGAAGGATATCGTTCGAAACTCTAAGCAAGGCAGTTTCACAACTATGATGCGGTCGGTATCCTGACTGCTTCTCAGAATATAGATTATGCTCAGACAAATACTCCTGGAGCTGTTTTAACACAAGTCTCTCTACAGTCTTTCCCAGGAACTGAAGATTGGAGACAGGTCTGTAGCTCTTTAGATCATCAGAACTCAGTTTTGTGGACTTCAAGAGTGGAGTTACATGAGCATGCTTTAGTGAATCAGGAAAATGACCATTGATGAGGGAAGCATTCACAATAGCTGTTATAACAGGAGTTAACTCATTAATGCAGTTCTTAAGTAGCCAAGTGGGTATTGGGTCAAGTCGGGTGGAAGTTGAACGAGATTCTTTGATAGCTCTGTTAACTTGGCCCTGTGTTACAGGAGAAAAAGCATTAAATCGATGATGGGTGCTTCGAAAATTGACGTGGTCGAGATTGCTTGATGGTAGACTCTCAAGGGACCTGACAAGGACATCAATCTTCGCACTGAAGAAATTTGAAAAACGATCAGCAAGAGATCGATGAGGGTCATCATCTGATGGTAGGATGTTCCTTGCTGATGTAGAAGACAAACGATCAACTCTTTGAAAAAGCTGATGAGCATCACAGTCGTCAAGTTGTTCAGAGTAATACTCTGTTTTAGCCTTGGCAAGTTGGTTGCTATAAAGACGACATTCATCCTTCAGGATCTGGCGGTCGATTTCTGCTTTGGAGTGACGATATCTTCTCTCTAGTTGTCTAACCCTCTGCTTACTTTTCCGAAGACCGTCAGTGAACCAACGTGAGTGAGGCCTAGCAGTTACACATCTAGTAATCAGAGGGGCATGCTTATCGAGTATAGCTTGTAGTACCCTGTTATACTGAACAACCTGCTGTTCAAGGTCATAAGCAGGTGATCTGTAAAGTTCAGATTCTAGGATGTCCTCACGGAAAGCTTGGATATCAATGTCTCTCAGTTTGCGAAAACTGATCTCAATTTTTATTGAATCCGGCTTCTTGATGTTAAGTTGGCAGCAGACAGATGAATGGTCAGAAGGAAGAAAGTTTGATGATGAGACATTAGAAATTACATCATCAGATGCTCTTGTAAGTATCAAGTCCAAAGTATGACCCTTCTGATGGGTAGGAAAGTCAATGTGCTGGTTCAAGTTGGCAGATGAAATCAGGTCAAGAAACAAAACTGCCTCTCGATCTCTATCATCGTTGACATGAAAATTAAAGTCACCGCAAATCACAAGATGGTTGGGTTCAGAAGCCAGTCCTTCAAGAAATGTAGCAAATTCATCAAGAAAGATGGAAGATGTTGATCGTCGATCTTTAGTTCTCTGTGGTCTGTAGATTACGACCAGGCGAAGAGGCTTTTGATGTTCAGCTGAAATGAGAACATTGAGATATTCAAACGATTCTAGAGTGCCAAAATCTTTTCCAAGAATGGTGAAATTTCGATGAAGGCATACACCGACACCACCACCCGATCTCTTTATTCTTGGTGAGCTAATGAACTGGTGAGATGGGAGGTCACTGGAGAAATCAGACAAGACCCGGCCGTCACGTTCATCACCTGTCAGCCATGTTTCAGTAAGTGCCAGGATATCCACATGTTGTGACATTACTAAGTCAGTCACCATGTGCATTTTCTTCTTGAGAGATCTCGCATTCCAAAGCACCATATGACATTGTCCAGAGCCCAGAGATGGAACAGAATGATCTTGGGAGGAATTGGAAGCCTTGTTACAGGTTTCAGCATGCCTTCGTATGCGTCTGCCTCCTTTGCAGCCCCTGTGTCTAGGACGTCTATTCAAGATGCCAAGTGTATTGATTGCTTTCCAAGTACATGGGTCAATTCGATGCATGCAGCGTAGATTCAACAGTTCAGCTCTACTATACACAACTCTACGGGTGGTGTTATATATAACGCTCCGTGTAGACGATGAAGAAGAAACTCCATTATCCTCAGCATTTTCACCAGGGCCAGGATTGGGATGTACATCACCAGCTTTTGTCAACTCAGTGCGAAATGTGCAGGTTGAATTGCTGTAGTATAAAATCCTCTTCCCTGTATAGTGATGACAATGGTGGTAGTAATGACTCCTATTCACAGACCAGGTATGAATAGATGAAGAAACAAGATCCTCATTCAAGGTGTTGGACAAACACAAAAGAACCAGTGAAAGGAAGAGGCAAATGCTGAGATCTTTCATTGTGTTCAATGTCCCCTTGGTGAACCACAATAGACTGTAGTGAAGTGAAGGTATGGCTCCAAGCCAGTGCTATGGGTATAGTACAGCCCAAAACTTGAAAAATTGAAACCAGAATATCAAATCCAACCAAGGACAATAAAACTCCCAAATTGTCCTGTTGAGCCAGAAAACTTGTACAGTCAAACTGGTAACAATCTTATAACTAAATTCCAGCTGAACAAGAAAAATCAAGTGAAAGTTGCAAGAGCAGTAGGAGGACAGCTGTAAGGCGCACTCACCACGGTATTGCAAAAAAAAAAAAAAAAAAAAAAAAAAAAAAAAAAAAAAAAAAAAAAAAAAGATTTCAGGGACTATGTTTTTTTTTGTAAACATTCTGGAATATTGTTTGTGGCCAAACTCCGGGTGAATCTACAAAAGAAGGTTGCCTCAAACCCTTATATTCAGGGATTTCTAGCGGTGGTATTGGCTGTGATGATAATGGGGGCAAAATGCCACGTCACCCTTGTGTACTTCTAATGCTAGATCAAATGAAAAGTCACATTGAACAACTACTTTACTCATACGCTGTAATTAGTGCTTGATAACTAGCGAGGGCAATTGCTGCCAGTTGCTGTGGTGAAAATCTCAAATGAGTTTAAGTAAACCAGAAAACAATAAAATGACCATCAAAGTATATACTGTATAGTGCATTGTACTCAACTCAATGATTCTGGTAAATGAAAAATGGACAACATTAGCATGGTATTCCAGAGAAATGCGTATTTTCAAGCAATAGATACATGTATACACTATCACCAATGTGCTTATCTTTGTTTTTCAATAAACCCTCAGAGGGATGATTTTCTACTAGATTTCCAAGAGTTACACCTACTGTGAACATGTAAATGCAAATCTGTGAAATTTAACAATTAACAGGTCTTCATATGAAAATTGTTTTTGGTGAGGTCAAATGTTGATGTGGAAGAGGTTCATCGTGGTGAAGGATTGAGTAGAAGAAATAACCAGTTGTCTCACGATGTAGCAAACGTAGTAGGACAGCGACGTTTCGTCTGCAAGCTGCTAGACTTCGTCAGGCAATGAGCAAAGACGCTGCTGCGCACGGGTTATATAGCGTCGGGAGCTATTGTCTGGCTCCACTCGGGCGTGAGCCGCGCTGTGATTGGCCGGAGCCGCTGGCCAATCAGGGTCCGCGCTGGTGCTTGGTGCCCGCTCGGGCGTGCACCGCGCGCTGTGATTGGCCGATGCAGCCGGCCAATCAGCGTCCGCGCTGGTGTCAGGCACCCGCTGGTGCGGGCGCCGCGCGCTGTGAACCGTGGATGCAGTATGCCGTCGGATGGTAGGTAACCATTCATCAGGGATCTCAATGCCGCTGTCCCTGTTGATATTGCTCGGGTGCAAACGGATCTGGATCGCTTCCTTAATGCGCCGCGTATACCAATGCTTATCATTAGCGATGCAGCTGACCTCATCCCAGTTAGGTGGATGATCGGAGTCCCAAGCATGTTCTGCAACAGCAGAGCTATCGGTGCGCCTAAGCCGAACATCACGGCGATGTTCCTTCATGCGTTCCCCCACAGGTCTACCAGTCTCACCGATGTAGACTTTGTCGCAGGTCGAGCAAGGGATCTTGCGTTTGCTACGTTTGCTACATCGTGAGACAACTGGTTATTTCTTCTGCTGAGGTCAAATGTTGTTTGCTGGAACTACTGTTACTTATGTTTAAAGAAGAATAAAATAATTGGGAAAAGTTAGCTTGTGAGAAAATCAAAGAAAAAATATCAAAGTTTGAGATGTAAACATTGTCCCATTGGCAAAGCAACCAAGATTTGTGATGTCACACATGTACAACTCTACCCTTTCTACATTGAAAATATATGACAAATTATACAAGCAATAAATGTGACACAAACTTCTTGGTTGCATTGCCAATGTGAAGATGTCCATTTAACATTAGTGATTTCAACACCAAAAATGCTCACAATATTCATATTATTAATTCAATATTTCTCAAAGATCAATTGATTTGTCTTATATAGATCTGCCAATTTATTCAATGGTTTCATTCCCCTTTAATTCAATTGTTGAGTTCAATGTGCATTGACCAGGGTTAAAGGGCAATATCAGTCAAATAAAACAGATCTAGAGATAAACTTACTCTACTGATATGACTACACCACCAATCACTTCAGCCATTTTCCTTGTGACTTGGTCATACATGCCTGTGTATAAAAAAAATCAATAGTCAATTTCAATTAATCACTGAAGAATCATGATTCAGATTATCTCTAAAAAATGGATATTGCTCTGAATAGGCATTTCTTTTCATTTATTTCATTAATATGATACCAAGTATCAAAGCGCAGTTGAGAATATGCACATAATAACTGCACTATATATGGACATATTTTATCTTGCAAGTATGAGTTTACAATACGTCATTACAGCCATTTATTTTGATTTTCACACAGCACACTAATCTCTTATAAATGAAGAAATTACGAATTGCCTTTGGTTTTGCCTTTTTTTCTTTCAAATGGATATTATTTGTAAAATAAGCAGATGGTTTAAATGTGACTCTAAGCTAAGAAGAGAAACCATCAGTGACAGTCCATGGAATATGAAACAAAACATTTCTTAAAATGAAAACCTATAAATGAAAATGTGAGGGAATCATATACATCTTTTTTTAATTACTATTTTTATTCATTTATTTTTTTTGGGGGGGGGGCTCTTTTTATTCTGAAAATTGCATCAATAATGATGAAAATATTTAAGAAACATGATTCACATCTGTACATCATAGTACCTTACACTGAAAAGGTTACATAAAACTCAATAGCAGAGCTGCCAACCTGAACAAGTACATTTCAGTATTTTAAAAGCTAAAAATCAGTATTTGGTGAGGAAATCAGTATTTTCAAAGATATGCAATAGGACAAAACATAAAACTGAACTTTAGAAATCAGTATTTTGCATGAAACCATCAGTATTCTTCTCATTTTTCAGTACTAAATACTGAAAATCAGTACTACTTGGCAGCTATGCAATAGATAACATGTATTTCTAAAATCAGACAGGAAAACAAATAATGCAGATTTTTATTATTACAGAAATAAGATCCAGGTGCATCTTACAAGTGTGCATACTGATAACTTTACAAAAAAACTTTTTGGTATGTTTTCCAAATATTGGGCGCTGCAATTCCAAGGCATTTGCCAATGAGTGTGAAGTGGAATCTTGGTTCCAAAGTTACTTTGAATGCAGAGAATTTTCTTAAAATGGAATGTACATAAGACATTGTGGGCGCATCGTGGTCTAGTGGTTCTGACTCTCAAACAGAGGGTTGTGGGTTCGAATCCTAGACATGGAGTGTTTTCCTTCAGCAAGAAATTTATCCACACTGTGCTGCACTCGACCCAGGTGAGGTGAATGGGTACCCGGCAGGATTAATTCTTTGAATGCACGACCGTTGAAAGGCAGCTCGAGCTAAAGCCGGGGTAATAATAGTAATAACAATGTGCCTCGGAATAGATGTTTCTAGATAGATGGCGCAAATGCCTATTATTATTATTATTACATTGTACTTTGAAAACTATCACACATAAGTTTTGTAAATTTCTGAAAGTCTACAGAAGGGCTATAGGGCCTTAATATGCCATTCACTGTAATCAGCAAATGCCATTTTTTCAGAGTCTATATTTAATTGTTTTATTAATAACGAAAAAAGGAATCACTCCCGAGACAATAATGCTAAACCTCTCGACCACAAGCTGAACTGAACAATGGAATCACTCATGCATGCAATGCAATGCACTCCTCAAAATGCAAGAAGCATAATAGCATGAAAATGAAAATTACATGAAAAGTGGATGCACAGATATGTGTTAATCACACGTTAAGGGTTCAGGACTTACCAGCGCTTCCAAACATGAATCCTCCGCCATGTATGAAGACAAGTCCCGGTAGATCATTCCTCTCTTTTACTATGGGTTCATAAAACCTCACCGCTACTCCGCTAAAGTCCCGCACACTTGATTTGACTGTAGACCCAGTCACAATTGAAGGTTTCGGTTTCAGCCATGTGTTTGCCGATTCCCTTGCATTGACAAGAAAGTTTTTCCCATTCAATTTTCCTTTCATCTTAACCTGGATGAAGAGAAAAATAAGTTTAAAAGAACAAATGAGAAGTTTTCAATCAATTATTGATGAAACGTGATTAATTTTTAACAAATGATATTGCTAAAGAATATAGAGAAATTAGAAAGCAGTAAAAAATTAGACTACTAATTTACAAAGGAAACATAAGACTTTTTTGGCAGTCTCTCACCTGCAACGTTACGCGACGCAAGCGTCCGTATCGTAGGTGAAAAACAAAAGAAAACAAGATGGCGGCGTAAACATCAGGCAAGTCTCTATACTGTCTTTTCATGACCTTTTTCTCATTTTTTTATGAATACTTGTTTAAAAATAAAATCCATAGTGTAGAAATGTCGGAAATGAAGTTGTATCCCATCATGTGATTTAGGGCTAGATCTTTTAGAAAGAAAGTAGAAATCTCAAGGCGAGTTTCAGGTTTGTTGGTGGTGAACGCAAATGGATAGAAAGGAAGACCTGGCTTCGTTGAGAATAACCTTACGTTAGTAAATGATTTTTACTCTCTAGGCCTACTAGAAGCCTCCTGCCTGGCTACTTACCCTGGAGGTGTAGACAGAAACAAGTCTACTCTAGCTCTAGTAATGTATTACTAGCTCCCAGAATTTACCCCATTTCTAGCATTATACTTACAAACAATGCAAAGAGTCCACTCTGTATCAAGAATATCTGGGTTTTTCTTCTGCTGTCAATTTCAGGAGGAAGTTTCGGAAGTTTGAACATGATGAACACAACAAGCAGGATACCAGCGAGAGCAAGTAGGCCGACCAGGCCGATGCACACGGCGAGCACAGCCATCCACACTCGCAGTCACAGCCGCTGCTACCTAGCCACCTAGGCTAAAAGTAAAACTTTTGACGTGCTGATGAGTGATGTGGAATCTTCAGTGGGTTCTATGTTAGCCTAGGTGAGCTAAGCCGGAATTTGTCGATCAGAAATGGACTATGTTCATCTTATGTTCCTTATATTAAGCTAATGGGTTCTTTTTCAGCTGAAAAAACAAGAAAATGGTACTAATATTCTCTGTTGCTGGAAGTGATGAAGGCCCAAAAAATCTTTAGCAGCGGTATGCGGTGATATTTTGAGTGGGCGCGGCATCACGTGGAGAGGAGGGCGTTGCGAAGGGAATTTCCCTAATGTCAACAAAAACGCGCATGCGCCAAATCCGATGAAAAAATAAAAACTGATTATTTGATGAGGGTAGGCAAGAGAATTACGATCTAAATCAAAATGTTACTTTATATCGTTTTTTTATGTTATGTTATATATACATATATTTTTTTTTTTTGGGGGGGGGAGTTTAAGGGGGGAGGAGCTACCAGTTTAATCATTGGGGTGATATCAAGTTTACACAATCTCGTGTTTTTATCTTCTTTTTTCGCCCTTCGTTTTCTTTTCTTCCATTTTGCATGGGGGGGGGGGATTCTCCTTTTTTCTCTACTTGAAAAAAAAATCACTGAAACATAATTTTCCCAATATTATGGATACTGAATTGGTGTCAATTTGTTTTGTGGTTTGTCTTTTTATCATACTACCTTTATCAATTGGTTCTGATTATGGATTGATTTCAACTTTCATAATGAAATTATTTTATCAAATGTAATGATGTTGCAATAACCACCCCTTCTCTCCACCCCCCCCCCCTCCCCTCTCTCTCTCTTTTCTTTCCACACATTTTGCCCTTTTTTTCTCTTTCACATGACATCCTTGATAAATAACAACTGGGCTCAATACCACAAATACCGGTATGTGCAAACAATTCATCGCAAAGAAAGATTACTTAAACTCGACTGTTGTGACCAGATGGAGTTATTACACAAGGTTTAACTTCTTTTATGAATGTCCTTTATTCATAGTTATTCAAACAAATAATGCACACGTTTATAATATTGGTGATTTAATCGGTGGAAATGCAGGCATCTGAGGCCCCATCTTACATCAAAGAGTTGTGATTGATCCAATCAACCACAACTATGGAAAGCCAGCAATGTCAACATCTAAAGTGCATGCTTGTTGAAATATTTTCTAGATAATGTGTACTACTACATAGTCTTCTTGAAAATTCATTGTGCTTCTTGTTTACAATGGACATTTTGCAATTTCCTGAAGAAAAAGTTATGACAATGGTGGATTTCCAAGTATTTGAGGTTGACTGGATCAATCGCAACTCTTTGTGAGATGGTGGTAATGCAATGATCAGCAGAAGCAGGTTCCTCGTGTTTATCACACATTGTAATTCCTGTTGGTTGCGCTTCATGAATTACCACCAAGACACTCAAACCATAATTATAGGTGGTTTGAATAAAACGGTAGTTTGTAACTCGCCGTATGGCCGCCATAGAGCAAATGTGACCGAGGTATTAAGAGCAGCTTTAAGAAGGACTGGTGATCCTTTCTTGAAGTAAATCGTACAATAAATTGGCGATGGTTTAGCGCGTAAGAAAAGTACACGTCATTCTTAAAGCCGCTCCTTACTTACAATCAGTTTTATGAAACCCCCCCCCCCGGTTGGATGCTTCATAAAGCAGTTCGTATAAAGTTGAGAGTGGACTTTAAGAACGACTGGTGAACATTTCTTACACACTATAATAATCACCACTGAACATATCATTTATCACAAGAAGGAATCGCCAGTCGTTCTTCAAGTCCCTCTTAACTTACAAACAGCTTTATGAAACGGCCCCAGGGCACTTGATTTTATATGACGGATAATACTCACGCAGAAAAGAAAAAATATAACAACTTGACAAAGCACTGGTTTACAATTTGATTACTTCAAACCTTTATTGATATACCTGTAAATTCAATATTTCACATACCCTGTGTGTGTCACACTTCACATAATTATCTCATGACACATATATGAGACCCTACAGTGTAGTACAGATACTGTACTTCAATATACAAAGGGACCCTTTAACACCATTTTTATTGTACTATAAATTCATATGCCTATGTATTTAATACATATAAATTGTTTTATTCTCTCAGTAAAACCTTACATAAAAAACAAATATAATGCATGTATTACAAATCGATGTACAATTAAGACATAAAAGACATTCATCAACAAAAACGTACAGAATGAGGTAGATTTGAAGCAGTTCCAAGTAGTGTGATCAAATCCCTGAACATAAGTGTGATGTGGATCATTGTAGCCATTCCCCCATTCTAATGACAAAACCACAACTGTCCATTATTTTTATTGTCGGGTGTGAATTGTCGAGACTGACGTCAGAAATATTCGAAGCAAAATGTAAGTTTGGCCAGTTGGAGGGCGTTGTCAAAGCGTGCTGCTAAAATGTCCGAGTTTGGAGTTGTTTTGTTGCCCCACAATGCCATTAATTTTTGTCTAAAATTGCGTACAAGCCCAATGATGTGAGTGCACAAGCATTTAATCTTGAAGTTAAGTTATTGTAGGACTGTTATTTTGACATTTTGTTTCCTTTAATAGTTTAGTTAGTTACAGTTCAAGCTTTGGTATTTAGTTCAGCTTTGTTTACATTCTTGATGCTTCTGTTGTCACCATTTACATGTAACTTTCAACCTACTTCTCCTGTCATTCCTTTCCTATTCAGATGTGTTCATTTATTACATTCCCACATCTAATTCTTTTGTTCAACATTCTTATGATGTAATCATCCCAACGATCTTTTTCATCTCCATCCTCTCTCTCTTATTGGTTATTTTTATGAATTACTTTTTCCACTTTCAGTTGGCTTCTCCATTCTCTTAATTTTCATTGGTTGATTTTGTGTAATTTAAATATATGCTCATTTTGTATTGCCATTATGAGTTTAGCTGAGGCAAATTAGCCCATCAAATAAAACAGTGCACTACCAGACTTCATCAAGTTAAGTTCTATTTTGTTCCTGTGTCTTTAGAGTTAAGTTCCCTCTTCTCCTCTCCGTTTGCTTCTGTTTGATGTGTGATTGAGCTTCTGTTATTCCCATCTTCAGTTGAACATTTTATTTCCCCATATACTGTATCATTTTCAACCCCACATTATCTATATAACTCATTTAATTGCAATTGTAAGAAGGCAGCCCTTTTGGCTAAAATGGTGGCTCTTGCACTTCGACAAGATTTGGAACTTGAAGAGCTTAAGCTTAAGCAGAGGAAAGGGGGTTGCAGGACAAGTTTACAGTTAGTTCGAGGATGACTAGCTCAGTCTGGTGAATCAGACAAATGTAAAGCCACCCAGGCCAAGAGTGATGTCTCCAAGGATGTCTGCAGAGATGAAAGCACGCTACCTTGTAAACTTGAACAGTCTCCTAAGATGACGGATGGTCCTGTTGGAATGGCAGCTTCTACAACCAAGGAGACATCTCAATCAGAGAATCAGCTCGACATGGAGATATCACAACATTTGCAGATGGGTCAAGCAAGCCAACAGCAGCTTCTAGCATCTGTCAACTCACCAAATGCTGAATTAATGAAGTTTGATGGTGATTCGCTGAAATATTATGAGTGTACAATCATTTGACTGTACCATAGGTGATACCTTGTTGTTCAGCAGCAGTTAGCTTCTGAAACTATATCATAGTTTTGAAGGAGCAGCAAAGACAAACAATGCTGAATGATGATGATGCCAGACCAGAGATGTGTAAGAGCCATAGAAATCTTGGATGAGTGGTTAGGAGACAGTTTCAAGATAGAAGCCTGGCTGAGGCGATCGAATGACAGAAGGCCCAGTTATTAAGAGTAACTGCATGAAGCTTAGAGAGTACGCTGATAAATTGCAGTCATGCACCAAGATACTGAGGGCATTGGGAATCATTCAAGAGATGAGATCTAAGAGAGAGCTGCAGAGGGTAATTGAGAGGCTTCCCTATGCCTCAAGGACTAGGTGGGTGAGAGAAGTGAAACATATTAGTGGCACAGCAGGAAGACAACCTATTTTGTCACTGTATATGTGAAGAATGCTGCTGATGAGATGAGTGGTCCTACCTATGGAACATTGCTTCAAGGATCAAAGGAAGGTCGTATCTTCAAAACCAAAGAAAAAACTTCTTCCTCATCTTTTCATCACCAGCAACCTTAGAAATCTCTCTTCTCAACTTCTCTCAACTCATCAGAGTGTATGATCTGTGGTGATAATCATGGATTGTTCAGCTGCTCACAAGTTTAAGACTATGAATCCTGAACAATTATTTCAATATGCTTGTGACCAGAAGTTTTGTTTCAACTGTCTTCAGCTAGGGCACATGTCATCAAAGTGCTCATTGGACAAGGCCCGTTCTGTCGAGGGCTGTAAGATGAAGCATGCAAAGTTTGGTAGTAAATGGAAAAATGATTCGGCAAGAGCTTTGTCAGAAGGGTTCCGAGCCGATCTGATATGCGCCGGGCTACAGTGGGCGAGCAGACTGACGTGACCTTTCGTTGAAAGTTGATGATCATGAAGAAAAGCTCAAAAGTGTGGATTTTGATGTTCGTAATGTCCAAGACGAGATCAAACACCTGAAAGAAGAGAAAGAGCTACTGGTTGAGAAGTTAGAAGATCTCTAAAACAGAAGTCATAGAAGCAACATGGTAATCTCTGGGTTACCTGAAGCTCCAGTTCCAGAGAAGGAAGACTGTCGCAAGACAGTCATTGATTTTCTGCATTTTGTTGGTGCCGAGGATGACACATGACAAATAGAGAGATGTCACCGAACACCAACCCAACTTTCTGCCAGCTCAGGAGAGAAACCTGTTCCCAGAAGGATCCATATGGCGTTTGTAACCTTCACTGCGAAGGAGAGAATTCGTAAGAAGTGCATAGAGAAGCTGAGAGTCACAAAGTATCAGGTCAACAACCAGGAAGTCAGAGTTTTTGTAGCCGAGAATCTTTCTAAACAAATGCAACAACTCCGAAAGAAGAAACAGGGAAAGTTCCAGCAGCTCAAGGAGGATGGCAAGAAACCCTTCTTCTTGTACCCAGACAAACTTCAATTATAAATACAGCATGTATACATCTAAATATTTCAGCAGATAAGTAGTGATACATCCATAAATTCAGAAAGGGTATAAACTGAAATACACATCAAATTAGATTTGGTTTAAAAATGGCAGATGGTGCATTCATCTTTAACAAAAAAATTCTGAAATAATCCAAGTTTTCCATCCTGAACACACAAAAGAATTAGGCAGTTGCTCTGCTCCAACGCTCAACCTTACCTCAAAATTTTGCCATGACAGATTGCTACATTTGGCTTTATTTCAAAAGTTATATAAGCTTCAGTACAAGAGTACACATAATTCCAGACAATTATATATAATTATATCATAAACTTTTTTACCCCTCCCATTTTTACCTGATGCCATAAATTAGATGGTTGATACAGTATGTCTAATAGAAAAGATCAACAAACTTCAGCTATAAATGGAATAGTTAGGTTATTTCAGGAAACAGACAAGAAAGATGCAATAGCAGAAATGAACAAGTAGTCTGCATGTACAGACCCATGCCATGGTTATGCAATTTGCATAGTGCATAATGAAAAGTCTGAAGTAGTGAGACTAGATTCCCAATGTACTGTGGCTGGTTTATGAAGCAGACAAAGGCCCGTATTCTGAAGTCGGGTTTAACTTAAACTCAAGTTTAAAGTTGCGGTTTAAGTATGGATAGCCAATTGTTACATAAATCACTAATTGTAGATATTTCATATTTAAGCTCATTTGGCTCTCAAATCATTCATAATTGTCTAGGAAGTACAAATAGAGGATTTTCTTCACCATCGATGAATCAGGAAAGAGCACAGTAAACAAAAGAAATATACAACGTAATAAAAATTTTGATACTTTTGGCTTCCCATAATTCTAGCACAGAGTTAGACCATGGTCTAAGATAAACCTGACTTCAGAATACGGGCCAAAGTGTTTCAAGTTAATTCTTCACTCTAGACATAATTATTGGTTAAAATGTCAAACAAGAGTCTGTGCTTGCAGACCAGCAGTAATGTGCTAATATCATCACCGGTATTTCAGTATTTATATCATATTTCAGTATTTATATCATATTTCAGTATTCATATTATATTTCAGTACTTTAGAGGCACAGATGTGATGACCAAATAAGCACCAAAATCCCCAAAATTATTCACGATCATACATGTAGCATGACCATCAAAGCCACCACCATCATCATAATTATCATACCACTATGATACCAGTAATTTCACAATTCAGTATTAATGAGGTAAAAGGGGTACTTGTGCAGAATACCGTATATTACCCCAATATTGACAATAAAAAAAAAAAAATTAGAATAAAACAGGGCCCCATCTTACAAAGAGTTACGATTGATCCGATCAATCGCAACTATGGACGGCCAGCAACATCAACATGTATAATGCATGTTTGTTCAAAATATTTTCTATGATGTACATGTATATTCATGCGTTCATTATTTTCTTGAAAATTCACTGTGCTTCTATTTGTTTACAAAGACCATTGTGCCAATTTACTGTAGAAAAAAATATGACACTGATTGATTTCCATAGAGTTGTGATTGATTGGATCAATCGTAAATCGTAACTCTTTGTAAGACGGGGCCCTGATCTGGGACAAGATCACAAAGCAGCTCACTCTTCCAGTCCAACCAGCTTGAGGCTGAGATCCCAAAGCTTCCTGGCAGCCTTATCATCTCTAGCATGACTTTTTAGTTGCTTCACAGTACAATCACTGTATTAAAACAAATACATGTTATGAGAAAGGTATGAATTATGGAACAAATAGATGAAGAAAAAAAGTATACATTTCTTAAACACATAGGCCCGTATTCTGAAGTCGGGTTAGATATATAGTCTAAGTCTGTGCTAGAATCACGGGGAGCCAAAATTCTAACATTCTGTTCATGTTGTATATTTATTATATGTTTACTATTTTGTTTTGTTTTGCTTTCATAATAAAGAAAATACTTTGAAATACTTCAGTTATAATTCCAAGACAGTATGGGTGTCATGTAAGTTAATAAATTGGATGTGTTCTGTTAGGGAATTGTGCCCCGACTGGCTCTCCATAGTTAAACCACAACTTTAAACCAGGGTTTGATTTAAACCCAAGTTCAGAATACAGGCCATAAAGTCTACTGATAAATCTACTAATGAAGCAATGAAAACAGAATGAAGTGAAATAATTCTAAAACTTTTAGTAGTGCAGATTGAGAGCACCATAAAATAAAACTACAACAAAAGCAATAGTGCCAGATACAACCCTAAAATTAGAATTCTGAATGATCAAATAGCTAGGAATAATATGGGGGATAAGACAAGGATTTATGTCACAACGACTGATATAAATTTTCACTTGAAAGTACTGACAAAAATAGACAGACTGAAAGCATTACAGAATAATAATAATATGAACATCTATGATATACATGCTGATAAGCACATGGGATAAGGTACTACACATTGGAACACAAACCAAAAATAAATACATATATAACAAGAATAACCCCCTTCAATCTCTACCAAACCAAGAACCAATAAATTTCCAGGACGACGGGTCGTCACAGGTACCTCTCTGGTAGCTCTGTGTTAGTGCCCCACCCCCTCCCCCATATCTGGTGCTTTTCCCAACATCCGGGGAGGTTTTCATCAATTTTTTTCTGGCAAGTTGTCAAATATGAAATCTTTCCTCGATTTTGATCGGTTGAAAAGCACAGTTCCTATAATAACTGTCAGATAAAAAATCTGACAAGTCATTTCAAGAAACACTTCATCAGTCATCAGCAGATCTCTCCTCTTTATCAATCCAAATTTCAGAGAATGTGATGGAATGCTACAAGTAGATTCACTTAAAAATAATATTTATTGGAAAGCTTTCCCTATTTTCATTTGTTGGATTTTCTAACCAATAATAGGAATATTTTGGAAGACTGTGGTCCATAGTATAGACCAATAGTTATAATAGTTAAAAACTAAGTTAGGTGAATTCCCAAATAGACTGGGAGAATATTATCAATAGGTATTAATAAATTCCTACTGGAGGCAAAGATTCAATTCAATTCAGGTTTATTGCAAAAAAAAACCATGATTGGCAGTCCAGACTGAATTATGTATACACAATGCCAATATATAAAAATAATAAAAATGATTAAAATATCAACAATGATATACAAATTAAAATTAGTTACATACATGCAGTTAAAAATGGAGTTAAAAATGGATTAAAATATGATAGATAATGTAATTTTTGCACATTCATCACACAAATTGCAAACTTATTTAATAATAATCTTGTCAGACTTGGAAGAGTACATACTGTTCTGAAATCTTTTTGTTTTACATGGAGAGAGAGAAATGAAATAGTTATTAAATATAGTTTGTTTTTTACCTATAATACAATCCAGTCTCTTGACCTGCCTTCTCATCAACGCAGCAGTAGATACTAGTTTGAGCGCCCTCTTCAGCTGTTTTGAAGAATGGTTCAATGAAGAAGAGCATGATGGTCCAAACTGCGTTATAGGTGTCTCTGTGACGCAGTAGATCTGTTTCAACAGCTCCGGGATGCAGGCTATAACATGTCACACCAGTCCCTGTAGAAAAGGAATTCAGATTTGGTACCAAAGTGGTTGTGCTGCTTTAGAACTGTTACATTTTGGTTGATAAATTGTGAAGAGGGAAGTTCACGGCATGATGTAAAATCAATTTGAATGAAAGCAGAAAATTAATTGAGACACATTGGTGAAAATTTAGCAAAAATCTGTCAAAGATTACTTTTATCATGTGTTTTTTTTTTTGTGGCATCACAAACAAGCAGCTCCCCCCCCCCTACTCCACACTCCATATGTCATCTGGTATTAAAGCTTCAATTAAATGTATTTTTTTGTCATTACATCTGTGTTCTCAATGTTCCAAGAGACAAGTCTTTACATACCTCTTCCATAAGAAACATACTTTTATTCATCATGAATAATTTTTGGTATTTATATTAAACAACATATGTGGGATCTGCTTGCATATGACATCACAAAAAAAATTCTTACCTTTCAGACGTCTTGCAAGCTCTGAGGTAAAGAGGATATTGGCAAGCTTGCTCTGACTATAGGCACCAAAGTTATTGTAGTTTTTGGTTAACATGATATCGTCAAAATTAATCTTTCCTCCCTCATGGGCCAAGGAGGACACGTTGACGATGCGACTTGGAGCTGATGTCTTGAGTAGGTCTAGGAGGAGAAGCGTCAGGAGGAAATGGCCCAAGTGATTGGTGCCAAACTGCATCTCAAAACCATCTTCAGTCTTCGATGGAGGACACAGTGCAACAGCTGGGTATGAGGGTAAGAGAGAGAAAAAGAGACATTGACAAAGCTCTGTACCTTCATAGTACGATTCCTGCTAAAAGACACAGTAACACATTTTTTTATAAAGCTTTGTTCCTTCATAGTATGATTCCTGCCAAACAGATACAGTTACAGACTTTTGACAAAGCCCTGTTCCTTCACAGTAGGATCTCTACTAAAAGGACACAGTTACAGACTTTTGACAAAGTAAGATTCCTGCTAAACAGACATAGTCATAGACTTTTGACAAAGCTCTGTACCTTCATAGTAGGATCTCTACTAAAAGGACACAGTTACAGACTTTTGACAAAGTAGGATTCCTGCTAAACAGACACAGTCATAGACTTTTGACAAAGCTCTGTACCTTCATAGTAGCATTCCTGCTAAACAGACACAGTTCCAGACTTTTGACAAGCTCTGTATCTTCTTAGCAGAATTCCTGCTACACAGACATAGTTACAGACTTTTGACAAAGCTCTGTACCTTCATAGTAGGATTCCTACTAAAGGACATAGTTACAGACTTTTGACAAAGTAGGATTCCTGCTAAACAGACACAGTCATAGAATTTTGACAAAGCTCTGTACCTTCATAGTAGCATTCCTGCTAAACAGACACAGTTCCAGACTTTTGACAAGCTCTGTATCTTCTTAGCAGAATTCCTGCTACACAGACATAGTTACAGACTTTTGACAAAGCTCTGTTCCTTCATAGCAATATTTCTGCTAAACAGACACAGTTACAGACTGATAAAGCTCTGTACCTTCATAGTAGAATTCCTGCTAAACAGACATAGTTACAGACTTTTGACAAAGCTCTGTACCTTCATAGTAGGATTCCTTCTAAACAGAGTTTCAGACTTTTGACAAAGCTTCCTTACCAGCATTGTTAAGAAGCACATGCAGTGATTTCTCCTCTCTCTTAATCTCGTCTGAAAACTCTCTGATAGACTTCATCGAGGCAAGGTCCAGTCTCTTGACCACTACATTGGAGCTTCCAGATTCTCTGATGATATCCAATTGCGCTGCCTTAGCCTTCTCCATGTTTCTGCAGGCCATTATCACACGGGCTCCTGGCGCAAAGAATAGAAAACAATAGAAGCAAAACGGTTGTTACAGAGCAGTATGTGTGAAGATTTTAAAGAATTTCATGAAGGCTCATTATGATATATTCAACTCAAAAAAAAACCTGTGAATGGCAAATCTCAAGTCTCAATCATAATTATGTAGTATTTAGATCAATAAATTTCAAAATATAAGTTTTCCTAATGCACCTAAATTTTCAGTCCTTAATATTGATAGTGCACTGATCAAACCAAAGTGCAGTACTGGTACACAACTACACAACTACACATGAAGTATGTGTGCACAGTAACAATGTAAGTTACAATCACTTTAAATAAACCATGATGGCATTTATAAGACATAAACACAGACCTCAAGTATTCAAGGAATTCCTTTCTACCAGGTACTTGTTATTACACCTGGGTGAAGAGTGACAAAAAATGTAGATAAAACACTCGCCAAAGAATGAGAGAGTGGCAGTGGGATTTGAACCAGAACCTTAAGGTTTGAAGTCCAGAAACTTATCTACTGAGCCAGAACAGCTCCACAGAAATCTCTTCAACCTTTTAATACAGAAATTAACTTTCTACCTTCATGGGGAAATTAAACTTTGAAGAGGTACATGTACAGTATATAACTCGTCTTGTATTATCTGGGACCCATTTCATAAAACTTTTTATAATAGCAAATTTGCAACATGAGTTATAAGCTACTGAAACCCCTCAATCTGACTGGTTGATAGAAAATTTGTTACAGAAATTGAGCATTTGCTACTATATCAAGTCTTTTAAGACAGGGACTTGGTCTAAAACAATGCTTCAGCTTTTGTGAATATTACAAAGATAACTTGCATTTAAAGGACAAGTCCACTCCAACAAAAATTTGATTTGAATAAAAAGAGAAAAATCCAAGAAGCAAAGCACTGAAAATCGGGTGTAAAATAAGAGTTATGACATTTTAAAATTTTGCTTAATTTCACAAAACAGTTATATGCACATTTCGGTCGGTATGCAAATACGGGGACTGATGACATCACTCACTATTTCTTTTGTATTTTATTGTATGAAATATGACATATTTTCTCCTCAGAATTGTCCTGTGAAACAAAGTTTTATTCCTCCCTAAACATGTGTCATTATCATTGTTACAATATTTTATGGTTCAGTTAAGTTGGTCCTTGATGTCAAATTGGTAACAAGGCAAAAGCAATTTTGTGTCTCGCCCACTTATGAAAATAACCAGAAATATCGAGATTTGTGAGGGCACGCAAGATTGAAACTTCATTGTGAAATGACTGGGATGGAATGACACTTGTCATAAGAACCTTGCACATAAACTTTAACGTTGACCTCAAAATGACTTTTGACCTTACTATGTGACCTCCGACTGCAGTATGACATGCAGGTCTCCCAAGTCCATCTACCATCCAAGTTTGGTTGAAAAGTGACTTCTGGTTGCGGAGTTAGGTGTCATAAAAGAGTCTTGCACGTAAACTTTAAGGTTGACCTGAAAATGACCTTTGACCTTACCATGTGACCTCTGACTGCAGCATTACATGCAGGTCCCCCAAGCCAATCCACCATCCATGTTTGATTGAAATACAACTTACAGTTGCGGAGTGACATGTAGGTGTCATAAGAGAGTCTTGCATGTAAACTTTAATGTTGACCTGAAAATGACCTTTGACCTTACCATGTGACCTCCGACTTCAGCATAACATGCAGGTCCCCAAAGTCCATCTACCATCCAAGTTTGGTTGAAAATTGACCTACAGTTGTGGAGTTAGGTGTCATAAGAGAGTCTTGCATGTAAACTTTAACGTTGACCTGAAAATGACCTTTGACCTTATCATGTGACCTCAGACTGCAGCATCACATGCAAGTCCCCCAAGTCCATCTACCATCCAAGTTTTGTTGAAAAGCGACTTACGGTTGTGGAGTTATGTGTCATTACAGGTTTGTGACGGACGGACTACGGACTAACGACGGACGACATTTGGATCACTAAGTCTCGCCTTCACCTCTGGTGGGCGAGACAAAAATTGAAATATTGTATAATTCAAACAATAAAAAACAAAAGAAATAGTGAGTGATGGACATAATCGACTCCCTCATTTGCATGTCACTGAGTTGTGCATTTAACTGTTTTGTAAAAAATAAGTGAAACTTTGAAATGTCAAAATTTTATTTTACATCCAATTTTGATCAAATTTTCAGCATTATACTTGTTTGATTTTTCTCTTTTTATATGAATCAACATTTTCTGGGGTGGACTTGACCTTTAAGCTTGTTCACTTGTGCTCCAATACCAATTGACATATGAAAATAAAAATTGACATTACCTCGCTTTGCTAGATCCTTAGCAGTTTCCTTGCCAATTCCTGTATTGCATCCTGTAATGATGACCGTCTTGCCGTCCATACGAGCATTGCTATGGCAACGACCTCCTTTTAACCACTTTCTAAGAGGTTTCCATGCTACAACAGCAACTTAAAAAAGAACATGAAATATAATTTTTTTAAAACAGACTAAAGTGGTTTGGAATGATTAATGTAGAAGTGAAGGGCAGGCAAAAGTAATTAGTTTGTTTAGTTTGTGGTAGGGTTATATCATCTTAACCTACCTACACACTGCCTGAATTTGCAATAATTGAAAGGCTTTTACATTGAAGTGAATGGGGACTTTCTGGAGCTCTTCAATATATACCGGTTTGACAAAAGAATAAACTAGGTCACTAAAACAAATTCTATTTAAAGCATTTTTATTCCATAATATTAATAACTCAAGAATCCAATGTCATGTGATGTATCGTGTGTGTGATGCCCTGTTACACTACAGTTAGTATCCATGCTCTCATAATCGAATCGGTTATTGGATTGTAAAGTTACTCCAAAATAAAAATTGAGTTGAACATACAAGAGCACTTTATCATTACCAGCACGTGCGATTCTTATATGCACAAATAACTATAACATTGACAAACTTCCATGATCAAGTAACTGAGATTGCATAGGAGCTAAATCCCCCGGTCGGCGAGTAAGTCTGCAATTACTTCAATGATACCAAAGGTAAAAAAATACCCAAGACCAAGTAAAAAATAAAAAAAAATATGTAAAATTTTCGTGGCTTAAATGGCTTACCGACAACAGCAACAGTAAGGACGGTAAATAATTCCATGATCAATTAAGATTCCGGAGCAAGATTGAAAGTATTGTCACACAGCCTCACATTCACGTACCACAGACACAGCTACAGACAACAAGGTGTTTGGGGATTTCCCCCTGCCGATAAACATTTTGCACACGTTACGAACGTTACGGTTCTGTCGCAACTGGAACTTTTGCTATATCATTCCAGGAAGTTTTCCAGCAGGCGCGGATCCAGGGGGGGGGCACAGGGGGCACGTGTCCCCCCCCCCCCCCCTATGAGAAGAAAAATTAAAATTTGTAATGTAAGATTGTCAAATTTTGTTTGGGTACGAAATATCCTTAATTTGTGGTTGAAAACCTTTTTTTTTTGGGGGGGGGGTTGTCAAAATTTTCCTCCGTACAATTTGTCCCCCCTCCCGTTGGAAAATCCTGGATCTGCCCCTGTTTTCCAGGAAGTTATGATTTTCGGGAATGATACAATTTTCTGACTACTATGTCAAAATCTATCACGAAATTGGATCTTCTAATTAGAATGTCATATTTTTACTCCCTCGCAACACTTTATAAACTTTGCCCATTGCGTCATCTTTGGCCCCCTCAAAATTTTTGGCTCAATTGCGGCACCGCACTGGGCCCTCTTTAATTATTTGTATGTGTGAGTGTGTGGATAGAAGAAAATTACAACTTATGAAAGACTGGAGAACATTTGGAAAATTCCAGGATATTTTGTAAATTTCCAGGAACTCTCAACGGTAAATTCCGTTTTGAAAAGTGGAAGGACTGTGCTTCGCTCACGGACCCTGCCCTCCTCCTCCTTCCTACTCGATCAAAAAATGTATTTCTAGCGTTACCATGGGATGTTTAAAAAAAGGATGGAGTACCAGCTTACTAATTTCCTTTTTATCTATAGCCACGTTTGATGCATGCCGCAGGGATTAAAAAAAAATGTCAGGCATATGTTTCACTGGATTTTCTTGCAGGTTGTAGACAAAACAAACAAAAAAGATTCTCCTAACCACAGTCTCCAGTTACAAAAAAAAAATGGAAAATATGCTTTTGTAATTACATGATCAGGTTGAATATTATGAGCAGACACATTGCCAACTTTTACATGGGGAAAACAAAAATAAATGTTCAATATTATTTTACTGAAATATGATTTAAATTACTCAATCTCTCTGCCTCCCCTCTCTCCCTCCTAATACAACCCCTCTCAATCTCCTCGGACTCCTCCATGGCTTTCTCCTAATCTCTCCCTCTCCTCCTCCCTCCAAATAGCTCCCCTCTCTCCCTCCCTCCCATACCCCCCCCCCTTCATCCATCCTAATCTCTCTGCCTCCCCTCCCTCACTCCCTATAATTACTCCCCCCCCCCCCCTCTCTCCTCTATCTCTCTTTCCTCCTAATCTCTCTCTCCCTCTCATTCCCAGCCTCTCTCCCAATACGTCCCCCTCTCTCCTCCCTCCTAATCTCTCTGCTTCTCTCTCCCTCCCTCCCATACCCTCCTCCCCTCTCTCCAGTAGCAGATCCTGTTAGAAGCTCATCTAGCCCCAACTCCTACTGAAAACCTTTTTTTTTTTAATTGTTGAAATCTTTCTGAACATAAATGCCCTCCTTTTGGAAAATCCTATAGATCTACCTCTCGCCCCTTCCCAATCTCTCTCTACATAAATACCCCCCCTTCTGAAAACTAGATCCACCTCTCGCCCCCTCCCAATCAACCTCTCTCTAAGCCTATCAAGATTTCACTCTTTCTTCAGTTGTTCCTTTCCATCTGTCAGTATTTGAACAACTGCTGTAAATCAATTCAAATACAGGGATTAGCAAAACCCACTCAATTTCACGCATCACCAACAACTTTCATCAATCAAATTTGGTTTCTAATCAAAAGACAACAGACAGCATTTACATTCTGGCAAGTACAATTATCAGAAATGACCACAAATTTATTGAATCAAATGACATCGATATATCCAATGATAATACATGTATATATAATTTTGTGCGATAATACATTGGCGACTGATAAAATATCATCTGTGTTATACACATCATTGTTTCTTCACTTGCACCTGTGTTTCAGTACATAGTAAACCTGATATGACTAAATTAGTATTGCTGTGAAAATACACACTTAACATCACACTCTTGACAACAGAAAAAATTATTCTGTAACACCCAATAAACGTTGATTTAAATTTTAACAAGGATACCCACTGCAGCTCTTCTGAAGGCATTTAAACATGCTACAATGTTCAGCAGTTGATTGGAATATCATATACCTTCACAACATAGGCTGTTATTTTTACCAAGACAAAATATAAAATACAGACAAATTGGCAATTGATAACACACAAAAAAATTCTAGCAGTCAAATTGGCATTTGTCAATGGTTAAGTAAAAGCTTGAAAGCAAATTAACGGCAACATTAAACAGATGATCGAATCAAGGTTTTTTATCTCCTTAGGAGAAAGTCTTGTGATTCAAAGAAAAATCTTGTTAAAATATAAAGATAAACATTTCAAAAATGTCAGCCAGGTCTATATGATGGTGCAGCATTTGTAGGAAAAAAGAATGGATACCCTAAAACATTAAATCAGTTTGGACCATATAAGCATTGGTTTGATAAAGACTATGTCCACAATTGATTCTTTCTTTGTGAAAGAAACCAAGAAATAGAAGTCAAGAAGACAATAGTTAATTCTCAAACATTGATGGACTCCATCATGCTACATGAATGGAAGTTCACACTGACAAAAAGTTTACTGTAAAATAATATTTTTGAAGGTTTGAGGAAAACCCATTAAAGTAAAAAAAAAGTTATCAGAATTTAATGCTTTGAATTGTGGTGTCATGTGTGAGGAGCTTCCCCATATTGTGTAAAAAAAATATTGCTTAAAAAAATTGCACATACTTTTTATTGTATCTTCCATAAATCAATGGACAAATCATTTTACAGTTACACTCGCTGCAAAAGAAAAAAATATGTCATTGTGAACCATTATAGATTGAAATTTAAGCATTTTATGTCTTCCAAAACATACAGGGTAGCTGATAGTCTATGATGTCACAAATCAAAGATTTAGAATTCTTATAACTTTCTTCATCTTTGTTGGATTTTTGTCAAATATTCACCAATATTTTTCTTTACTTTTTTGGGGATTTTTACAATAAACTCTTCATCAGTGTGAACTTTCCCTTTATTAACATTTATCAAGGTTAAAAAATACATGTAAATAGATTGAACATTTTTTCCCCAAAAATTTTATGGCTTTACTGTGCGATACTGTACATAGCAAATGCTTCTATATACTTTAATAATCAATCGCCAATAAAATGCAAGGTTTAACATTGACATATTCAATACAATTATAATTCATCATATATTTCATGACTTAACCATCAACTACCTTAACTGAAACATCAGTCATGTATATCCTATTGTTTATGTAATTTGTATTGTACTATAATTCATGCATTTTGAAATGCCGAATAAATACCAGTAATACAATGCATATAATCATCAATTTGGAAGGTCACACATGCATGGAGAAAAAATAATGTGTTAATCTTCCAAATCTTGGAAGCAACATTACTGTAGATGTACAGTACAGATATAATAATAGTTTTTGAGGTACAAAATATACTAAAGGTAAAATAGTACAATCAAACTCCTACTATTCAGCAAAACATTGTGCGTGTCACATTATACTTGTAATTGGTATTATAGAAAATACTTATCATGCTTATAGACATCACAAATTGTACTTTATGTCATATACCCTGTAATTAAGAAGAGCAAGTTATCATACAAATCTATCATTCTGCATACAGTCTAACCTGTGAAGTCAAGCCTATATTAAAGAGAAATTCCAGTAGTTGCAGTAAACACTGATTTCATGAGAAAGTCTGTAAAACAAGGCTTAATTGTCAGTATATCATCGAGGATCTAGATCTGGTACAGTTACATTAACTGAACTTTGTGAAATCTTGAAATCTACGCTGAAAAATGTTCACAACGAAAATCCCCAACACAGATAAGCGCACGTGGGACAATGTATATTTTTTTGCTTAGAGCATCGGGCCCGACGCCCTACCCGAATCCTGTGCTTATTTGCTGATTTCTCAGCACTTACACAATTTCTTCCAGAATCCTTTGGCACATGCCTTTTATTTATACAAACAGACACTTTGGTGGTCATTTCATTAGATTCTGTACGAACTCATTTTTATATCGTTACCAAAACTAGCATTTACCTTTAAGGGGAAAACATTTCAGTTAGTCACAAGCTTACCCTCTGTTTATCCGTAGTCTTGTTTTGTTTACCCAAGTAAATAAATTTTATCACTCTACACATGTAAAAATTGTTTTGTATAATTTCATCATATTTGTGAACTAATTTACTCCTTATAACTTTCATTACATACTTTACACAAACCAAGTTTTGTCAGCCTCTCATGTAATATTACTCTCCTGCTTTTCTTTTGAGATTCCCCAATCCATTTTACATTCATTCATGTTCTTATTATATGCTTGTACATATAAATGTATCGTATGATTCTGTCTATTTTCAACAAAAATTACATCAAGGAATGGATGAATTAATATAAGGGCCACCGCACACCTGACGACCCGACTGACCTATGACTGGCTTGTGACTGAGTGAGGGGAGATGAATCACAAGGTAGTCATAAGCCTCGACACCGCACACTTTGCAATCCATTTCCATGCCGTCTGCTTTTTGCTTTTTGCCGTAGCAACTGAGAAAATTGCTCTTACTACTGCGCACGCACGTTGTACGCGTCATGCAACTCTGCCGTCTGATTGGCTGGATGATGGATTGAGCTTGCGATCCAGTCATAAGGATTCGACATGTCAAATCCTTACGAATTTCCTTGCGACTCTGACCGGTCTGCGACTCTCGAGCTGGCAAGCGCTGTGACGTCACATCTCCCCTCACTCAGTCGCAAGCCAGTCGCAGACCATTCAGGTCGTAAGGTGTGCGGTGGCCTTAACACTGGCTGACTGTAGATAGTTGAATGCACTCATTGTAGTATAAGCGTCATTTTTAAATGCTATCCATTTTCATAAAGATAATGAATTCTATAGATACCATCCTGTCTGCTGGTGTAATGTACCACATGTACATCACAATAGCTTACAACAATAGGAAAATTAAATAATATAGTAGATTTAAAGAGTGCACAAGCTCTACGACCTGGCAACCATGACAACCAAGATATTGGAAGAAATTACTAAAGAAGTTTCCAAAAATAGGAATATTCTTAAATTTCATATTCAATACTAAAGAAAAATTGTCACAAAAATAGGAACATGTTAAAGTGTAATTCTTCTTTTCCAAAAATAAAAATAATAATTATAATACCAACATGGTTATATAGCATGTGCATATTACTGCCAAATGCATCCTTATATATGTGCACTCAAAATATTTCCATTTATAGGTACACTTGGCCGGTATGTTCTGCACAACTCCTGATTTCATATCTTAAAGGGGAATGAAACCTTTGGAAAAAGTGGGCTTGTGTGGAAACAGAAAAATCAAAGAATAAGATCAAAGAAAGTTTGAGAAAAATCAGACAAGTAATGAGAAAATCATGAGCATTTGAATATTATGATCACTAAGGCTATGGAGATCCTCCTATTGGCAATGCGACAAAGAAGTGTGATGTCTCTTATGAATATCTTTCCCTTTGATGGACTATGCCCCCAAATTTCTCTTTTTGCTCTTTCTTATGGTGATACAAACTCTTTATCCATATTATTCTTTGAAAATCTGTACCATGTTCAAAAAGCTTCATGAAACCTCACACAAGGAAATCTGAGTTTCAAGTTCAACAAGCCATTGAAGCATGATATACAGTATATATATATATATATCGTCGTACGCACCACAAACCGTCCTCTCTGGAATATATACAGTGCGCTATCGCGCCTCGCGATTTCACCACGAACAGTCTGCTCTGTTACGATGCCCACTGTAGCGTAAATAATTCACTTCAAGAAAATATAAAGATAAGGGATGGAACTTTGGAACCTGAACTTTCAAACGAAGACACCGGTAAATAATTTGCTCTCCGTGTAGGTGCACTTATTGCTGGTTTTAAAAAAGCTTTTCTTTAAATGCGTTTTCTGCAAAACTAACTTTCGCATTGAAGTGTGCAGAGAGGACGGTTCGTGATGCGTGCGACGATATGTATATATGCACCTCGCCCTTGACATTCCCGTGATGCAAATTTAGCACACGGTCCACACTGGTGCACTATATAGGTATAAAAATATCACAGTGACAGATTTGAATAGATTCTTGTGGCAAAAATATTATATTCATTCTTCATATCAAACACACACAAACACATGAGCACATTCATAGGATACATACTGGCATGGACTGGCATCATTCTAACAGCATCATACAAATAGGCCTTAGAATATATGGGAATTCATTAGTGTTGTTTTATGACTTAGGACCTTACATGTAGTATCAAAGCTATCAAGTTATCATTTCATTTCAAGTAATGACAATTGCAATAATAATGACAATGGAGATGATGATGATGTTGAGGATGACGATGATGATGATGACAATGATAATGATGACGACGATGATGAAAATGATTAAATAACCAACCTACATTTCCAAAATTACTTCCAGCCCATTTCAAACAGTCAACGATATACGAAAATAGTATCAACCATAAATACTAACTCTTATAGTACACATAAACCACTATTCACACAAAAATAGTAAACCCAAGCCTATATGAAATATATTCACATTTAGGGATGTTAACTGCTCCTAAGCTGAAATATGTAATGTGACAGGCTAGTGATGTCATTTGTAGGAAGTATATTGAAGCGGCTCTGCACCTTGTTGAATACAAACATGTTGCCTGTGAAGGTGTCGTAGAAGGTTGCATGGAGCCGAATTTGGTCCGTTTCTGTCCGTTTACTGATGAAGTCGTACGACTGGAGATGTTCAAGCTGCTGAAGAACGTTGATCTGGAGGAAGAAAGGAAAGAAATTCAGATGAATAGAGGCAAAAATATATGTTTGAACGATACCGTTCACTAGCGTATAGTAGCGTTCCATGAAAGGGGAAGGCTAGGGGCAAGGGAGGCAGAGTGCCGCCCCTGCATCACAAATTTTGATGGCCTTTTTTTTCAATTGTTGGAAAACGTTTGACAAGAAATTGTTTCCGGAGCTGGTAGGGATCAATCAGCAATATTTTAATACATCTTCTTTTTAGTATTCAGAATGTTTTCCCCTCCTGATAAGGGTTTGTAAGTATCCCACTTCCTAAATTCCTATAATACTTTCACATACATTTGATCTCAAACCACAGAAAAGGAGTTTACCTTCACAACTTTAAGTTTCAGTTGTTTGAAAAGGAGGAATTAATCAATTAATTAATGTACCCTTCCAATAAGTTCCAAATAAGCTATTCTTTTACTTTTAATATTTGGAGACCAAATTACTAATTTGGATTATTACAGATATCCTTGCTTGACAAATTATTGTTGATTTTGGCTTTTGATGTGGAGAGTCACAAATATGTATGAAAACTATGAATAAAAATAAATACAGTATTTCTAAGTGTTACATATTACAACCCAAGCCTTAACCCCATATAGCCCAGGGGGCCTAAAAGGCCCCCCCCTCGACATTTTTCGCGATAATTTCTAAATGCAAAAAAATAATCCGCTGAAATTTCATGACTTTTTTCTTTCAAGTCTCCCGCACATTTTGAGACCCTGTTTGCAAATATCGGGGGTGTACTTGTGGAGATATAGCATATATTCGTGACCAATGTCACCGAAAATGGCAATTTCCATTGACTTTTGTGTGTCCAATGTATGGGTTTTACAAGAAATGTTGTCAGATGAATGTTTTTTCTGTTTTTTCCTCACATAACTTCCTTTCGGGCTATCATCAACTATTCTAGATAAAAAAAAAACAATAAAAAAATAGAGATTTCAGAACAAAGAAATACATAATAAATTAAAAACAAAGAAATACATAAGAATTTGGAAACACGGAAGGAAACAAGAATATTATCGCGAAAAATTAGCATATGCGCATAATTAATTACTATTATAATCTAATAATTATACAATTTCAATACAGTTGAGTGAGCTGTCTTTTAGATTACATGACTGGCTACTAACATGCTTGATTCCATTGCATTTTCTCAAAAAATGGGGGGAAAACTACAAAAAAATAAAAAATTCCTTGAAAAAATTTGAATATTTGCATAATTAATTAGATAAATAAAAAATGATAATAAATATCACAAATTTGACAACGCATTCTTGTAAAATACATAATGAGACACCCACACACCAAATTTGGTCGCAATCGGTCGATAAACGGCCGAGATTTGAGGGGGGGGGGCCTAATAGGCCCCCCCCCCCCCCGGGCTATGCAATTTCAAAATAGCCCGGGCTATATAGGGTTAAACCCCCATTTCACAGAGAGCAAGACCTGTGAAAGACTGCTGTAAGACCATGAAACTTGCTTGATCTTTTAAGGGTCTTTCAACGAACTTTCAAAGATCTCTGAGATCTTTCACGATTCTTGATCGATCTTTCATTGATCTTCGTGGTCCTCGTGAGTCCCTAAACTTTTTGAAACGGTTCAAA
Organism: Lytechinus variegatus; assembly: GCF_018143015.1. Lineage (NCBI taxonomy): Eukaryota > Metazoa > Echinodermata > Echinoidea > Temnopleuroida > Toxopneustidae > Lytechinus > Lytechinus variegatus. Next base: position 19,594,124 of record NC_054755.1, on the reverse strand, counting down.
ACGGTCTTTCAGCGGGCTTACAGGAAAACTGTCTTTTGATGATCTTTCAGTGGTCTTTCAATGAACTTTCAAAGTTCTTATTAGTCTTTCCATGATCTTTTGACAGTCTCTCAAGATTTTTGCAGAGATTACTGTACGACAGATCATTGAAAGATCAACCACAGATCATTGAAAGACCAGGCAAAGTCCATGGAAAGAATCTGAAAGATCACTTGTTGCATAAAAGATCTCTGAAAGACCATTGAAATATCTCTATTGGACAAGTCTAGACCAGTAAGAAAAAAAAAACCTGTCATAAATTAATACACACAAAGGTTCTGCACTCTATAAAGGATGAGGCCTAATTAAAGTTGACAAAACCACACCCACAAAAATGTCAATACCCATTGACTAACACACCTCCATGGCAACTGGCTGGAATAATCCCCAGGGAGTTGAGGATGCGCATATGCTGTTGCAGGATTGGCTGATAAATCCAAACAGGGGCAATAATAAATCTCTAAGGGCTTATGTGTATACACATATGTTTGAAGCCTTTATTCCATTTTTCCCAATTCCCTTTTTACAGGGACCAAGCAGTTCCAGAAGGCAACGGTTCATCTATTGAGAGACTAATAACTCACCTGCGCTAGTTTGTCTGTTTTACTCAGCTTGTTCTCATCGTCTATGATGGCAGAAAACTTTGCTCCTTTTCTCCCACCTCCCTCGAACTCCACCTCTTCTCCTGGCTTCTCCATGTGCTGCTCATACTTCTCCAGGGCCGGGGATCCATAGGAATGGAGCCAGTTGTTTGTGAGATCCAGCGAGTGTTGGGATCCAGAGCCGGCATGACCCGTGGGCCTGGAGACAGGAAGGTTCCGAAGTGCTTCTCCTGCCTGTGGTGTGGATTATTCAAAAATGGAAAGAAATGATGAAAATCCATATTTTATTATTCGAAATAGACATGAAATACTCTGAAAATTTGCTTTGCCCAATAGATCTTGGGCCCGGCAGCAGGTGTGCAGCGCCAGATCGACGAGCCTCTATCCCTTTAATCGTTGAACGCCAAACAGGTTAGCAGCAACTCCCATCTTTTAACTTTTTTTAGTCTGACGCAGCGAGGGTTTGAAACTCCAACCTCCCGGTTGTGAGAAAAAAGACGCTCTACCAACTGAGCCAACACACCGTTTATAAACAGACATTTAAATGAAATGCAAGTGTACACAAAATTAGGGAGGTATTTTTTGTTGAAGTATTGACAATAATAATCCTGAATGAGTCTTATTGGAGACAAGATATAAAACAAGATACAGTATAAACAACAACTGGTATACTGATTCAGTCAGGGTTTAGCTGCATGACTAGAGACTACATGTATATTGTAGCATTCATACACCTCTCTTGCAAGATGGGGGTGGGGGTTGTTATAACAGTATACAGACCTTTTATCATCATCCACATTTATTATGAATATTAGGGGTATTAGTAATCATTTATATTTATAACCAATGAACGCAGACTTAAAAGCGCTCTTGGTGCAGTGACAGATACAAATTTTGACCAACGCAAGTACATGTATGTGACATCACTATAATGCATCGAAAATGCGCATCAATTATGTTCTTTTGTCGATACATGTAGTTATCAATATCAGTAAGATATTTTAGCGATATGTCGACAGACAATTTTCTTACCGATAACAGCCCTATTACAGACACGTGACTTACTATGTACTGTAAAAAATAGTCTTGCATTAAAAATACTGACATTGAGGATTGAGAGGGCTGTAGCAAAGACACTGCGAGGGGATGACTGCATACTTTTGCAATTTTTGGTTTGAAAAGCTCTTTTTGTACAATGGGAAGGATTAGGTTACTGTTTTTTAATGTTTGAAATATGTAATGAGCCTTTTGTTTTTACTTTGTATACATGAACAATTCAGCCATTTGGCTGCGACTCATGTTTTTAATAAACCTTGAATTGAATTGAATTGGATAGTAAACTTTTCATATCAGCGTGGGTTCATACATAAAACATACATTGTAATTGCCTGGGGAATGATAGAATGGATGAGGGAGGGGAATAGGGGCAGTATAAGGGCATAATTTCACATCTCCTTTCTCTAAGATTGTTTCACATTTTGCTGGCATTTTTAAACATCTCCTTCGCCTCTCCCCCCACCCCCTCTTCTTTCTCCCCATATGTTTTATACACAAATCCATATGACTGAATATACTGTACAAGTTACCAAACGCTGTTGGCGTTTCATCATGTGTCACGTCTTCCGATTGTTGTGTCTTTGTCTATTAAAAGCCACTTACCCTACAGTCTGTATGGCCACAGACGATTACATCGGGTATAGCCATCTTCTGGATGGCCAGTTGAAGTCCAGCCATCTCACCACTGGGAAAGGCAGGAGCTGTTGACTCGGCTGAAGACTCACATTTACAGGAGTGGGGAACAAAGTTACCAGGGTTGCGAATGATGAGGAGCTCGCCACACTCGGCCTTGAAGATTCGGGACGGGAGGAGACGCCCGTCCATACAGGTAACCAGTACAGCTAGCGGCTGATAAAGAAAAAGAAATAAAACAACCATTGATTATCAATTTAGAACACAGAGTTCTTTATCAACATCATTAATGGTAATTAGGTATAAAGATAGCCAGTCATCTTAGAATTGGTCCTGGATGCTGGAGGGCCAGACTGTTCCTAGCCTCTGTCACATTCATCCAATGATGAATAAACCATCCTATGGTTATCTTTATATGTTTATCATGGCTTTGATAATTGTATACATGTAGGCTTGGGCAAGTTCTGTTTTTCCCAAAATAAATAGGCTGGAGGGACGAGATGTAATGTGAAAACAGAATAGTTGATTTCTATTGGAGCTGTAAAATTATTAAATAGAAGTTAATCGAAATACCAATAATTACAAAATTTGGAGACAATGATTGATTTTAGGGAATCACAATTATTTTAATTACTAAAAAAGAATAATTCAGCATCCCATAGAGGTTACAATTAATACAGACATCAATAATCTGGAATCATCTCTGAAGAAGTAGAAAGCAATGATTTCCTCAATAAGTGGGGACTCTATTACTCTTTTCCAAATCTTTACCATGCTTTAGCTTAGCTGGAGTAAAATGGAGTCTGCCAGATCCGGGCCATGACAAGAGCCAGCCTTGAAGTGATGACATCACTGAAAATACTATGCAGCAAAGTTGCATTCATGATCGCGCTCTGAGTTCTCACTTCGCACACACCACGAGCAATTTGCGCCCTGCCGCCCTCTGCGTTTTCTGCAAGGCAACCAAATTTTAGCAAACTGGTTCATTGTACAGAATGATGGTGAGGTCTAATCCTCATTCGTCTAATTCCAGTTGGTCCAATTGCCAACTCGTCTACTATCATTTGGTCTATCATCAGTTTGTCCACTCTCCACATGGGGCCCGTTGCAGAAAGAGTTGCAATCAATCGCAACTCTAAAAATCATGCGCAACATGATTTTCAACCAATCAACAGCGCGCATTTGGGACTTGCGATTGATTTTTTGACTTGCGTTTAAACGCAACTCTTTCTGCAACGGACCCCAGGTCTTCTTTCATTAGTCTAATGCAATTCCATCTAATAACCAGTTGGTCCAATAGCCATTTAGTCCATATACCATTGGAGTAAGTGTTAAAGTGTGCAAAATGGATGAAAATAAAATAGACATTAGACCAACTGGTCATGAGACGGAACGGTCATAGACGAAATGGCAATTAAACAAAGTGATGATTAGACCAAATGGTTGTTAGATGAAATGTTGATGGACGGATGACTAATCTACGTGGTGAGTGGACGAGTTGGCAGTAGACGAATTGGCAATTTACCGATGGTGATACTAAAGCTAGTAATAAACCAACAGAAGTTGCCCAAAAAAAAGTCGAGTGAAAACGAGGATAAGAGAACGTTCACAAAATCATAACCAACACTCACATTTATAACAAAACCATCATTTATTATCACTGAAAAAATAAAGACAATTTTGGACTTCAGGGTTATTCAACCCTAATTCAAATTCATCAACCAGAGTCGTCCCCTTCTTCGAAATACATGAAGTAAAATTCAAGGGAAAAAAAGGATTTGTGACTGTGTGAGCAAAACAAAAAATAGAATGTATGTGTAGGGAATGGTTTGTTTTGTTTTTCCTTTTTTTTCAAATAGGAAGAAACATGAGGTTTACAGTACATGACAAACAGATGTCCAACAGATTTGGTAATTGATAGATGATGTTCATAAAGGTGTGTAGGACCATTGAGGTCTTCCTGTTTTTGTCAATAGAGGTTCAACTCCCAGGGTTCAACATTATTTCATAACAAACAGTTTAAAAACGTGATTCACACGTGATTACCAAAGTTCACAGAATTTAGTTATGAAAATTCCTAAGTTACATGCATCTGTTTTCTCTAACTTTACATGCATAAAACACACTTATATGTAATTTGACTTGAAATCATTTTCCTAATAATGAACACAGCACATGTGGATTGGTTTTCCTTATAAATAATGTATACTGTATAATGCTCAGTAGCCTAAAGACAATTTTGAACGTTCAGTGCCATTCAACCCTGAGCAAATTTATCAAACAGAGTTGTCTCATTCTTCAAAACAGTAAAATTCAGGAAAAAATAGGATTTGTGAGCAAAATAAAAAGGAAAATATATTGTGTAGGGAATGGTTTGTTTTGTTTTTCCCTTTCTTTCAAATAGGAAGAAACATGAGGTTTACAGTACATGACAAACAGATGTCCAACAGATTTAATAGTAATTGATAAACAATGTCCATAAGGTCTGTAGGACCATTGAGGTCTTCCTGTTTTTATCAACAGAGGTTCAACTCCCAGGGTTCTATGTTGTTTCAAAACAAACAGTTTAACGTGATTCGCACGTGATTATCAAAGTTCACAGAATTTAGGTATGAAAATTCACAAGTTACATGCATTTGTTTTCTCTAACTATGCATGCATAAAGCACACTTAATTTGACTTAAAAGCATTTTCCTAATAATGAACAAAGCACATGTGGATTGGTTTTCCTTATAAATAATGTATACTGTATATTGCTCAGTACTATACAAGTGCTCACAGCCACTTCTTTCCATAACATTCTGACTCTCAAATCGATTCTTTTCTTTGTGATTTTGTGATCTTATTTAATGATTTTATTATAATAATAATAATAGCAACTGTACATGTATATTTACCCAGGGTAGCCACTTCAGTTCCAAAAACTGTTCTGCCATGGGGTCCTGCTATTATTATTACATCAGCTACATGTATAAAGCTAGGCTATCTACTCAGGTGCTCACAGCTTTTTATTCTCTTTTCTATTCTTCTTTCAATTAAAACTCCAGTTTGCTCTCCTTCATATCAAAAATTAAAAATTAGTAATTATGCTACCTTTCTTCTTGAATGATTAAGATAATTCTAATTTATGTCTTACATCTTTTAATATTAAGTCCCTCACCTTCATTTTCAAAAGCAATACATTCTCTGTAATTATCTTTATTGCACAGCACTTCATTTCTACACCAATCGTTTTCCTACTAAATGAAGTATCTCTTCTGATATTTATTCTGCTTTGTAAATCATAACAGATTGTAACAAAGGTTCACAAATAATTTGATCTTATTCTTGATCCCATTTGTACATACACTGTATGTACATTTCTACATTGTAAATGTCACTGCATTTATTGTTTTGATAAGATTTACCTAATATGATGTCATGCTTCCTTCATGAATAAAACTTGAATTCCATTAATTTTTTCAAATGAAGTTTTGTTGGGTTGAATACCCCTTCAAAATAATATGCATTTTTTGGTAACACAAACAGGGTACAATATTTTGAATTACGGTTCATAATGTATGTTGGATTTACTCTAAATGTATACATTGTATTCATGCCCTTTCCACTCTCTATTTCTCTTGATCTTTAAAGGGGAAGTTCATCCTGAAGAAAACTTTGTTGTAAAAATAGCAGAAAAAATAGTAAAAAATATTGGTGAAGGTTTGAGGAAAATCCGTTAAAGAGTAAGAAAGTTATTAGAGTTCAAAGTTTTGGATTTGTGACGTCATAAACGAGCAGCTGCCCCATGTGTTATGTAATATAAAATGCATGAATTTCAAATTTTGTATGGTTCCTGATGACTTAATTTTGTTTTCTATTCATGATCGGGTGTGAAATGATTGGTCTATTGATATAAAAAAAAGGTACAGTGAAAACCATTTTCAATTTTCTGAGAAAATGACATTTCATTGATTTTTTACCATTCGCTATGTAGAAATGCTGCTCGCATATGACGTCACAAATCAAATAATTGAAATTCTAATAACTTTTTAATTATTTGATGAATTTTTCTCAAACCTTCGGCAATATTTTTTATTATTTTTTCTGCTATTTTTACAATAAACTTTTTGTCAGGGTGAACTTCCCCTTTAATTGACAGCACAGAGAGCAAACACCTGTCATCATCTGTGAACCACCTGGGTTGTATTTGTATTCATACTGAACCACAAAACTTTGGTAAATACCCGGGGGGGGGGGGGGCGGTGGCACTCACATACATGTATATTGGTGGTACAGGGACGTGCCCTTTTTCAGACCTTATTTTCAGTTGGTCTAGATACTCCAAATGACAAACGTTCAGTTCAGAAGCCGCCCAGCCCCGCTCGCAAGACCCCCGTCACGAGACATCTCAGTTCCGCAGCCCTGCCAAAATTGTCGAGCGTAAGCACCACATGTGAGAAATGCACGTACATGGGTTTCGCAAATCCCTACATAACAACTAGTAGCCTCTCCATGCATGGCTAATTGGCTAGCGCATTCACAGCGCTACTTGTACTGTATAATGCACAGTACCTACATGTACATTGCCGCGATCCCATTTCGTAGACTGTTTTTCACACCGTGTAATATGTATTCAGTTCCCAAGACTCCGTACATGTACTTTACCTTTTTAGTCAGTTCTTTGGCCCCCCTTTCAGAGTTTCAAGAGGCACATCCCCATCAAAAAATACACTCCCCCCGGGTAAATACACAAAGTGACCACCTGGGTGTTGCACTCACCATTATTTGACACTCAGAACTTACCTTTCTAAAATTCATCTTGCATCTGAAACTGCTTTTAATAATAACACTTCAAAATCAAATTGTAAACGTTTTTTATGCAAATATTGATGGGGCAAGACGACTTCCTATGCAACCCTCTTACTGCTACTTCTACTACACTAATGAATGTCGACTATATGAACATTTAGTGCATGGTACATCAAGTACTCTGCTCAATTCAACATCACATTGCATAGTGCATTACACACTCCTTAATAACTGCCAGTACATTCATTCACCCAGCGATTACATTATTAAAACATTTAACGTGTTACTAATACATGTACCAGCAAATATCCTGGTTCCGGCCCACAAAAAATACAATCCTTAACTCCCCCACACGTTTCCAATAATCACAACATCAAGATGAACAGTGCGCAGTTTGACCCAGGAAGTATACCGTAGGTTGACTTTTTCGCAGGTGTTTCGGCTCTCCAAAAATCAATCTTTTGCTTCCAGAATTCAGTCTATTAAACCTCATTGTTTACTTTATTATCTTGTCGGTTTATCGAAAATTGGTGTTCGGTCATTCTACTGTGAGAATTTTGCTTGCCCAATCCGGGCAAGTAGTTTTGGTCTTTACTTCAAAACATTTGCCCGACTCTAACTTTCACTTGCCCCGGGCAATCAGGCAAGTGCTTATGTAGCACCCTGCTTTTACCAAGGGGCATCTTCCACCAGTGGCATTGCATAACATCTGCTAGTTACATGTATAACTAGAGTTCTGTCATGTGTGATATATCCCTGTGGTGCCAAATTCCTCATGAATACAGCCGATCCCCCTTTAAAGGACAAGTCCACCCCAACAAAAAGTTGATTTGAATGAAAGGAGAAAATCCAACAAGCATAACACTGAAAATTTCATCAAAATCAGATGTAAAATATTAAAAGAAAGTTAGGACATTTTAAAATTTCGCTTAATTTCACATAACAGTCATATGCACATCCTGGTCGGTATGCAAATGAGAACAATGACGTCACCCACTCACTATTTCTATTGTATTTTATTATATGATATATATGAAATATTCTGATTTTCCGAATTTCAAGGGAAACAATGATTAATTCCTCCCTGAACATATGGAAATAGCATTGCTTAATATCATATGGTTCGGTCAAGTTGGTCCTTATTGTCAAATATGTAAAAAATGAAATACTGTATAATTCAAACAATAAAAAACAAAAGAAATAGTGAGTGATGGACATCATCGACATGTCACTGAGTTGTGCATATCACTGTTTACTGAAAAATGAGCGCAACTTTTACAAACTTTTACTCTTTATTTTACATCCGATTTTCATGGAATTTTCAGCATTATGCTAGTTTGATTTTTCTCTAAATAGATTTCTCTGGGGTGGACTTGACCTTTAAGAGGAACAGTAATTAATTCATTCAGGGAATTTATCAAAGATAAAGACAGGCAGGTTTTAATATTGACATTAAAGGAAAATGAAAACTTTGGAACAAGAAAGCTTGAGTGAAAATCAAAAAAATAAAAAATAAAAAACAGATAAATGAAAGTTGGAGAAAAATTAGACAAATAATGATAAAGTTACAAGCATTTGATTATTGCGATCACTAATGCTATGGAGATCCTCCCATTGGCAATGAGACAAAGATGTGCGATGTCACTTGTGAGCAACTCTCCCATTACTAAGTATATACATGTATTTCCCTTAAACACCCTCTTTTATCACATCTATCAGTAGATCATGTGTTCTTTTTATAGAAGGGCATGTAATACAGATTTTGAAAGAATACATTATTGATAAAGAGTTTGTGTCACCATAACAAAGAGCAAAAAGAGACCTTTTGGGGGTATTTTATAGCCCATCAAAGGGAAAGTTGTTCACGTGTGACATCACACATCTTTCTCACATTGCCAATAGGAGGATCTCCATAGAATTAGTGATCGAATGCTCATTATTTGTCTGATTTGTTTCCACACAAGGTCCCTCGTTCCGAAGGTTTAATTATTCCCATTTAAATGCATTTAATGTTGAACTTACAGGTTTTTGCCCCACTTGGAATGGGCGCGACTGTGATGGTACACTCTGTTGGCTTGAAAATCTCTTGGAAACTTGCACAAGCACCCTCCCCATGAGTCGAAAGCGTCCAATGTGCATTGTTTATCGTCCTCCTTGGGGCGTCTTGGGGCTCAAAAATATCTGTCAGTTATATGAAAAAATATATATAACTCATAACTTTTATAATTATCAATTGTGCAAATGTTGGGCTGTTTGCTTGCCATAAAATTGGAACCATGTAATGTGGTTGTCTGAGTAATTGGCAGATGACTTTGCACAACATTTTGGGGAAGAAGGCATCAAGTAACAAGCATCTGCTCTCTGTGACAAATGCCCAGATCAAGAGCTCCCACTTTTTTTTCCAAAGCCGTGTACAAAAACCTAATAATTACCATATGATTGTGAATTTTAGAATAGTCAGTCCTCATTCAAAAGCTTCAGTCTCTGTACAATGGCTGTTCCGTTGAACTACGTTTGGCTCCACTCACTAATTCTTTGTATGATGTATTCAACACTAATTCTCCCGTATCTCAATTACAGTGTTCTTGCATGGGGTAATTCTCTTAACCCTTTCCGCGCTGATGTTGCAATCTTGCACATTCTTACAATTAAACTCATCTATCGTAATAATTAGTCTTCTCCCCTACCTTCATATTAGATAACCTAATAAAATTAGGCAATAGTTCTTGGACAACATCTAAATAATAACAATAAATATCAATAGTGCAAAATGGAAACCTTGAATTAAAGAAAATAACATGGAAACAATTGTTATTATAATCACAAAAAAATCAATTCAGCGTGCAAAGAGTTAAGTTAAAACCAATCTTGAAAGGGTGTACTTGATTCAGAAAAGAGTTTTTAAGAATTATTTGTAATTTTAACTATCGCTCACATACTACCCCACTGTTGATGACCTCGACTTGTTAAATGATTTGTCGCCCTCATGCGGCAGATAATTAACGATACGTTGAAACCGGAAAGATTGAATTGTTGATTGCCTTAAATTTGATGAAATCGCTGATATAAAGGGATTTGAGCCAACGAAAGGGCACAGAGGTCAGTATAATATATGATTTAACAATTGCTTTCAATAAAATAAGTGTTGTGTAAAGGATTATAAAGATTAAGAAGGATATATAAACCAAATGATTGCACTATTTGTAGATGACACGTACGCAAATACACAGTGTAATGTACGAGTAGAAATGTCATGCATCTAGTTGTGTTATGAAATGTACAAGATAAAATGCACTTGTATTCCAAGCAATGATGTGAGACGTACAATTATGTGAGAATGATAGGTTTATTACTGACCACAGATATGAAAGGATTTTGAAGAATGAGTAGATTCAAGACAATTTAGACAAATCCAAAGATGACCTCACAGTGATTGGAACTCAGACTTACATGAAAGGGCATAGGTGGGACAATGTGTTATCATTTTCTTATTGTATCACCCTTAAGGTACATGTATTGCTCTAATATGATTCTTCTTTAACGCATGAGGTTTATGACTTGCATGACAAATGAGTATATGGTTATTTCCAAGCATGCAGTGTGTTGGGTTTAATTAGCCAAGATTATAGGGTTGTGATCGATTCATCATATAGTAGATATCGCTTATTTGGGTAACTGTTTTGAAGCATGATAGCACAGTTTGAGACTAGATTTATTTGCATGTGCTTATTATTCTTGCAATTTATATCTTTGTCATGCAGTTTTCACGGAGTTGAACGACATGGAAGCAAACAATTAAACGCTAGACAACTTCAGTTGAGACCTGTGCCTAGTATTCATTTATAGCTCTTGTGGCTCTGCCACAGCTACACCCACTTTTTTATGAGCATAGAATTCTAAAATTACAAGATATATCTATGATTTTCAACTTGGTACTCTAAATCTAATGTGTGCATACAATGCAGGCAACATGCCACCAGCTCTTGTTACAATGTTCATGAAAAATAGTGAAATACATAACCATTATACACGAAATGCTTAGATCTGCATTCCACTTAACCCAAGTTACATGCAAGCTTTGCTTTAAGGACAGTTGTACATGTAAGTACTGTTCCCATGTTTTGGAACTCTCTCAATTCAAATGAAAAAAATAGGTAAGCATTTATAATTTTCACCGTGTACTTAGAGGTTATCTTCTCAATTATTATTTGTAAGTAGCTCTACAATGTAGGTTAATTTCTGCTTTTATATACTGTTTTATTTTACTTTTGGAGCCTATAAAAAGTGCATACATGGTAGACTAGAGAATGTTAGGATATATATCAATATCTATTTATCTTGTATCTTGTCTGACTTTTTTTTTTTGCAGAGGGTCAGCCCATCTTTTTCCCTTTTGTTTTCTTTTCTTGTGTTACTTTTACCTCTGTCTTGTTTGATCTTTACTTTAATACTATTATCAATGATTCTTACCTTCTTCGTTTATTTTAGTCATGTTATCCAAACTTATTTATTCTTCCATAATATACATGTATATCACTTAATTATATCGTAAGTTTATTAGACTTAATATTCTATTGTATTCTATTCTTTTTGGTGTTTTTTTTGTCACTGTTTGGTTTGTTTATTTTTTTTTAGTTATTTTTTTTTTATTTTAAAGATATATACACTGAATACTATTTAGTCATGTACTTGAAACAAAGGAGACCCTTGCCTTACGAGCCCTGCTTTTTTCAGGGGTTCTCCTTGTCTTTCGTTCAATATATAATTCGTTATTTCAATGTGTTTCCTTTTCTACTGTAACAATGGTTCATGATGAAGAATGTGAAATCACACTTGTACATGTACGCCAAAATGTATGTGCTATGGGTAACCTGGTCGCCGTGTGAAGTGCGCCATTACACCTCTCACTCTAGTGCCCTAATATACATTTCGCTATAGAGCTATGCGTGACCGTGCATGCGACCATGCCCCCCAGAAACCCTCCACACGCACAGATCTCGACCCGTAACAATCTACGAGACGCGATTCTAACGTTCAACACTCGTCCAGTTCACTACTCTCGCACCGCTGATTCAGTCAGGTTCACACGACGACCTGAAGAGACCAAGTTTATTTTTATACTCCAAGTACTCCAAGTTCTGTTACAGCTAACCTATACAGACAGTTAACCTGAGTATTCAAGTAAGGACTGACCCAGGATTAAGGCGAGTAGACCTATATAATTCTTGGTAATCCAGCTAATCCATATAGTTAGTTTGCTTAAGTGCAGACCAGAGAGAAAGAAAAATAAATATCTTACCTTACATAGACTGAAAACTGGAGTGCCCATATGTTAGATCTAATATTTTACTGTAAACACCTTTAAATTTATTTTTGCAGGATTTATTTTTCGCGCTTGGCGGCTTCAAAACATATTCGCAGTTTTCCTGAATTCATGCTGCATGATAGTACAGTACAGTAGCGCCCAAAATAAACTTGACAGATATCGCACGTGAAACGCGCTAATCGATGTGGGTCTGACTATCGCAATATTAACGTGCGTGAACGTTAAGCTAGTCTGTGGCAGATATCGCCGTGTTCTGGCCGGTGATTCGGCGCACGGCCACGGCCGCGAACTACTTTCTCGAGCTGCGATAATTTATCGCGATATGATTAGGACTCCAAATCAGCGAGCCTTTTTCGATACCATTCGCAAAGATTGTGGGCATAGATTGTTTCTTTCAATTACATTTTCGATAACTGATTGGCTTGGAAAACAACTCACATGTAGAGATCAGCAGAATCGCTCTGCTTTAGAATACGAATCTAGTCCTAGAATCTACTCGGCCGCGCATTACATGCCCGTCCAGACTACTAGCAAACGATCTTGGTTACTATAGCCTCAGTTCTCCGCCGTACGCGCGTGCGAAATGAAATGGGTTGATAGACGCTGACTACGAGTTTGTTTGCCAGTGCAGCTGTCCCAAGCAAAGCACTTGTTAACATTGTAATGATGAAAAGATTACTCACAATCGTCCCTCAGACCATGGACCTATTACATGCTCAGACCCAACCAATAATTATCCCTTTTATTCTTTCTTCCTTCTCCAGCTCTAGCTAGGGTCCGAGTATACGTCTTTGAAAATCCCCTTCATCTGCCTGATGCTGACTCTTTGCTGGCTGAACCAAATCTCAAGGGCCGTATTTAGAGTCACATAGCTTTTTGCATCATCATTATTACTACTACTATTATGATTATCATACTCATCGATGTTATTATTAATTTTACCACTATAGCGGGGGTTTTTTTTCGAATGAGACCCGAGCCCTATAATTGCAATTATTATTATTTGCAGTTATCAGTACGATGCAACTGATTGTACCTCTCTATTAAAGAGGTATAACTTGAGCTTTACATTTGAAACAATTAAGAGAATAATTCGTCGAATTGGGAAGTCTTTAAATCAGTTTTCTGAGTAACATGTGATGACAGTGCTGGTTTTTATGATCGTGATGATCATTATCGATAAGAAAGGTAATGACGGTGATTGTGATCCTAATGATGTGGCAATGACAAGAATGGTGATGATAATTATGTTGAGATAATGATGATGGGATGGTAACAATGATGTTAATAATTGATCATTAGAATTATGAAATAACATAGGCGGCGGAAGCAGAGGACGGGGGGCGTGCCCCCCTAAATTTTATTGTTGATAACTTTTTTTTGCTTGTCAATTTTGTTTCCTGCGTCCACTCTAAATTCACGTGGACCCCCCCCCCCTCCCTTGAGATGTTTAATGTTTTTGTTCCCCCTAAAATTTAGGTTGATGACCTTTTTTGTGTGTCAAAAAATTTAGGACCTCCCCTAAATGTTTTTGCTCCCGCCGCCAATGTGAAATAATCCCGAGAATAGCAAACAGTGATCGTGGGCGGCGGATCAGAGGATATTTTGCGGTGGACAATTATTGATGCACCCTATAAAAATAGGATATATCCCCTGCTTCGGCCCCTCTGATGATTAATTAATGTTTTATGATGTTGTGATGATAATGAAGGTGCCGAGAATGATTATGATAATAATCCTAAAAGTTTGATGATTATATGTCAATGATGATTATTGCGATGGTGATGACATGGCAGTGGGGAGGGGGCATGTATGCAGTTGTTTTTTGTTGAGATTCCATTTAAAAATTAAAGGTAGGTCCTATACTGAACAGTTTCACCGCGTGTTTCTCACCAAGGCGAACTTCTACTTCAAGCTATCAGTAATTACAGAGCTGCAACTCTTCAATTGGTTCGAGATTCCACCCATGAACCTCAAACAGTGAACGAATGAACAATAACCAGGTAACATAATAATAGCAAACGATGTCAATGGACAAATTTTTATCCTTTGGTCTTTTTATCGTATGGTTGCCATTACGTGGGCAAAAATTTGATTACATGGTGACTTAAGAGTTAATTGCCTAAGTTTGGAATTTTTAAGGGGAAGGAAACGCACTGCATGGATTTCCCCCAAGAAATATGATTTTAAAACTTGTATTAGGTTTTTGGTAAGCTACATTTGTCAAAATTTTAAAGAAAAATTGAATTTTAGGATTGAAAAAAGGTTAAAAAGGGATCTGTTTTCACATTCACAATTAGGCAACTGGTTGATCTATATACTTTTTCCACTTGTCCTTCCGAGCTAGCACACCTTTAACATGATGCCGACATGATGATAAGACCTACTCTTATTTACCTAATCATGCTAATAGATATCGATTGACCTAAAGGCTATATATTTTCATAAACCACATCCGGTATAACGTATGCATCCACATTTGCGAAGAATTTGATTTTCAATTTTGTACTCGACCCCCCCCCCCTAAAAACAGAAAATTCTGCAATTTCCCCAAAGTTTAACCCTGGCCAGGCAGTATTAGAAAGTAATGAATAGATCAAATGCCAGTAAAAGAATAACAATAAAATAACCAGAGAATCAAATAAACGAAAATCCCTACTCCACAACCTGAGCCTCGAAAAAGAGAGGCTCTGCCAAAGACCAGGCAAATGCAGGACTTGTTCTTGTACTTTGTAGTTGTACCATGCCCATGGAGCTAACAAGTCAAAAGACGGTGGATACAGTCAACAGGATCAACGCGTGTGCAGCCGTCCGGACTTGGTCAAGTTGTGATAAAACAATTCCACGGCACGCACAAAATTTACAATTTGAAGCCAGCCCCAGGATAAGGAAAAATATACCAAATCGCGAACAAATGACCTTTCTCCGTCCACAAGACAACAGTTAGATCTAATTTCATTAGATAGAGCTCGGTGTTGGCTTCAAATTGTAAATTTTGTGCGTGCCGTTTAATTTTCGTTTCACGAGTCTTAATATGGTATCTGCAAATTGCAAAAAGCAAAAATCAGTGCAGTCGAGGCATAAATAGAAAAAATTACGAGGTAATTAATTATGAGCAATAAAGTCATATTTTAGCGTTCAGAAAATTTTGAATACATTCAGACCACCGGGGGGGGGGGGTACTCACGAAATAAGGCATATGTGCCGCTGGAATGGGTCGCTTTTTTTTTTAAAGTAATCCCTAAACATGGGGTTTGATTTTACATTTTATGCTGAAAAATCCCTAAACATGGCCCTAATTTTTAGATACTGGAATTAAACGTGGGTCCATATTCTCCATTTTTTTTTTTGCGGGGGGGTCAAATTTTAATAAATCCTAATAATGGGTGCCTTTTAGCCAAAATGACCCATAATGGTTATTGGTTTTGAACCTTCAGCCGCACACCCGTCCAAATCTAAGTACCCCCCCCCCCCCCCCTGATGTAGAGGCAGAGGAAACGTTGAAACGAATAGAAAGGAAGAGAGCAGTTGGAGCCGAAATTGGGCACAACGAATGGTGAAAATAAAGTAAAATGAAATATAATAAAAGCCATTTTGTCAGGATTAAACCATGTTCTATATACGCAACCTTAGAATAATAATAAATATGGAATATACCAATATACGTTGTTATTACCCAACTGTTCGACCAGCTAGATTTGCACCACGGGGGGGGGAGCTTTAACCAATATTTGTCTATGCTATATAGTTTTTTCAAGTTATGTTTTATTAATAAATTATCACATACCAATCCTTAACATGATAGTGTTCAAAATAAATTAAAGATTAATGATAAATCATAATTATGATAGATTGAAGTGATCAGGATAATGACGTGAGAGAAAAAAAGGAGAGGAGGAAGAGGACATGCATATTTTTCATTTACAAAAAAATCATACTATTACTGTAGTCACTTGCATCGCATGTAGGCCTATATTTTTACTATAATGTGATATATATTTTTTTAAATTTTGAATAGTTGAACTTGAACTTGCTTTTGATACAGTGACCTGAATGTTTTCATAATTTGTTATTTGGCAAACCTCTCCTTCCGCCGCCCCCCCCCCCCCCCCCCGTTCTATTTATGTTTCTTCCATTTGTTTTTTGAATAGACAGATCCTTACCTTACTCTTTCTCCCCTCCATCTCCGAATTCTCTGAGTAATCACTTCCTTTCCGCTGAAATGATAGGGAAGGAGTGCAGCTCCTTTGTCTCCTTACATGGGGACTTTCCCCATGACAAGGCAAAATGTATTCCCATCAGAATGGGAGACCATCCTGATATGCACGTTTAATGAAGTGCATACTTTCAAAGTAATGACATTTCAGAAACTTTTCAATATTTGCTGAGATTTGATATAAACGAGACGACACCCAAAACTTTTTTTCTAAAATCTTGTACCATTATTTGAGAACTCACATGGTGTCATCAATAAATCATGTTATCGACCTGGTACTCTTCATCAATACAGCAAATAAGATGTTCGATTAATTGATACACGTTTGTAAAAAGTAAAACACACACATTATTTCATTGATTTATCTTTTTTGTCTTGAAGACAAAATAGGCGTAATTTCTTTAGACCATTCAGGCGTCCAGGGTTAATTCACATTCAAACCGCTACACAAGAGATCTTAGCATAACTTCTTGAAAAGGATTCTTCCTATTGTTGGATGCTTTGTGATTTTCACACCTTCGTCCATTGTTCTCAAAACGTGCTAGATGGCGTAATTGACGAATATTGATCCCAGTCAGGTTCAACGGGTCGAAGTAGCTAGCTATATACATGTAGGGTCATTATTAAACTTCAACAATACACCAACACTTCTATAACACAGTACATGATAGACGTGCAGGCATGTTATGGCCCGATTATGGCCCACTCTAGACCCTTGCATGAAATCACTCAAATATGAGTTACAAGTATGCAGCGACTATATTTCTTAGTTTTTAAGGATCAAGGTATATAAAATTTACTTCAACTCCTTAATTAGCACCTCAAAACAATTTTGAAACATGTCCTGATCATTCGTTCATTAATCTGAGATGTTTGTGACTTCTCTTTTATTGTATTTCCTTTTCGCAGTTGACGGAATATGAATGCTTCTATATTTCCTAGAGAGTTTATAACGAAAGGTGTATAAAATATATTTTAACTCCTCAACACCTCTCGGCGAAAAGAAAGTAAAATAAAAGAGAAGTCACAAACATCTTAGATTAAGGAACGAATGATCAGGACATGTTTCAAATTTGATTTGAGGTGCAAGGAGTTAAAATATATTTTATATACCTTTCTTTATGAGCTTTTTATTGGTGTGTTGCAAGAAACTTGCGATCAATTGCAAGTCTATTCTTGGTCCCTAAATCAATCACTATTATGTCTTGTAATTAATTGCAAATTAGTAATTGATTGTTAATCTGTGCCTTGAAACACGAAGTTAATACCACGGTCACATTTGATCTACGGCGGCCGTACGGCGAGTCGAAAACAGCCGTTTTATTCATTTTTATTCAAGCCACCTGTGTCATGTATGTATAGCTAGTACCAAAAAAAAAATGTTAAAACGGCTGTTTTCAACTCGCCGTCGTAGAGTAAATGTGACCAAGGTATTAATCTGGTTTGCTCAGCTAACGTTGTAAAAATCAGTTGTGAAATTGTAACAGAATATTTGCAATTGAATCGCAAATATTTTCTTGCAACACCCACTAAGAAATATATATATGAAACATTATTCCGACAACGGCAAAAGGATATAAAATAGAAGTCATAAACATCTCAGATTAATGAACGAATGATCAGGACATGTTTCAAAATTGTTTTGAGATGCTAAAGAGTTAAAATAATACCTTCCGATATGAACTCTCAAAGAAAGATTAATGAAGCACTATTCCGAGAACGGCAAATAGGAAACAAAATAAAAGAGAATTCACGATTTTATTCACGAACATCTCAGATTAATGAACGAATGACCAGGATATGTTTCAAAATTGCTTTGAGATGCTAAGGAGTTAACATATATTTTATATACTTTTTGTTATGAACTCTCTAAGAAATATAAAAGAAACATTCCGACAACGGCAAAAGGAAATGAAATAGAAGTCACAAACATCTCAGATTTAATTAACGAATGATCAGGACATGTTTCAAAATTGTTTTGAGATGCTAAAGAGTTAAGATACTTGATTTACCTTTTGTTACTCTCTATAGAAATAGAAAACATTCTGACAACGGCGAAAAGGATATGAAAAGAGAAGTCACCGTGATGTTCCCCCTCCTTTTGTGTTTAAATATCACGCAATGAGCTAATAATGCCAGAGCACAATTATTAACAAATCCTGTTGGTGTTACCATGATATGACCTGGAAATTTTGCTCTTCGAAATTTCAGAGCATCTATGTCATCCGCGGGTAGGATTACTTCTCCCTTACTGCATAGCATACTTGTCTTCTACTCTGTTTTTAATGCTGCTGAATCTTTTTTTCTATCAAATCTGATTATACCAAAGTAGGCATTTGTTATTTTTTTTTAATGCAATTTAACATCCACGCTTCGAGCGGGAAGAAAAATTATTTAAAATTTGCGCGCTCTGCAAGACTGCAAGTGTTATACACTTCGCGTGCAATCATCGCCCCCCCCCCCAATAAATCCCGGCTACGATAGTACTACACCATCAAATGGATCTTGAAGACTTGACAGAAACAGGGGCCGCGGATGCAGCTTCCGCCAATAAGGGGGGGGGGGTATTTTCATCCATTTCCCTGAACTGCTGAACTGCAGGTAAAAGCTGATTTTTTGTGGTTCCTTTGAACAGTTCAAGATGTAGCCGAGATAGTTACTTTAATTGCTTTATTCTTACATGTTACAAGTTCATGGTTGATACTATGCCGCCATGTCGAACGTCTGCTTCAAAATTATCAAATTATGCAAATTTCAAAATTCCTTTGCCCGAAAGCCTGGGGTCCTTTGCCCCATCTTCCCCTAACCTTACCTTTTTTGTATGTAAGAATAAAGCTTAGTAACTGTCAGAGAGCTCAAAGAAATTAACTAACAAATTATATCACACAAATAAGAGTGAGCTAAAATATTGGGGAAATAACATGTCGTTTGCCCTGGAAATTAAACATTGTAATGAGCAATGTTTGTGCCGAAGATGATTGTGTATCACGGTTTGTATCTCAGCAAAAAAAAATATATAGCGCAAAGTGTTAGCTGAAGTTATATACAGTGTGACTCATGAAGATGACATAGTTCAGCTCGAGCTGAAAATGATAGATCTGATCTGATACATTGAAATCTTTTCCAATAAGTTAAACGAGCGCAAAGCGGGAGCTGATTTTTTTTTCATCCTGATCTGGGGACAAATTAAAGGACTATCTTTATGCATCTCGCTATTTAATTGGCTCTTGTGGTTTCTCAAGTCGTATTACTTTCTGTGTATTTGTTATCTTTTTATGCGTGTCTCCCCCTCGCTTTGCCAATCTCTTACAACATCACATAACATCACAACACAGAGGTACAACTCCCGCGTATTATCTTGTATCCACTAGCACTGGCGGATCCCGGGGAGGGGGCACAGACAACCCTTGCCCCCCCACTTTCGAGAAGCACAATTAAAATTTGTAATGTAAAAATGCCGTGAAAACAAAAATGCCTCTTTTGAAAGTGAACATTTCATTTTTTTTTTTATTTCTGCTTCAGCTTGTCAAAATTTTTCTTAGACGAAATGTCATAATTTTGGGTTGAAAACCTTTTTTATCATGTTATTTTTATTTATTTTTGCTCTTGGACAAAATGTCTTTTAGGTTGAAAACAAACTACACGCATTTAAAGAAAGTGAAACATGATAAGACAAATGAGAATTCTTAAAAACTGACACTAGTTAAAACGAGTATATTAATGAATCATGGGGAAAACAACTGAACTCCAAATCAGAACGGATCTAGCATTCTCATGATGGCACGAGACGACGAGTGTTCTGGCATCTCCGAGGTCTGGTCAAACCAAGTCACCTCCTCCGAGACTTCTTCAGTTTGTTGACTTGTCAACTAGCGCACCGTTAATCAACCCAAATCGACACCCTTGGATTTCCTGGATTTCGATCTCCAAGAGGGTGGTAAATTTCAAAATATTTACACGAGGTTTTAGTAAAACATCGGCGCGCCGATTCATCTTATTATGACAATCTTCATGATTATTGCGCTATTATCGCGTTCGTTATCGCAATAATAATGCGACGTAAGTCTACGAGGTACTTTTTTTTTGTTTTTGTTTGATATCCTTCCGCGCTGGCAATAACGCGCGTGAACGTTAATGAAAAAATAAACGCAGTGCGGGCCGGTGCGGCGTTACGTGCGTTAAGGGTGTCAACTTTATTTTGGGCGATACTGTACATGTACCGTACACTCCATAATCATAATCACAAAGCCACTTCCTACTTACAAATCCGTGAATGGCTTCATTACATTTCAGCAATGAAATAGTATTTTCTGATAATTCTAGCTCTAAAAATAGCGTAGATCTAATTCAACATTGTTTTGATCCAATCATGAGCTTAATAAAGTTTTGTGACATTTATTTAGCGCAACTTTGACTTTGTTTGAAATAATTTGTTGAATGTTGAAATTGAATGAATGTTTCAACAAGACATAACATGATAGAGCAGACAAGGTCAAGTCAACTTTTTTCTAACTTTTGGGGCATCAACGGAAAGACAAGATAATTGCAGCTGGATTCGGTCTGCAAGGCCGAGCCTGGTGGTGGTGGCCCATTCAACAGTTCAACGGTTCACTCAGGACCTCTTTACCCGTAAGCTCTGGCGGCAATTTTCCGACAAATGCGTTGGGTATCAAAAATGGTGATGCGCAGCAGAAGGCAAGTATATGAGAGCATTTCATGGATAAACGGCATAGCCAACATCTAAAATATATATAGTATGAGTCTATATATAATACTCACATGTTAGCCGCCGAAACTGATTTGTCGAAAAATGTCAAGCAACAGATTTAGGGCTTATTCCGCCAGTAAATCGTCAGACTCATCACCGCGCGAGACACTTTGGTCACAAAATAATATAACGTAGAGAGCTCTAGAGGGCAGCAATACCGCTAGGCCAGAGTTATCAATAGACAGCTCAGAGTGGCGAAACCGGAAGTGTGTTCTGATTGGTCCGATATTTCATGGAGCCCCAATTAGTTCCCTCTGGCATATTTTCTGCGCTTGTGATCTTCTGCTGGGTGCATACCCCCGGAAATATCAATAAACTACACGTTTTCTCATATTTAGTGATTAAATACCTCGACACTTTCCACTCGTGGATATATTTTCTAGACGCCAATGTGAGTATTTTAAGAAATAAAGTTGCCTTTTTGGAGATACATCTCGTGTTATTTTGCATAAATCGGCTTCCAAAATAATGTCGAATAAAGTGTTTGGTTAGAGAGAAAAATTGCATTTTTTCAATTTTTGTGTAATCATGTTTTGCACAAATTACCTCAACGTGCTGAAAATAGTGTTTTACTGTGATTGTCAAGGTTGAATGATCTTTTAACAAATTATTTCATGTTATTTTGGGGGAAATCCATTTAATTTCTACCAAAAACAGTTCATAGAATTTAGCATATGGGACTACCCTTCATAAGACCCTAGCCAAAGATAAGGAGCTGTGCCGCCGGAGCTTTCGGCGGCGGAAACCTTAGCCCACCCTATAGGCCGTAGGCGGTTAATTGCAGGGATGGCGCCACCAAAGGGTGAAGGCACTTTTTAACTTTAGACTTTAGTCTAGCCTAGTTCTAAGTTGTGAGTCTTAATCTTAAATCTACTAATATGTAGATGGAAATATCTCTTCAGAGAGGAAAGTATCCCTATATTATACTGTAGACCCTGTTTTTGTTATATTTTATAAGGCAAATGTGTTAACAATTTTAGAATTAGATTTTTTTATAGAAAACATAGATCTAACGTTAGGCCTAAGTAGTCAGGTTAGTAATAAGACTTGAGCACTGCATGCAGTGCTCAAGTTAGATTAAAATTGTAATCTAACAACTGAACTGCAGACAGTACACAAGTCTATTTACTCAATCTGGACTAGGGTCTAATGTTGGTGAATATCTTCAGTAGATGTAGACCTAGTCTAGGCCAAGATTGATTCTAATTAATCGATATTTAGAGGCTAAAATCTAATAAAAGAGCTTAGATCTACCTCTCAAGACAGCAGGTGAATCAATCTAGATTCTAGTTAATACAAACAGAAGGAATGATGACACAAAGTGCTTTGGTCTATGTCCTCGATAGCAGTAATGGTGCTAGATCTACATCATACATGTACAAATATATTTTCAATTTTTTCAATTTCAATTCTTTTATTTCATTTCCATTCAAAACATAATACAAAGTAATATAAAGCAATGCAAACCAAGTACAATTTTATAGGGCATTCTTACTTCCTAAAACAGAAAAAACAGTATAATATAGAGCATAAATGGAAATAATAATAATATATTTATCAGTGACTGCATATTTATTGCTACATGTAACCCAGCTATGTATGTTTTATGGGGATCGTTCATCTAGTTAGAAGTTCAGGGCCTCCTGACAGTACTGTAATTTTATTTACTCCTAGTGTATGTCCGTGTAGTATTCAAAATGTGTTAACATGTGCTTTGACCTTAATATGACTGTGACAACAATGCTTGCATGGATTGATGATGGAAATGGCACAGGTCTAATGTGTAGCCACATTTTAGCACCTCATATCTTCATTATGGATTACCTGCTGGTAACTGTACTTGATCACTAATTTTGTTATCATAATTGCATGTGTTTTCAAAGATCATGCAATTAAGATAATGACCTCAGTGACTACAAGTTTTAAGCATCAACTTTGGAAACAACTAGCTGAACAGAGTTTACTCATTTCAAAGGTGGTTTCTGGTAAGTCATAATCTAATAAACATCTCAGCTGATAATGTTTTAAAAATAGTTTATCAGGGAATGAAAGTTAACACAATCAGGAAATAATGCAAAATTGAAAGTAAAATATATTTTCATTCCCCCTTATAATTGTGCAATTTGGAAAGAATGAACAACATATATTGATATAATTTTTATGTATGATTGTTTTTTTTATTTTCATAAATGTATTGTTAGGGTATTTCCTCTTTTTTGTTTACAAATGCATCATGTCATTGGGACTATTGTACTACATTTTCAATAAAATCCCTCATTATCCTTGTGCTAGGATGTACATTCATATTTCCATGTATACCTATCTTTTTATCTTATATCAAAATGCTTTTCCATATACATGATATATGCTATTTTTATATAAGATTCATATGAAACGTATCTTCTGTCCTCAATGATTTGATTATGTAACCTTCAAATGCAATGTACCTGATGGATGGATGGATTACGACATACTGATCTCTGATAAAAGCAGAGGAAGAACAACAAGGAGAAGAAGTGTCTGTTATTCACATTTGAAATTCATTATTAAAAAAAGCTAGTTTAATTAAAACTGATTCAACAGTCTGTTTTTTTTAATCTAATAATAATAATAATCCGCTTTTATATAGCGCTTAATCCATCGGAACGACGTTTCTAAGCGCTTTACAGATATATTATTACATCTACCTATGCATGTGATTATGTAATGGGAAAATAAAAAAATTGTTCACATTATTTTTTTTACCAAGATATGATTTTCCGATTGAGATTTATTTCATTCTTATTGTCATTCTCGATGTATATATAGGATATGCATGCGCAATTTAAAAGTTTTTATGAGCTTTATTGGATGTGAAGGATTGAGTGACATAACGCAAGATTAAAAACAAAGTATTGTTTGAATCCATCTTATCGTGCATAGAGAAATATATTTCTTACATGGAAATCACCTATGATATCTTATTGTTTCTCTTTTAAAAAAGTATCAGTTTATCAGGAGAGGATCCAGCTTTTGCCAAGAGGGGAAATGGGGTGGGGCAGAATTTTTTCACCAACATTTTCCCCAATCGACTGCTCAAAGTTTAATTTTGTTTGTTTCTTTGAAGGGTTAGACCTAACAGTCACTTCATTCTTACAAAACAACATGAATATACAAAGGCCCTATTTAAACTATTGCGAGCACGAAGCTCGATCTAAAATTTTCAAAAATTTCATATAGATTTTCCTGAAAAATGAACATTTTTGGGTAATTTGTGATCCTGAACAAAATGCGTATGTAGCTAAATAATTCATGAATAAATAGTAATTTTTTAATATTCGTTCTGGCCTGATCGAAAAGGGACCTGTTAGGGACTGTTTGCAGTTAGCCATGACGACGATACATATTAGATCAATCAAATAATGCAAGCGAGAAGCGCGTGCTGAAAATTTTTGACATTCCGACCTAAACAAGGAAATTCTAATTTTGTAGTCATGAACAGAATAATTAAACAATGCGAGCGGAAAAAAAAATTGAGACTTACATGTAGACCTAAAAACGGGACTCTCTATTCATGTTTTGTAAACCATGAAGATGGGTAATTAGGTATCTTCCTACATTAAAAATTTTGATATTCTGATCTGAAAAATGTTCATTGAAGCTCTATTACAAGCACTGAAAATTAAAATTGTAAAGTGCAGGCGCGGATCCCCCCTATTTTTTGACAACCTGCAGAAAAAAGTGTACTCTTTATCTTGATAGAAACTACGAAATAAAGGAAGAAAGGTAAGTAGAGCTATTATACCCATGATGTGTAATTTACAGCCTCGTAACAGCCGGCCCGACCCCGAAAGGAAACAAGAAAAAGATGAGGGAAAAAAATTGGAAAATAGACTTTATATAAAAAAAAATCGCTCGCGCATCGCGCTCGCATTGCCTGTGTAATGAATCCCATTCAAGAGGATTAAATGGCACTTTATATATCCAGTTCTGAAATCAATTTGCACACAATATTTTAGCTCACACATCAAGCTTTCATTATTTTGTTTGATTTACACAAATTGTTATATCAAAATTTTCAGCTCGCGCTGCGCGCTCGCATTGTTTTATTTGTGAGATACCTATCCTCTTTGGAAATTCTTTCCAAAATTTGTCAAAATGCTCCTGTATCATGTCAGTATATCAAAAAATTAAGCTCGTGCTTTGCACTTGCATTTAATTGTTTGAGACACACAAGCTTGTTCTTTAATTTTAAATAAAAACGCGCTTAGACCGTCCAGTTTTCAGGTCGGAATATCACTCTCATTATTTAATTGGTGATACTTGTATCCTCTTCATTAATCACTAAAAACAGTCCTAATTGAGTCCCTTAATTTTCACGTTACTGTAATAAAATTTCGGCTCGCGCTTCGCGCTCGCATTGTTTAGTTGGATACTTATCTTTGTTCATGATTATAAAAACTGCTCAGAATCTTCAGTTCTAAGGACATAAAATATCAAAGAATTTTTTGCTCGCGCTTCGCGCTCGCATTATATATTAAGACCACATGAGATACCTTATCTTGTTTATAACAATAAAAACTAACATATACTTAAAACTTCAGTCTTTAGTTAGGACTACCCCCTGAAAACCAACAAAAATAGAATTATGGCGGCCAATCGAGAAAAATGTTGCTGAAAATATTTTTCGCCCCCCCCTATTGTCGAAAGCTGGATCCGCCCCTGAAGTGGATATGGAATGCATGTAACAGATGATGCGAAAATGAAGCGAGAGCTGATATTTCTTGAATTATTTTAACCTAGGACTGGGACATTCTAAGGACATTTTGTCATCATATGAAAATGGTCATCTTTCTATTCCTCTTCCTAAACGCCAAATGAAATGTGTCAATATTCCATTATAAAAAAATATTGAATTATCAAGAATTCTCGAAAATTTTATCTTTTATTTATTGATTAATAAGCCCTATGAGAGTGCGAAATTTGTTGATGTCAAGGCTTGAAAACTTGACATATAAAGCACTTTTGTGATTATGAATAGGATGCATGAGTTAATATTTTATTAACAATTCATCAAGGGTTGTAATAAAAAACG
The DNA here is from genome assembly GCF_018143015.1 of Lytechinus variegatus. Lineage (NCBI taxonomy): Eukaryota > Metazoa > Echinodermata > Echinoidea > Temnopleuroida > Toxopneustidae > Lytechinus > Lytechinus variegatus. Next base: position 19,567,619 of record NC_054755.1, on the reverse strand, counting down.
GTTTTTATAAAAAAATTGTTTTAAAACGTTTTAAATCGTTTGTAAAGTTTTTCCTACCAATTATGCAATTTTATGTAAATCAATTAAACTATACAGTATGATTTAAGCTCTTGTTGTTTTAAATACATTTTTGGAGTAAGTATCAAAGAGATGACTTCAATTTTTCATTGATTTCCCAGAAATCAAATTTTAAATCAAAGAAAATAATGAAAGCTCGATGTCTGAGCTGAAATATGTTTTGTATTATATTAATTTTAAAAACTTGATATTTTAAGCTCCGTATCAGCATATTGAACAAGATATGTATCACAAACATCAAACATGCAATATAATGTGATATGAACGATACTTTTTGGGGTATTTTCTACCTCTTCCACTCACATTATTTTATTCACTCGCCCCCCCCCCCCCCCCCTCATTCCTCTCTTTTCCCTTTTCCTTCTTTTTTCTTCTCTCCCCCTTTTTTTTGCTCCGCCAATGAGATCCACTTAGCAGTCTGGTTGTTTTCTCCCTCATTTTCAATATTTGTCCTTGATCTTGCTATAGCTATAGGCTCTCCATCTTAAACATGCATGACAGGCGTCTTTATAAAAGTTTAGAAGGTATACATCGGAGAATGAAAGAGAGATTGAGAGGGAGAGAGAGAGACCCAGAGATGAGAGAGGCAAAGAGAGTGATAAAGGGAGGGGTAGTACTGATAAACATGTACATTTACAACTAAAAGATTATTGACAATTTCCACCATTTGCCAGGATAATTGTCAGATTAAACCAATGAGGGGGAAATGGAGGTAAATATTTTTTTAATGTGACAATTATTGTCAATCCGCAAATTTAAAATCAAGTGAAATTGTTTTTACCAAGAAGATCGAAAAGTTCCGAAAATAAGAGGAAAATAATCAGCATTTAAATAGATGATCATTTCAGAATAAGCCTACATCATTTCACTTAGAATAATGACATTGCGGCCGCTGATGAAAGTTAAGATGGAAACAACTATAAATCACATTTCTTCAGATATGTACAAGATATTATGATAATGATGATCAGGCGCAACGGGTTGAAAGGCGATCACCCTCTACATTTTTTTTTTAAATAGTTCAAACAAAAAAGAGAAAATCGAAGGAAATTTGTACGATTGTATGGGTATTGGCACTTTCATTATACCCCCTATTTTTCGTTTGATAAAAAAGTTTATATAACGCTTAGATCCTTTGCCCCCCCTATTAAAAAGATGATAGTGCTTATCAAGGGCATCGCCAGGAGGGGGGGGGGGGGCAAAAACCGCCTCAACTTTTTTAGTTAAAAAAGAAAAGAGAAAGTATGTTCGCCGTCCTGATGATAATGATGATCATAATAAAAATAATGATTTCAATGATAATTATTTATAGTGACAATGATAATAATAATAATAATGAGTCATAATAATGAAAATAATAAAGAAAACAACACTAAATTAAGAAATAATTCATCCCTAAGACTCCCCTTTTCGTTATACAAAACAGAAAGATAAATGGTTAATTTTTAAGTGACATAAAAAAAGGACAAGTTTGCAGGCCGATCCGATTACAAAGCCTTTGACATCTTGATTAAATTCTAATATTCATACTGTCGAAATTATTCGAGTTCATTTTAACACATGAAATTCGATATGAGTACAATGCTCCTATTTCTAATTGATTGACAGTCAGTGAAAATATTGTAGCTAGGAGTTGCCACCTGTATGGGCCCGACCCCTAAATCAGCGCAAATAATTATATAGCCCACATTTTTCAGGGAACTATATTAAATTATCACTTAATATAGTTAGAATTTATAAATAAAATATAAAATAAAATACATATATCGTCAAAATATATGCTTTTCCTATATATTTTGCCACTCCATTATGTCTTCGGCATCACCTTGTTAATTTGTTGTATTCCAATATTGTCCATTTTTTATTCATGAATTGAGTGGATCAAACTTGTATAATTCTTCAAATTAATTTTTGATAAAAAAAACGGAATTGAGCTTTAATAAAATTAAATATTGCCAGACAATTAAACAAAAATGTTAAAGGGGATCCATCATCAAGCTCTAAATCAAAGAGGAGAAATTACTTTTAGACTCGATTAATATTATTTCTTCCGGACCTAGGCTAGTTTGCCGAAAATCAATTAAAGGAATAATAAAAACGGGAATAAAAATAGCGATGATTGCCAAATAATTGCATGTGCGCAGAGGGAACTAATCAGCCCCCCATGGCTGACCTTTGACCGCGCGTATCATGTTTTCAGTGCGCGTGTCGCCACTCTGTCTATTGATAACTCTGCGCTAGGCTGCTCCCATAGAGTATATATCTCTATGGCTGCTCCAGAGCTGCTCGATTCGTCTCGCGTCTGACTGTTTCAGAAAGTCCGGGGTTCGATCCCCGGCCGTGGCACTTATGCCCGTGAGCAAGGCATTTAATCAACAAAGCTCTTTTATCCTGCATTCACATAAATGGAAATACGCATCCTTGGTAAAAAGGTGTACATTTGTTGTTTTTTTTTAAATGACCGCAACCGTGACACATTACATCCCCGGGATTACATCATGGTAGACAAATTCGTAGTGATCGACAAATAATCTTTATTTTTATGTGGAAGTGTGTAAAATTTTGAGTAAAAAAACGTCAAAAATTCTGAGGACTTTTCACGTTATGAAACTATTATTTTCCGATCCAATGCCCAATTTCAGGAGAAAACAATCTTTAAGATATATTACTTCTGATGTATTCATCGGAGGCCGTGGAAGCGGGGGGACTTCACCCCCCCCCCACACACACACCTTTTTTTTCCAAAACCACGTACAGAAACGTAAAAATGACCATATGATTGTGATTTTGTGCATGGTCAGCCCCCCCCCCCACTTTGAAAACCGTTCCGCGGCCCCTGTTCATATCCATATTTTCTGATAAAAGAAGAAATATCAACACAATTCGCTATAAAGTCCTCAGACATGTCAGAACAGTGGCGTAACTACGGGGGCATGGGGGGCACGTGCCCCCCCCCCCCCATCGGCTGGCCAAAAAAAAAAACGAGGAAAAGGAGAAAAAGAGGGAAAAGGGAAGACAAACGTTGTGGAGAAAGAAGAAATTATGTTCATTATAAATGTTATGTAATAATTATGCTATATTACATAAGAAGCATTTTTTCATAACTTTATGAAACATTATTTTCTCAGGGACTATGTCTTCATTGTTCCTGGTGCTCGCATAGACTGTTTAACGAGATATATAAACCTGTTGTACTAAAACCTCCCGTTTTCAAATCAATATACTGTACACCAAATATATTAATTTCCTCGCAATTCGAGTTATTATTATTTCATGTAGTGACATTCTTTTTCATGACTACTTGGAGTGATTGCCCTATTTGAGGTCTTGATATAAAGGCATGGTCACACTGCCCGAGCGTTGTTGGAGCGATCGTGGAGCGGTAGGGAAAGAGGGCCGAATTTCGCTCACAAAATTGGGGAAAAAATCGAAAACATAAATCGAAATAAAAAACACCCCAATCGCAATCGAAAATGGTGAACGGAAGCGAGCGGTGATGATTTTTTTTTCTCTCCGCTCCACGACCGCTCCAACAACGCTCAGGCGGTGTGACCATGCCTTAAAACATTTCCTGTCCGTGCTAACGTTCGCATTAGTTCCTAAAATCAGTCCTTAAAATGTCAATTTTTCTGATCTCAAATAAAAAATTTTCAGCTCGCGCTTCGCGCTCGCATCATTTAGTTAGTGAAATACATACGGTCGTAGTGAATTCCTGCAAATAAGCCTTAGAATGCCCCTCTTCAGGTCTGAATTTCCAAAATTTTCAGCTCGCGCTTCGCGCTCGCAGTATTTGATTAGTGAGATGCTTATGATAATCATGATTACCATGTCTACAAAAAGTGCTAATTGTGTTTAGATGTAATTATAACAAAATCAGCAAAGGATACTAGCATTAGATGACTATGCTGAGATGTGTATACTCTTAATGGATTCCTAAATTATATTTCCTGTTTGGGTCAATATATACAAAAATTTCATCTCGCGCTTCGCGCTCGCATTGTTTGTTTAGCGAGGCACGTACGTATGATGATTATAGAAAAATTGCTTATATTGTCCCTTTTTAGGTCTGAATAACAAAAAAAATTTAGCTCGCGCTTCGCATTATAAATACATATCCGTTTAATGACACTGCATGTCCTTAAAATGTCTCTATTAGGTCAGTATACCTGGCAACTGAGCGCGCTTCGCGCGCTCTCTAAATGACTCAGAATTTTTGCTGGTGCCCCCCCAATGCCATGACCCACGGTACGCCACTGATTCAGAATCAAAGTAATCATTTGCATTTCGTTGTCACTACATCCCTTAAACCGCCTTGGCTCTGTATTAACAAGGAGGATGTATGGGGTTATTACAAACAAATTCTGAGATCCATTTTATCTCAGATAAAATAAAATATTTTATCTCTGTTAAAATCAGTAAGATAAAATACCCTTAAAATCTCTCCGAATTGGTATTCTGAGAACCATTTTATTTTCATTTTATCTCTGTAAGACACACCTATTTTTTAATCAATATCCAATTAGAAACACGCTTTTATAGCTCTCTCATATCACTCAACCAATTAAAATCCATTCCGCCAGGAGGTGTGGCAAAGGGGTGAGATTGCGTCAATTTATTGACTTCAAATACGCTTGCACTATACGCTTACGCGTCTTTACCGAGATTTCATTTTAACAAAAAGGACAATACTCTCATCTTTTTTCGAAGTCTTTATCGCATCTTTTCAAGCATCATTTCAAAGACAATATTAGTCAAGAAAAGTTTTATGAAATACTCTCTGATTGTACAGGAACAACGTTAAGGTGTTATTCTCAATAAAAATATAATTTTTCTTCATTTTTATGTCACCTTTTGGTGTTAATTCACCTAGAAATATTGGTGAAATAAACGTCGCAGAGATAAAATAGCCTCTACCCTCTTTTAAGTTTATTTTATTTTTTCTTCAAAGTAACATGGGCGCAAGCACATCATCTGCGTTGCAACGGCCAGATACGCGATGGGTAGGTGTACGCAGGCATTGTTCTGTTGCGTATCATCTGTAGATACGCAAGATAAAATTTATACGCAAGATAAAATCTAAAATTTTATCTGAGAGATAAAATCTCATCTCAGAATACCAATTTCATTTTAGGAGATAAAATAAAATATTTTAAAGATAAAATGACCTGAGAATACCACCCCTGATGCTTATCTAACGAAACGAAGAATGCGAACGTGAAGTGCATGCGAGCGGAAAATTATTGATATCATGTCAGACCTGGAAAAGGAATATAGTTTGAATAGAAAATTTTTCACAGAGATGAAAAGTTACTCATTAAATAAATCGACGTATCAAGTGCCAGGGCCCGGGGAAAAGATAGAAGGAAAAAAAGAAGAGGGGAGGGGGACCGAATTGATGTTTTACTCATGGTCGCCGAATTGAAGTCGACATATATATAGGGGAGCCGAATCGGTTTCCAACCGGGGGGGGGACCAAATTGATGTTCTACCTATAGGGGTGCCGAATTGAAGATCGACATATAGGAGCGCCGAATCTATGTTCTTCCTTGGGGCACCGAATTGAAGTTTTATTCATGGGCGCCGAATTGAATTTCGACATGGGGGCGCCGAATCAGTTTTTAACCGGGGGGGGGCACCAAATTGATGTTCTACCTATAGGGGTGCCGAATTGAAGATTGACATATGAGCGCCGAATTGATGTTGTTCCTTGGGGCACCGAATTGATGTTGTTCCTTGGGGCACCGAATTGATGTTCACCTGGGGGGAGGGGTGCGCAGAATTGATGTTCGACCTAGGGGCGCCGAATTGAAGTTCTGTCCTTCAGGCGCCGAATTAAAGTTCGACATAGGAGCACCCTGAGGAGGAAGGCGCTAAATTCATAATCGACCTTTGGGGCGCCATGTTTGACCTGGGGTGCCATATTTATGTTTCACATGTGGGCGGGGGCTCAAAATTTATGTTTGACAGGGGGCGCTAAATTGATTTGAAAAAAAGGGTGTCAAATCGATGTTCGACTTGGGGCGCCCAAATGACCTGAAATAAAGGAGCACCAAAATGACCTTAATTTCGGGGGGGGGGGGCAGAGTGGGTGCCAAACTGATGTTTGACCGGGGCCGCCAAATTCATGTTGCACACGAGTTGGGCGTTTGCGCTCGCATCAAATGCATAATTACAAGCCCATCCTGTCCATGTATGATTACAAGAAGTGCTTAGAAGGTCCAAAGTTTAGTCAGAATATATATTTTTAAAAAATCATCTCGCTTTTCGCGCTCGCATCCGATTGTATAGTCAGGTGACGATCCTGTTCATGGTATTAAAACATCCAAATTTCAAAGCAGAATATAAAGATTTTCAGCTCGCGCTTCAATTGCTTAGTTAGAGGGAAAAATAAGCAAAAAAAGGTCTTCAAGTTCAAAAGAGGGGGCCACTTGTGGCTCGTCAGGGATCAGTGGTGACTCGTCAGGGGGGCAGTATGCCCCCTCCCCCCCCCCCCTTAGGTACGCTAGTGATCCTGTTCATGGTTACAAAATATGTCAAGTTTTGGGTCGGAATATCAAAATTTTAAGCTCGGGCTTTGCGCTTGCGCAAAATGATTTGTATAGATACGCATCCTGTGCATGATAGGCCCACCAATATTGCATAGAATGTCCAAACTTTCGGGCCAGAATATAAAAAAATTTCAATTAATTAGGTCTATCAAGAAAGATACTATGGAGATCCTCGCATTGGCAATGCGACAAAGATGTGTGATGTCACTTGTGAACAACTCTCCCCATTTACTTTGGTTTAAGTGAAATATATACTAAATTAGTATATATTTCACTTAAACCATGGACCTAGGTCCATGCTTAAACTGCCTCTTTTATCACATATAGAAGATCATGTGTTCTATCTATAGGAGGGCATGTAATACAGACTTTTAAAGAATACATCCTGGATAAAGGCTTTGTATCACCATAAGAAAAAGCAAAAAGAAACAGTTTTGTGGTATTTTATAGTCCATCAAAGGGAAATTTGTTCACATGTGACATTACACATCCTTGTCGCATTGCCGATGGGAGGATATCCATAGCATTAGTGATTGCAATATTCAAATGCTCATAACTTTCTCATTATTTGTCCGATTTTTCTCAAAGTTTCTTTGTTCTTATTCGTTGATTTGTCTGTTTTGATACAAGCCTAATTGTTCCAAAGGTTTCATTTCCCTTTAAGGAGTTAATCTGCTTATTAATAGGTACTTGTCAGTACTTGTGCACCCGACGCGAGAGGGCGGTAGAATAACGCTTTTTGGAGGCTTTGAATCATATTGCAAATCTTCGACTCTTTTTCGGAGTCAATACTTACCTTTTAATTTAAAAGAAAAATACTTAAAATCGTTCAAGGCGACACTCGAATCTGCGTCCATGTACTCGAGTGCAAGAGTGGCTTACTGATTGAGCCACAAAAACCAAGCTATTCAATGGGTCGTAAATTATGATATAATTATCCTAACTCCTCATGAATACTCAAGAGACGGAGTCTGACTAAATAAAGCCTGTTATATCGTCATTCTCCCTGCCCTCTCGCGTCGGATGCAGAAGTATTGACGAAACAAAAACGCGTATAGGATTTGAAAGTCATTGTAGCTTACAATGTTACTCATATGCATAGCAGGAAAAAATGCGAAAGGATGAAATATTTGATTTGATCTGATTTTTATCTTATTGTTTTCTTCGGCATTCATATCATAATACATTTTCCATACAACAAATATAATACATCAAAAACTTTTTTTTGCCTGTACATTCTAAAAAAAGGAAGTGCTAATTCAGCTCTTATAGATTTTTAGATAGATATGATTTTTCTCGTTCAAATTTGAACTAGACAAATCAGCACTCCGAAGTGCAGTCACTGTACACGCTCTTTAAGAGCTGAATTAGCACTTCATTTTTTAGAGTGTATCACATACAGAAAATGGGACAAGTTAATATAATTGTAAACAAATATGATCAACTACCAAATCATAACAAACACGATTTGCAGGAGAAGGATTGTTATCATAAGCAGCCATTGCTTGAAAGAAATGTGACAACCCAAGATTTAAATTATTTAAAATCAATAATACAGCAGAATATGGTAATATCAGATCATAATTTTGATAATGAAGATGGAGATGATGAGGATGATGATGATGATGATAATGATGATGGTGATAATGATGATGATGATAATGATGATGGTGATAATGATGATGATGATGGTGGTGGTAGTGATGGTGGTGGTGGTGATGATGATGGTGATGATGATGGTGATGACGATGATGATGAAGATGATGATGATGGTGATGATGGTGATGATGATGATGATAATGATGATGGTGATGATGATGATAATGATGATGGTGATAATAATGATGATGATGATGATGATGATGATGATGATGATGATGATGATGATGATGATGATGATGATGATGATTATGATGATGATAATGATGATGGTGATAATGATGATGATGACGATGATGATGATGATGGTGATAATGGTGTTGGTGGTGGTGGTGATGATGGTGACATTGGTGAGGATGAAGTGAAGATGAAGACCAAGGAGATTATGATGGTGATGGTGGATCGAGTTATGGTGATGATTAAGTAGAATGAAGAATGACTTCGTTATAAACTAAAACATTGACACAGACAATTTAGTTCAAATATTAATAACATGGATTTAACATCAGTTTCCATTCAATAAATGAGTAGATCGAGAGACGAGCATTTCTATAGACTCTGGTAGAGAGATTCATAAATCGGGACCATGGTGTCTTGCAGATCTTTAAGCAATTTGGGTTGAAAAATTGAAGAATTACGTGTATGGTATGAATCAATTGGTGTGTTCTTCTGGTAGAAATAAATTGTGGAATGAAGGTAGGACCATTGTTATTAACGTACTTGAACATAAAACAGTAAAATTTGAAGTGAATTTAATGTTTGATACTGTTAGAGTCCTTAGTTTAGAATGTGTGACAGATATTGCGAATCAGTCTAAATTCGAATGCCCTTTTTCCACAAAATGTCCAAACTATATTGCAATACGATAGGCCTACATAAGGTAAAGGAAATTCAGCAACATGTGAATTGTTTAAATATAATATGAAGTTGTTCATTCATAGTAAGTGTAAGCTTATTGCATTTAAACCACAAAGATATTTTTGGCAATGCATGATTGATTGTATCTACTTAAGTTTCCAAGCTAGTGTGTGAAGAAAAACATATTCGTGTCATCTGCAATTATGATATGATCAATATTATGTCAAAATCTTTTACAAATTTCGATTTAAAAAAAATCAAATACCAATATTTTGGCTCTGTCGTTTTATTCGCTCGCAGAATTATAGAAGTTTTGCCCCATACAAATTGTACATATTGTCCGGTAAGGTTGAAAAAATAAGCAGCAATTACTTTAGAATGGGCAAAATTTTCATCACACTGGATAAATAAAAATGCCCAAAAGAAACGCCTAATGTTGGTTGGACACATAATTACCCTCATGGAGCACTTTTACCCAATATTTTTTTTAGACTGTAGTAGTATAGTAGAAGAAGTAGTAGTAGTAGTAGTAGTAGTAGTAGTAGTAGTAGTAGTAGTAGTAGTAGTAGTAGTAGTAGTAGTAGTAGTAGTAGTAGTAGTCAGGGGCGGATCCAGCTTTCGCCAATGGGGGGCGAAAAATATTTCCATCAACATTTTCCTCGATTGGCCACTATGATATAACTTTTGGGATATTTTCAGGGAGTAGTCCTAACAAAAGACTGAAGTTTTAAGTATATGTTAGATTTTATATATAAACAATATAAGGTATCTCATGTGGTCTTAATATATAATGCGAGCGCGAAGCGCGAGCTAAATTCTTTTATATTATATGTCCTGAGAACTGAAGATTCTGATAATTTTTTATAATCGTGAACAAAGATAAGTATCAAACTAAACAATACGAGCGCAAAGCGCGAGCCGAAATTTCATTATAGTAACGTGAAAAGGGACTCAATTAGGACTGCTTTTAGTACTTGATGAAGAGGATAGGTATTAATTAATTAATGAGAGTGCGAAGCGAGAGATCAAAATTTTTGATATTCCGACCTGAAAACTGGACAGTCTAAGCGCGTTTTTATTTAAATAAAAAACTAGCTGTGTATCTCAAACAATTAAATGCAAACTTAATTTGTTGATATACTGAAATGATAAAGGAGCATTTTGACAAATTTTGGAAAGAATTTCCAAAGAGGATAGGTATTTCACAAATCAAACAATGCGAGCGCACATTTGATATAACAATTTGTAAATCAAACAAAATAATGAAAGCTTCATGTGTGAGCTAAAATATTGTGTGCAAGTTGATTTCAGAACTGGATATATAAAGTGTCTTTTAATCCTATATTGAATGGGATTCACTACACAGGCAATGCTAGCGCGAAGCGCGAGCGAAATTTTTTATATAAAGTCTATTTTCCAATTCTTCCCCTCATCCTTCTCTTGTTTCCTTTCGGGGTCGGGCCGGCCGTCACGAGGCTGTAAATTACACATCCGGGGTATAATACCTCTTTCTTATATACCTTTTCTTTCTGTTTTTCGTAGTTTCTATCAAGTTAAAGAGTACACTTTTTTCTACAGGTTGTCAAAAAATAGGGGGATCCTCCTGGATCCGCGCCTGGTAGTAGTAGTAGTAGTAGCAGCAGTAGTAGTTATATACTTTATCATAGCAATAAATGAAGGAAAATACAGGGTTAGTCATAAATTTCATTTGATTTAATTATCTCCACATTCGAATAACAAAAACATATACAAGTGTACTAATTTTCCTAGCATAACATAACAAGCAAATGATATAATTAATAACATATGCATATATACAACCTAATTGAAATATATTTAGACCTGATTTTTTTTATTGTTAAAAAAGATATATGTTTGTATATATATATATATATATATATATATATATATATATATATATATATATTAATATATATATATATTTATATATATCAATATAATTCATTTTCAAATGTTGGAGACCTTCATCTTAAGCTTTGAAATTGATAAAGGCCTCAATAGGAAAGGGGACGGAAAATCTGACGAACAGTGCAATAAAAGAGACTTATCTTTTATTGCACAAAATAATGATAGCAAATGATATAATTAATAACATATGCATATATACAACCTAATTGAAATGTATTTCTTTAAAAGGAAAGGGGACGGAAAATCAGACAAACAGTGCAATAAAAGAAACTTATCTTTTATTGCACAAAATAATAGGAATATTCCAAAAAAAAGTAGATAGGCAAAGAAAAAAACGAGGAAGTTATAATCCCCCTCACCCTTCTCTTGTTTCCTTTCGGGGTCGGGCCGGCCGTCACGAGGCTGTAAATTACACATCCGGGGTATAATACCTCTTTCTTATATACCTTTTCTTTCTGTTTTTCGTAGTTTCTATCAAGTTAAAGAGTACACTTTTTTCTACAGGTTGTCAAAAAATAGGGGGGGGGGGAGCGGGGCCGGTTTCGCCCCCTCCTGGATCCGCGCCTAGTAGAAGTAGTAGTAGTAGCAGCAGCAGCAGCAGTAGGAGTTATATACTTTATCATAGCAATAAATGAAGGAAAATACAGTGTTAGTCATAAATTTCATTTGATTTAATTATCTCCACGTTCCAATAACAAAAGCATATACAAATGTAATCATTTTTTCTCAGCATAACATAATATGCAAGTGATATAATTAATAACATATGCATATATACAACCTAATTGAAATGTATTTATACCTGATTTTTTTATTGTTAAAAAGATAGCAGAAAAGGAATTATATGTATATATATATATATATATATATATATATATATAATTCATTTTCAAATGTTGGAGACCTTCATCTTAAGCTTTGAAATTGATAAAGGCCTCAATAGGAAAGGGGACGGAAAATCAGACAAACAGTGCAATAAAAGAGACTTATCTTTTATTGCACAAAATAATGATAGCAAATGATATAATTAATAACATATGCATATATACAACCTAATTGAAATGTATTTCCTCAAAAGGAAAGGGGACGGAAAATCAGACAAACAGTGCAATAAAAGAGACTTATCTTTTATTGCACAAAATAATAGGAATATTGCAAAAAAAAAGTAGATAGGCAAAGAAAAAAACGAGGAAGTTATAATCATGTTGATAATAGTTAAAGTGCAAGTGTGCGAGAGTGCAAGTGCGGGGGGGAGGTTGCAATATCGGTAGGTACGTAACACACAGAGATTTTAGGTATCATATTTTAACAATGTATTTCTCTTCAAAACAGCCTTAAATGAATAAAGTGTAGAGCATAACTTAGTGTCAGGTGATAAATTATTCCATGAACCTGCACCGTAATGTCTAATTGATTTGTGTGCCATTATTAGTTTTGGATTTCTGAGATGAAATTTGTCAGAGTTTAGTGTTGGATAAGAGTGGATGGTGTTGTTGATTGTGAACATATTTTGAAAGGAAGGGGGAAGTATTCCCTTTTTGTATTTGAACATGAAGATAGCAGCTTGATATGTATTTATATCTGGAATTTTCAAAGTTCTTAATGTAAAAAATGAAGGACTGGATCTAGCGAGATATTGTGATCCTGTACAAATACGAACTCTTTTTGTAACAAGAAAATAGAATTAAGTTTTGTATTACCGCAGTTACCCCAAACTATGTTGCAATATGATAAGTGAGGGAGTACCAAGACATTATAAAGAAGAAAGAGAGTTTTGTGGGGTAATAAGTATTTTAATTTGGAAATTATCCAAACACCTCTGGATATGGAAGTGGTGATATGGCGTAAATGATTATTCCACGATAAATTTTCATCAATAGTTACTCCTAAAAACTTTCAAAGGAATTCATGGATGTATTAACTTATTTATTAATCTAATAAGCCTAATGAGAGCGCAAAGTTTATTAATATTAAGGTCTGAGAACGGAATATTTTAAGGACTTTCATAACTATGAATAGGATGTGAATATATTTTTAACAATCGATGAGAGCGTAAAACTTGAGCCGAAATTTTTTATCAAATGTCATGGAAAGGGTTTTTTAAAGAAGTTTGTTAGAAGTAATTCAGTAATCACCTGGATCCGTCTTTGGAAAAATGGGTTTGCAATTTTCTTGTTTATTCATTGGCAGAAAAGAATTCTATGCCTATATGATGAGATTCCTGCGTAAATGTATAGGGCCTACTTAACAAAAGTTGCAATATGATAGATGGAATCATTTCCCGCGCGGAGAGATCATGATTTTATACTGTAATATATAGATGTAAAAACTAAATTTTATATTGGTGTTTGGTTAATTTGCTGATTTCTTTTTTTTTGCACTCACGGAATTATTTGGGGGGGGGGACGATATGCTTGCCACCCCAATATTTTCATTGGTGGGGCGATCGCCCCCCCCCCCCTCGGATCGACGCCTCTGGCATTGAAAATACATTTAGTCAAAGCTCCACGCCTATTTCTTGATCAAATACAAACATTGAATAATATCTAAGCATCTTAATACCCTCCCATAAAAATCGCATTAAGGATTGACGATATTCCAGTATCGTGTAACTTAATTCAAAAGCCCATTTTCAAACAAATTCTCCCGAAAAGTCCATTTAGGTTATTTTTGGGATAAAAACCTATATTCATCCATTAGATGTCTTTGTTGATAGCATTTAATCTGTAGGTATTATCATAATAATGCCATTATACCGTAATTTCACTTGAAATTTTCCACATTTTCTTTTCATTTTCACAATACTCGTATCGTTGTACATGTATATTAGGCTTACCTTTGTCTCTTAAAGAATGTAAAATGCACTTTGCTCTCATCACATGTCTTAGTACCGAATAATCGATGAAATGGTATATGCTTACCGTCATTTATCATCTCCTTGAATGGTGTTGCTGAATAATTTATAAGTTGAAAAGTGAAGAAAAAACCGAATGAATTATTAAATACATTTCTGAAAAACATATTTGTCCATCGACGTGCGTAATAATATAATAATAATAATAACTCTTATTTACCCAAGGTAGCCACTCTCAGCTGTAAGCTGTTCTTCCAGCGGGTCCTGCATAACATATGTTATTATTGCCCTTCTCCGTTCTAAATGCTGAGCGTCTAGCAAGAAGGCAGAAGGTCCCATTTTTATAAGTCTTTGGTATGACTCGGCCGGGGATCGAACCCACGACCTCCCGTTCATGAGGCGGACGCTCTACCACTGAGCCACCATGGTACAGATAATAATTGTGTATGGGTATATATTTGTTGATTTATATACGTAGTTAATAATAATAATATATAGCATTTATGAGGCGCCGATCTATCTAGCTGCCTATTCAGCTGTAGCTAAATGCGCTTGGTGCATTCACGGAATTAATCCTGCCGGGTACCCATTCACCTCACCTGGGTCGAGTGCAGCACAGTGTAGATAAATTTCTTGCTGAAGGAAAACACGCTAGGATTCGAACCCACGACCCTCTGTTTGAAAGGCAAGAGTAATATCAGCCTGACACTTGCACGATTTTGTGTCACGCATTGGCACGACTCAAGTCGTACCAGTGCGCAAACTAGTCGTGAACTGGCGTGAAGTGTGCGTAAACACGTCGTGACATGTCGTGACTGCGTGCCATGTCGGGACGAGAATTTTGAAATGTTCAAAATTTTGGTCACGACAAAATTTAGCCACCGGGTCGTGAACTATGCGCAAACTGTTCATGAACTCGTCGGGACGATGCGGGAGGATGCGTGCCAGTGCGTGGCAGTGCGCGCCATAACACGACTGTCACGAATGGTTCACGAACAGCTCACGTCGTGTTCACGAATAGTTCAGCACGACACCGTCCAAATTGCGCAAACTCGTCGTGCCAATGCGGGAAGTGCGTAAACTATGCGCAAACTATGCGTGAACTCGTCGTGCCAGTTCGTGTCAATGTGGACACTGACGGGCACGCATTCGCAGTGGCGGCACCAGGATTTTCAAAGTGGGGGGCAAATGGGGGGCAAAAGAAAATATTGGGGGGGCAAGGGCCGTCAAAAATTTTTTTTGCATGTGTGGAAAAATCGAGCACGAAGCGCGAGTTTTAGTGGCCCCAATAAACATTTTTTTGTTACACTTGATATAAACAGAAATTTTTGTAAAATCAGGTAATGCTTAATGGAGCAAAGTTATTGATCAAAACTAGATCATGAACTGAACATTTACATATATGTAATCTTAAGGCGTAGACCTATTCTACTTTTACATTTTTGTATCACATCAGAAAAAATGCATGATCGCATTGTAAAAGACTTCAATATTTAATTTCTGTTCTCTTTTTCATATCTTATTTTTTTCATACATAGGCCTAATAATTTTCTTCCGAAGACAGGAAAGTTTTTAATACACAGGGTAAAGTTTATTTTCAAATATACTATAGTTGGGTGTCTTGTTATGAGAATATAGCCTAATAGATACAGACATTCCCCTCGTGGAAAGGTCGAAAATTTAAGAGGGAGGGGACAGAACACCCATCGCAGATTGCACATCTTTACATAGCCTATTTACTTTTTCACTAAAAACCATGACGGTGACAAATTATGAACGAAGAGTTCAAGCATTCTTATTTGTTAATGAAGCAAATCGATGAGTTTAATCCAAATTTTACATGAGTAGATGCATATTTATTTCAAGGAAGGGGGCAGACTTTGAGTATTTGTCCTCCACGCCCCCCCCCCCAAAGAATAAACATTGCTGACGACAGAATACACGCCATGTACTGTAGTTTAACACTTACATTAGCTTGTGTATCACACATTGAAATGTCTGCCTTAATGCAAGATATAACAAGCGATATAAACTTATTACAAACTAATAGTGTGCGAGGAAGCCAACAGCGACTAAGTGAGAAAATTTTCAAGTTTTGAAGAGCAGAAAATGGTATTTTAGAGCACTTCACAGCTGAGCTTGAATATGTAGTACGACAGCATCTACTTATTTACAAATTACTGTATAATTTTCTTTTAAGTCCTCAAAATTTCTGGGGGGGCAACTGGGGGGGCAAAGCTTCTGAGTGGGGGGGCAAATGCCCCCCCATGCCCCCCCCTTGGTGCCGCCACTGTGCATTCGTGAACTATTCGTGAACTCGTCGTGAACTCGTCGTGAACTTGTCGTGAACTATGCGTGAACAAGTCGTAAAACAGTGCGGGAGCCTCCCAGTTCGTGCCCCAAAATGGCACGACTTGCCACGACAAAATCGTGGCCAAAAGTCGTGCAAGTGTCAGCCTGGCTTTAAGCCAGCCTGACACTTGCACGATTTTGTGTCACGCATTGGCACGACTCAAGTCGTGCCAGTGCGCAAACTAGTCGTGAAGTGTGCGTAAACACGTCGTAACACGTCGTGACTGCGTGCCATGTCGGGACGAGAATTTCGAAATATTCAAAATTTTGGTCACGACAAAATTTAGCGACCGGGTTGTGAACTATGCGCAAACTGTTCGTGAACTCGTCGGGACGCGATGTGGGAGGATGTGTGCCAGTGCGTGGCAGTGCGCGCCATGTCACGACTGTCATGAATAGTTCACTAACAGCTCACGTCGTGTTCACGAATAGTTCAGCACGACACCGTCCAAATTGCGCAAACTCGTCGTGCCAATGCGGGAAGTGCGTAAACTATGCGCAAACTATGCGTGAACTCGTCGTGCCAGTTCGTGTCAATGTGGACACTGACGGGCACGCATTCGTGAACTATTCGTGAACTCGTCGTGAACTTGTCGTGAACTATGCGTGAACAAGTCGTAAACAGTGCGGGAGCTTCCCAGTTCGTGCTTGAAAAATGGCACGACTTGCCACGACAAAATCGTTGCCAAAAGTCGTGCAAGTGTCAGCCTGGCATGAGAACCACCAGACCACGACGCGGCCACGCTCATTGTTACCATTGTAACTCTTCTTTCAACATAAAGTTTAATCTCCATGGCCAGTATTCTGAAGTCAGGTTTAATTTAGACTCTGGTTTAAAGTTGTGGTTTATGAATGGGAAGCCAGTTGTGACATAATTCTGTAACAGTATAGGTTGTATGTATCAGCTAATTCTAGTCTCAAATAACTCTTAATTGTCTGCATATATATATATATATATATATATATATATGTATATATTATATATATATATTCATATATATATATATGTATATATTATATATATATATTCATATATATATATATATATATATATATATATATATATATATATATATATATATATAATATATATATATATATAAACACATGAAAAGAGACAAGATATGTACAAAATGATGAGAAAGAATAGAATAGATGCCACCATTAGTCCCTATTATACAGTGCGTATCAAAAAAAAAGTTTACACTTTGAAAAAGCCCTGGGAATTAAAAAATATACAACATGTGGGTAATTTTTTCACATATAATCTTAGGTTTGGGTCTCATCTATCCAATGAAAGTAAAAGTTTTGTCAGAATGTTACACTTGAGCGAGCACTGTCCATTTTTGTAAAGCTCGCAGAAATGCTCGTTTTCATGCTGTGTCAATGGGAAAGGGCGAAATCAAACTTACCCTGCGAAACATTTCTCATACATTTCCCTTGCACTTTTAGTCAATTGAAATAAAACGGATACATTCAAGCATTTTGTAACAATTTTGCCACCCAAATTGAAATTTCAACACTTAGTAAGCACAACCTTTACCCTATTTGTGTCAGCTGGATCTGAGGACATAACTGAATCTGAACAAAAGTTTATATCAGACATCTCCAGCATTTTTTCACTAAGTTTTTATCATTGAAAGTGGGTTTACGTTTCATTTTTCGTTAAATACTTGTTTCTCCATACTTTTCACAAGCTTAGCAATGATTAACAAAATGAAAATCAAGCTTAATTTTTGTCAGCTGGATCTGAGGACATAACTGAATCTGAACAAAAGTTTAGCTCAGTGTAAAGCAAGTATCGTCGCGATGGCCTCGGTGTGTGGGGGAGTTGGGTGGGGCGAAATGCACTCTTCGAAGTGTTTTGGGCAAAGAAACAAGTCAAACAAGGTAGAAGATATCTTCAAATCAGTTTTACTAGCTAAATTCTGTGTGTTCTTCATGATTAAGGTCTACTTTTATTCGCCTAACTATTTCAAAGTTCTGCGCAAATCATTTTTCACTAACTTTTCAAAAGTAAGTGGTGCTCACTCAAGCAGAAATATTTTTCGACAGTCATTTGCTTTAATGGATCTGTAACAATGTTAAAATGTGGAAAAATCTTCAGGACATTACAAGTGTATAATTTTACAGGATTTTTTCAAAGTGTAAACTTTTTTTTGATACGCACTGTATATCAAATGTTTTCCCCATTTTTGCCATTTCCCGTTTAGACTGTTTAATGTCTTCTATGAATCGGAGGTATTCGGGTAATTCATTCCAATACAATGGGCCTGTGACAAAATGATTTCTGGTAAAAGGTTGTACGAGCATTTGGCACCCTGAATATCATCTTATTTCTGCTCCCAGTCCTTCGAGAGGATACTTCTTCTATATAAATAAACTTATCACAAAGCACCTCATATAAGTTATAGTGAATCTAGAGACCCTGTCATTTTGACGCCTAACAGAAAATAATTTCACATTTTATCCTTTCCCCGTTCACTTTCATTTCCCCTTCCTTCTTCTCCGTCGGTCGAAGGGTAAGTGCTCCAAGCTCCCCCCCCCCCCCCCCGTCGCCACATCTAGGCCAGTGTGTCTAATATACACATTATTATCCAAGAATAAATGTGATATTACAGCAAGAACTTCTCTATGAAGTCTGGCTTTAATGTTCAAATAGAAATTGCAAGAACATTCATTGAAGAAAATGCTTATCAATATTTTGTACATTTGAAGTTAGGAATAAGAGTATATGAATATATGACAAAAAATTAGAACAAATGATAAAAATAATTGATAATAATGATAGTAACAATAATAATAGTAATAATTACAACAATAATAATAATAATGATAATAATGGCTACTATGTAGCGCACAGGTCCATCTATCGGTAGTCATTGCGCTTGAAGAAAAATAAACACACATGAATAGAAAACGAATAGAAAAAATGACCTTATACACTTAGGCCATTACATATATGAGGGGATCAGGACAACTACCCCCCGGACAATTACCCCCCAGACAACTCCCCCCGACAACTACCACCCGAGGCCAATTACCCCCCGAGGACAATAACCCCCGGACAATTTTTTTTTTAATTTCATTTATTCTTTTCCATTAAAAAACAACAGCAAAATATGTACATTTGAAATACACATGTTCATACAAAAATAGATCAAATACATAAGCATAGTAAATTAATATTGTAATATAAATAAATGGAAAATGGAACACCTGTAGAAAGCTTTTAAAAAAGCTTGTGAATGGCAGGAGTCCAAAAGTTAACAAAATACAAATATAATAATGATAATAATAATATTAGATGGCGTATGTATTTGAATTAAACGTCTTGCCCCCTATCCCCACCTGCCCCCTGTCCCAACTCCCCATCCCCCTACCCATCTCTCTCTCAGGTAAAATTTAAATTAATATTACAGGCTAAAATCTAAATTTGGATTAAATTAATATGACAACAGATACACTTTGAGATTTTTTTTGAAGGTATTCAAAAAGACATTCTCCGTAATCGAAGTTGGTAATGAGTTCCATACTTGGCCCTGTATATCTAACTGTTTTTTGCATATATTGCCTATCAATATTCCAGATATGTAGTTTTTTACTGTTTCGAGTGTTATATTTGTGAATCATAGAATTAGTTTCAAACATGTTGGCAAGAGGAGGCAAAACGGTTCCTTTGATACACTTGAATACAAAAATGGCAATTTGATATGTATTCAATTTATAAGTATCTAATGTGTTTAATTGTTTGAACAGAGGTTTAGAATGAGCTAAATAATGCGAGTTTGTACAAATACGCAGGCGACGTTTTTGCAGTATAAGCAATGGTTTCAACTTTGAAGGAGTTGAATTTGCCCAAACGATATTGCCATAGGACAAATAAGATAAAATTAGTGAATTATAAATAGTAGATAATATATTCAATGGTAAATAGTGTTTCAGTTTCGAAAGTAATCCTGTAGTTTTGCTGATTTTAGAAGAGATCATTGCAATATGAGGCTTCCATGAGAGATTCTCATCTAATAGTATACCTAGGAATTGTATGTTAGATACTCTTTCAATAAGAGTGTCATCTATATATAATGGGGGTACTTCATTTATGACTTGCTTTCTATTACTCTGTATTGTTTTGAAAAGAATACATTTTGTTTTCGCTAAATTTAGTGATAATTTGTTAACTTTAAGCCACAATGATACCTTTTTGATTTGTTCATTAAACTGATTAACTAATAAATGTATATTGTTATTACTCATAAACAATGAAGTGTCATCAGCAAACTGTATAAACTTTAAGGAAGGGGCAGAGTTACAAATATCATTTATATATAAGAGAAATAAAAGGGGGCCCAAATTTGATCCTTGCGGAATTCCGCATTCCATCAGCAATTGTGATGAAGTACACCCATTATATTCTGTAAACTGATATCTATTAGAAAAATAACTTTTGATCCATTTCAATGCTATCCCTCTTACACCATAATTAGCCATTTTCTCAAAAAGTATAGAAAAATTTATAGTATCAAAGGCCTTACTTAGGTCCATAAAAACACCAAAAATAAACTGGTTTGAATAAAAAGCATTAACAATTCTATCATGAACAGATATCAAAGCAGAATCTGTAGAAATATTTCTTCTAAATCCAAACTGATCATTATTTAATACATTATGTTTTTCTAAAAAATCATATAACCTATCGTAAAATATTTTCTCAACAATCTTTGAAAAGCAAGAAAGGAGTGATATAGGGCGATAATTACCAATTATTTCTTTATCCCCCTTTTTAAATATTGGACTAATTTTTGATATTTTTAAATGTGAAGGTACTATCCCTGCGTTAAATGAAAGATTAACTATATGAGTTAGGGGTTTTGCTATTGCATATCTAACATATTTAACAACGTCGGGACTAATGTCATCCCATCCACAAGGCTTACCATTCTTAAATGAACCAATTATTTTGATAATTTCATCCTCATTAGTAGGCTTCAAGAATAAACAGTCTTTAAGAGGAGGACCCAAAAAAGAAGAAAAATAGTTATCACTGTAATTACTATTTTCAATTGAAGATGCTAATTTTGGTCCAATGTTATTGAAATATTTATTAAAAGTGTTAGATATTACCTCAGGATCGCTTAAAGTGTTTCCTTTATGTATAAAATGTTGTGGTAAAATAGGCTTTTGTTTATGAATTACATCATTTATCAATTGCCATGTTTGCTTAAGATTAGTTGTACAATCATTAAATTTTTGATACAAATACACCTTCTTTGCTTTTCTAAGTTCTGATGAAATACTGTTTCGAATTGCCTTATATTTCTTTTCATTTTCTTTTACAGGGTAGCAACGAAACTTTTTATACAGTTTATTTTTCAGTTTGATTTTTTTTAGCAAGTCAGATGTTACCCATGGTTTCTTTATTTTATTTCTCCTACTTTTCTTAATAAGTAAAAATGATTCATTGTAATGTGTTTGAAATTTAGAAAAAAAAGAGATTATATGCATTATTAGGACTTTTGCTTTCATAAACATCTAGCCATTGTTCACAACATAGTTTGCGAAAAAAAATTATTTCTTTGTGTTGTCATTGATTACCCGTGTTTTCATTTGTATCTCACTCTTCTGATACATTGGCATGCTGCTTACTATGACGAAGACCGGTAGGTGATCTGAAACATCAGATTAAATGATGCCACTTTTCAAATCTGAAGTGTATGAATTAATAAAAATATTGTCGATTAATGACACAGAAGTTTTTGTAATTCTTGTTGGTTTACTTATCATAGGCCTTAAACCATTTGAATATATATTATTTTAAAAAGTATTTACCCTAGTATCAATAGAAGACTTTAATAGGTTCAGATTAAAGTCACCTAATACATGTACATTTTTGTTTTCTTTTTCCAGAGACTGTAGAATATTATCCAAATTATCATTGAATTCTAATATATTTGAATTCGGTGGCCTATAGACAAGTAATATCAATATATTTTTCCTATGTGGGACTGGAATTCGAGAGCAAAACATTCTTGACAATTTGTTATCAGACTTAGATCATTCCGTATTTTGTATGTAACAGTACTTGAGATAAGAAAACCTAAACCGCCTCCTCTACTTGATTTTCGATCTAAATGAATAATATAATAATCTTGAATGTGAAATATAGGGAGGGAATTATCCGAAATCCGGGGTTTCCGTAAGCCCAACCACTGAAAACGGATAATCTAAGGAATGAATCAATTGTTCTATATGAGATGAATTCTTATTTAGGCTTCGACAATTTATATGCAATAAACCAAAGTCAAATTTATCATTTTTTCCTCTATATTTACAGCAAAAATCTTCTGGAAGAGTCTATTGACAATCTTGAAACAACGGAGTAAAATTCCTGTCCGGATCAAGACCAATGACATCATCATCCTCATTACTAGTTATGCCATTAAGAGTCTGTGTGACTTGTGTAATCAATTCTGTGTCATCATCATGTTCAACAGAATCAAGAACATTTGCAATAAATTCTATGTTGTCAGAAATATGATTAAATGGGAAAATATTACATAGACATTCATAGCATATCCAATCAGTTGGGTATCTTTGATATACATTTGATACCAATCTACAATTATCTGCATGATATTTCAAACAGTTAGTGCATTGTACACCAGTACCATCTATACAGTCACAAGTACATTCACCGAACGTTAAATTGTTGATCATTTACATACTGATTGAAGTGAATTATTATCTTGAAAGTACCATTCACAATGGAACCTGTATGGCTACATGTAAATAGTATAGGAACTAAGGGAAACGCAGTGAGCATTTTGGGCGAGAAACATCTAAAAACGGTAATAAAGCCACATGTATCCGAGTATATAGTAATAAAAAAGTGCAAATTTTGAGAGAGAACCAACAACCATGAAACAATGGAGATAAAAACAAGAATAAGGCAGTCGAAAAGCAACACTAGCTAATAAGCACTACTACGACTACTACAACAGACTATTTACAAGTGAACAGGGATATGGAGCTGTTCTTTAGTCTTATGATTTTATTCAGAGCCTGGAGCCTTAAAGGCTTTTACACAAGTTGTCGAGTTGACTTATGATGTTATAAGTTTTTTTATTGGCTCACTTCCGTTTGTCTTCACAGTGGCAAAAATTCTTCCGTCATAAGACCATGCGTTTTCAACCATTGGATTTTTTCGCGCGGCCATTAGAAGTTTGAACTTTTCATTGACTAAGTCTTCTGCTAATGTGAGTCCTGACCCTTTGAGCTTCTTCTTCATTAGCAATTACCCCGGACAACTACCCCCGGACAATTACCCCCGGACAATTACCCCCTGGACAATTATCCCCGGACAACTACCCCCTGGACAACTACCCCCCGGACAATTACCCCCCGGACATCTACCCCCCCCCCCCCCCCGACAATTACCGCCGAGGACAATTACCACCGGGAACAATAACCCCCGAGACAAAAGGAGTGCATAGAGTCATACGTCGGTCGTACGTTTGACGTAAGAAGTACTCGAGTATCTTGGAATCAAACGAACGCCGTAAGAAAGCTGTAAAGGTGAGCTCCATCCATAGGCAGATCCAGGAGGGGGGCGAGGGGCCCGCCCCCTCCTATTGGCAGAGCAAAAAAATGGGGGGGGGGAAGAAAAAGAAGGGGAAAGAAAAGAGGAAAAAGAAGAGGTAAAATAAGAGGAGGGAGACGAGTGGAAAAAAAGGTCAAGGAAAGATTTGGAAAATGATTTTAAAATTTATTTCATGTCACTATATTAAATTTGATTTGCCAAATTATATAACAAACTACTACCCCCATCCTTTATGACAATTTACCAAAACTTTCGTCTCACGATTTGCGCTCGCATTTTTGTTTAAAATATATCAACTCACAAATCCTTTTCATGATTACAAAAGTGCTTAAAATATCCAGTTTTCAGGCCTCAGTGTCAACACATTTCACTCACCCATTATGCTTATTACATTATTTGATTTGATTTGATTTGATTTTATTTATTTCCGTTTCACAACATAAGTATGATAAATATAACATGACAAGGTCGAAAATACTGCAAAACATAATAAAATTTATATAACATACTCTTAGACTTAAGGAACACAATTCAACAAATAAAAAAACCTAATATGACATTTGTATTTTAAAGTAAAACGGGTCTTGCCGAAAAGAGCAAAGCTTGTACAAAAGGCAAGACCCTAAATAAACTTAGTTTCATTACACCCAAAAAAAACTGGGTCGTAATGATATATAGAGCTTTTGTTTACAAATAAATACAAACAATTTTGGTGCACTTTACGAAAAAAAGTAACAGGTGGATCATGCAAAAAATATTTTGTTTTATAGCATTAGGGAGGGAGGGGGAAGAAGAGGGGAGGGACAGAGAAGTGCAGTGTACATGACGTAGAAAGAAAGCGGGCAGCAGGAGCAGGTACTTTGGCTAATTGCGATTTAAAAAGAAAAAAGTAATAACAAATTGAACATGTATATGTATATAATGTGAGAGCATATAATACACATATACATAAACGCCGAGAATATAAAGATAAAAAAACAGTTATTCGGCATGACCTGCTTGCAACGAGTATTGCAAAATTAACACTTTTTTTAGTTTGCGTTTAAAAATATGTATATTAGAGGATTCTTTAAAATCTTGAGGCAGAGAGTTCCAGTAGGCAGGCCCGGAGAAGACAAATGAATTTTTTGTAAATAAAGTTCTTGTTAAAGGAAGGTGATGATATTGTCGTTGCCGTGTTGGGTAGCAGTGTACTGATGCATTTTTATGGAACATATTTGAGAAAATAGTGGGGAGATCCTCCTTGCTTAATTTGAACATAAATTGGCTAAGTTCAAAGAGATATATATCACTTACTTTGAGAATGTTATTTTCAAAAAATAAGATATCAGTATGTGATCTAAAGTGTGTTTGAAAAATTATTCTTAGAGCTTTTTTCTGGAGAAGTAGTATTCTATTTAGATGTGTTTGTATTGCACATCCCCAGGCAATTATTCCGTAATCAATGACTTAAATTCTTAATTACTAAATTGTCCCTTTTCAGGAAAGAATATCGACAATATCACAGTTTCATATGTTTCATATCGCGCTTAGGAAGAGGAATAAGAAAGTCATCATTTTCATATGATGACAAAATGTCATGTGAGGTCAATGAATTTTGGCCACATTGGGGGTATTTGTTAAATTACCATGCTATCTCTAAGTGTATTGGTCTAGTTCATAAAACGTGGAAATAATAGTAACCAAGTATCACTGAACATCTTGTGCGAGTTATAGTAGTTTTCAAAGTTAGCACTGCTGCTATGTTGAATCGCGTGATGCAGGTGAGACGGCCAGAGGCATTCCACTTGTTAGGTCTTAAATCTCAATTATTTTTTCCGCTCGCGCTTTGCGCTCGCATCATTTGTTTGGTTTTGTACCTATACCGTTAATGATTACAAAAAGTGCAACGAATGTCATGTTTGTTAGGTCAGAACGTCAAAAGAAATTCAGCTCGCACTTCACGCTCGCATTATTTAATAGTCAAAATATGTAACGTTTTAATGGCTAACTGCAAAACCTCCTTAACAGGTCCCTTTTCGATCAAACCAGAAACCATATTAAAAAATTTTGCTCGCGCTTTGCGCTTGCAGTAATTATCTAGTTACATACGCATCTTGTTCAGGTTCACAAACATTGCCCAGAATAGTCAATTTTCAGGTTAAAGTATATACATGCAATTCCAAAAATTTTCAGCTCGCGCTTCGCGCTCACATTGCTTTTTCGATGAGATTCATATCTTGCCCAATATAGGCTAATATGGAGCTTAAAATATCAAGTTTTGGAATCAATATACAAAACACATTTCATCTCGGATATCGAGCTTTCATTATTTTTCAATTTACCAATTGATTTTTTCAAGTGCTCTGTAAAATGTCCGTTTTTAGGTCTAAATATTAATATTTTTAGCTCACGCTGCTTGGTCGCATTATTTGATTTGCATAGGCCTACTTCTTTCTAAATTCTTACAAACCGTCCTTAAATTGCACCTTAAATGAATTGTTTACTATGATGATTGACAATTTGTTTAGAAAAAACACTGTTTTTGATTATGTCATATTGTTTACAATTTAGCAATTTTGGTACTTAATTTCCTTCTTTAATGTTGCTTTCATCCAAGAATAATACACAAAAAACACCTTCAGCCTGTTGCATAAAACTTTTTACCTGAGAAAACTCCGGTAAAAAATGAAAACTAAGGTTAGTCTGATTTCTGCCATTGACTTTAACACAGGGCAAAAACTCTGGTAAAAAATACCAGAGTTTTCTCAGGTAAAAAGTTTTATGCAACAGGCCCCTTGTAATTTTACCATTTAGTGCGTAAATGGTAAAATTACAAGGTGATCTTGTGTGTATTATCTTTGCGTAAAGTTTTTTAGCTTACTGGAATGTGCACCAATTGTTTCATAATTTTTAGCTTCTTGTTAGTCGAATTGTTTTAAAATAACAGGATTATAGGTCCTACTTGACAGTGTTAGTGTTGATAGTTGCGTTATCGACTTTCAATATATTTTTACCTATAAAGGTGTCTTTTTACGTTTTATCTATTTGCCTGATTTCTTTCCTGAAATTGAACCCAAAATAAATATTTAAAAAATCAGATCAGTTGGAATCAGAGATATTCAGCATTTGTGATTATTATGAATAATCGTGTTCAATTGATCTATGAAAACTTAGTATGAGGGCCAGTTTACACATTTTCTGATGAATATATGCATAGCCAAACGGGAGATTTCGGGTGCAAGACCCCCCCCCCATCTTTCATGATGCAGAAGGCGCCGCTAAACAAAAAAAAGGAAAAAAAGAAGAAAGTGAGAGAACAGGAAAAAGAGCAATGTAAAAGAGAAAGAAAAAATTAATCAACTTAAGATAAAGTAGAAAATATTTAGAAAAACCTGTGCCACCGACCAAAACTTAAAATGGGTCCCGCTTTATTCTAACATTGATGCTGGAGAAAAGGGAGGATTTTCTGGGGGTAATTGTCCTCAGGGGTAATTTTCCGAGGGAAAATTGTCCTCGGGGGTTATTGTCCAGGGTGATTGTCCAGGGGGTAATTGTCCTCGAGGGTAATTGTCCGGGTGGTAATTGTCCTCGGGGGTAATTGTCTGGGGTGTAGTTGTCCGGGGGTAGTTGTCTGGGGGTAGTTGTCCGGGGTAATTGTCCGGGGGGAATTGTCCAGGGGATAATTGTCCGGGGGTAGTTGTCCGGGGGGTAGTTGTCCGGGGGTAATTGTCCGGGGTAATTGTCTGGGGGTAATTGTCCTCGGGGGTAATTGTCCTCGGGGGTAATTTTCCTCGGGGGTAATTATCCTCGGGGGGTAATTGTCCGGGTGGTCACTGTCCTAGAACTATATATGAGAACATTAAGTGTTATAGGCCTAGGACATGTATGACGGATTCGTGAGACGAAATTCGTAAAATGACACTCCCGGCTGGATATAGGATTCCAACCCGACACTTCCCGATGAAGGATAGCATCCCGTTCTCCATCGTTACAGGGCTCCGAAACATAACGACCTGTCCTAGAGACAACCAGACACTGACCAAATGACGTAGTAGATGAAGAAAGTAATTCCAAACACAACTGTGATGAGATTGACCTCATGTAGCTGAAGATTTCCCTTTCCGGTCATTCCCATTCCTGATTCAGCTGTAGGCCTCACATCTCCTGTATTTGCCGAGACGCTCAATACTCGATGGATGTTGTTGTTATCCCTCACTCTTGGATGGCACACGACAGACAGGTTGGAATAGTCACCCTGGTCGCCACTGTTGGTGAACTCGATGTGGACGATGATGTCGATGTCGAGAGAATCCAGGTCAGTGACGGCGTGACATGTTAGTGTAACATCGATCTCTTCGTCATAATTGAAACCTACTGTGTCTAACCTGATACACTCTAATCCATCTACATCTTGTTCAAGAACGGTCGTCAAATAACCCACTGACAGATTAGTATTTATAGATTGGTCTACACCAGATATTTCAGTGGACCAGTAGATCTTTGGAAACGGGTAAGATGCGACGGGACACCGCACGAAAACTTCGGAGATGTTCGATATCACACAACTTTCTTCGAGATCCGATATAACCAATGGGCAACAGAAATCGTCTTTCAGTAAGTCCGATAATTGTTTGCCAGCATGATTCTCTGGTGTAAAACATGTAGACTTTGTAAAGCTAAGACTGTCTTCGACGTTGACTAGCCACCGTTGGCGGCAATCACAGACTAGTCTGTTGTCTCCTGCACTTACCGATGTCTTGAATGCTGGTTGGTCGGATGATGACGTTGGGATTAATCCTTTCTCAAGGTACGATAGTCTGTTTTCATCCAATAATAGATTTGAGAGATACATCAGGATCGTAAAACCATTTCCGCACTTCCAGGCAGAGAACTGCCAAAGATGGTTACCTTTCAAGTTTAAGACTCTCAGACGGTGCGATACATCATTGACACCGCAGCTCGAGAGAAACCTGATACGATTGTTGGACAAGTCGAGGAATTCCAAATTGGGATAAAATTGGGTCAAGTCCTTCAGACTAAATTCTTCTAAGAGATTTTCTTGAACACCCAGGTAGACCATCGATGTAGACAAAAATCTCGGGAGTTTTACGAGACCAGAGTTTTGATAATAAAGTGTTTCCATACGGGTAATGTACAGTTTGTTCTTGTAATTACCGTTTAAATTGTTTATGATTGAAACGTTTGTAAGTAATCCCATTCGAATGCTTTGAGAGAGTAAAGCTTCTAACCAAGATGTAGTGATCACGACGTTTTTGATTCGGAATGAAATCAAGTGTGTTGATAGACAGTTTTCCGGCTCATCCTGGAGAATCCCTCCTCTGATCTCAATATCTTGCAAACGATTGCCGCAAAAGACGCTGCCAGAGACATTCATTAGATGTCCACCAGACACAACAAGTAATCGAACGTTCGACAAAGCATCAAGAATCCTAGTAGATAAGATTTCAGTATGCCTTGATCCAAGTGAAATGTGCTCTAAAGTAATATCCCTGGTTGTGTTCGTGTCATAGGATGAAATACGGTTTCCATCAATGAAGAGTTGCACTAGGTTGTTGAATGTTGTAAGGGTTTCGAGTTCAAAGTTGCTTATTTGGTTATTCGACAGATCCAGAGTCTTAAGGTTCGGGAAATTATTTGATATATGATGTGGGATGCTTTCAAGGCAGCTCCCACTGAGTAATATCTTGATAAGGGGGAACAACCCATGCACTACAGGGAAATCCCGGAGGTTAGTGTTTTTGAGAGAAAGTCTTAAGAGATTGGGAAGGGACTGGAATAGGTTGGGTGAAATAAATGTTAGTGGATTGTTATCCAGAAACAGTGTGGACAATCTTGGAAGAAAAGAAATACCCTCTAATTCGGATATGAGATTCTCACTCAAATCGAGAAAGGAAAGAGATTGCATTCCTCTGAAGGAGTTGACATCGATTACTGCTATTTCAGTATTCTGAAGGTGAAGAACAACCAGTTCAATGACATATTCAACATCACTGGTTGATCCTAGAGGGTTGTATCTTAAGTTGATGTATTTCAATCCAAATATGTTAGAAAATGGATGGCCTGAAATAGTGACGATATTGTTTTTTGAGAGATCTATTGAAATAAGACTTGGACCAAGAAACTGTCCTGATATCGAAACTATTTCATTGCCTTCTAAAGTAATGACTTCCAAACTTGGCAAATTCTTAAGATCTTCAGATGACACTGTGGTGATTTTATTGTTATGCAAATGAACATTGGTAAGATTACCTAGCCCGGAAATAAGCGGAATAGACGTCATCAGGTTATTGTCTGCCAATAAGTAGGTCAGTGAAGATATCATGGTTAAATTGAAGATACAACGTATCGAACAAGAGTTGACGTTTAATATAGCAAGGCTCATGTGTTTTGTCATAGCTACAATGTCCATATTCCCCTCAGGAATCAAGAGATACCGCAAACTCGGTAACTGTGAAAACATCTTTTCCAATCCATCTGCATCATCTTGATGACTTTCTGCTGTCATGGTCAGTAGCGTGAGGCTTTCCAGAAAAGGAAATTCACGCATTCTAGTGGCTTTGCGCTGATGTGATACATCAAGGATATCTAATGAAGAAAGACCACTGATATTACCCAGTTCAGACAAACGGTTAGTTCTGAGATGCAGTACCCTAAGAGCATGGTGGAAGGTTTCTTTGGAGATTTCACTGATCCTGTTGTTATTGAGGATGACAGTTTTCAAAGCAGGCAGCACGAAAGAGCCGCTAGATACTTGCGTGATCCAGTTACCTTCTAGATCTATTTTACGCAAATGTAGGAGACTTGCAAGGGAATTCTTGTTGATAGATGTTATCCTATTGACATTCAAATATAGATATTCGAGCTCCCTTGGAAACTGATTTCCTTCAATAAATGTGATTTTATTATGTCCCAGCTCAAGTACTTTCAGTTTTGGAGCATTTCTCTTGAGGTTACTACCGATGTTTCGAATGTTGTTGGAGACCAGACTAACTTCTCGGAGTGAGGTGTGATTATGAAACCAGGGGATCTCTGTAAGAAGATTGATGGACAGACGAAGATACTTGACCCGTCTCAGGATCACAAAAAGTTCATCATCGATCGACTTTAGGTCGTTTTCTATCAAACCTAGAAAGACGATCCCTGTTCGGTTCTTGAAAAGATCAGGAACTAGCTTCAGAGTCTGTTGATCAACACCAAAACCTTGGAGAGTAGCATCGTCCAAATTGTGGTACGGTTGAGGTTTCACTCGGAACACCCCTGGTGAGCATGACACCCTTTGTACAGAACTAACACATGAGCAATAACTACATATGTCAATTGCAGAAGTAGTAGCAAAGAGTAGCAAGCCAATCAGTGTGGACAAAGCTAAGAATGATCTTCTTGGAAGTCCCATCCGTCGTTCTGCCATCTTCAGCTTTCCTGCAAAATACAATCAAACAATAAAAAAAAGGTGTAAAATGATAATTATGATGGGCATGCAGGGCCCCGTTGCATAAAAGTTGCTATTATAGTAACTTTGCCATGAGGTGGTAACTTGCACGAATAAAGTTTGTCACCTCCTTTCTTATATACTATCCGCTCAGGACTGAGTGCGGGCTTCGGATGTGGTTTGAAGGCGCCTTGACGCCAGCTTCAGCCCTGAAATTCATGTGAGTCACCCCCTCTAACACTAAACCGTCTGGGATATTAAGACAGGAGCCAATGCCGCAGAAATATATGTCCTATCAAGTTTAAGCTCAAGTTCAAGTTTATTTATTTAAAACCAAAACATCACATCATAATCAAAGTAGATATACATACAACGCAAATGAGGACATAAACACAGATCAGTGGCGGATCCAGAGGGGGGCGCCCCGGGCGCGCGCCCCCCGCCCCCCTATTTTCGCCGGATTTTTATTTTTTTTGATGGTTATATTTACTGGATTGGTACAATGTAGTCAATTTCAAGGGCTAGATCTAGTCAAAACTATATTTTAACTTACGCTCATGGCCTTTGTGTTCGCACAAATGCACCTCTGTCATACTGTATTGCAATATGTAAATTCCGGAATTCCAGGGCGCGCAAGTCGATTGGTTGGAAAGTTGCACCACTTGTAATCGGGAGTTGCAGTGCAGTGACCAGTGTGAAGATGTTGGATTGGATATCATTTTTTCCCGAAATTTTGTGTTTTTTGTAACATGCGTTTGTCCGTCTTTATGGCAAATACATGTAAATTGTAAGTAACAGATCGCGAGAGAAAGTGTCAACGATGCGAATGATAATGTCTATCCCCGAGATTATTCTTCACTCAAAGATGAAGCCCTATATCGGGTGCCACGTGCGCAGCATTATCATTCTGCCTTGGTCATGTACGTTTTCACTGAAATGTATAGGTCAGACATATTTGTATTTAATGTAAACTAACTTTTACACTTTCTGGTAGATTCAGAGGCATATTATCCAGGGCGCCCCAACTAAATTTCGCCGAAGCAATCATTCCAACGAATTATCAAGGAGCAAAATTGTATATTCTCAATCACCAGTCGACCCCACTCCGCGTTTGCTGTGTATAGGCAGCTATATGTCAGCGTAAGGAGCGAAGATTTTATGTGACGGGGGGGGGGTGGGGGTTGGGGGGAGAATAAAAATACTTTCGTGCTGGGGAAAAACGTCCCGAGGACACATTGTGTATTGTTAAAAAGTAGAAATTGTGACATTAACCCCCCCCCCCCCCCTTACCCCATTTTTAATGTTTGATAATCTATAGGTTTGCTGATTACAATATATCTTTAAAAAAAATTGCCAGCAAAATCGAAAAAAAATAGTTTTAAAAATCTAGGGGGGGACGACCTCCCCCGAAATATTTGAGGGAGAACACGTCCCCCCCCCCCCGATCGCTGCCGATGATATGCGCGTAAACCCAAATCCATCTGACCAAGGAGGTTGGTGGAAGACAGATTTCCCCCTCCCTGATGTGTTCCTCCGCGCACCCGTCCGATTGACGTGACTTGAGGCAAGCTATACGCGTGCACGTGTTCATACTTTTTTGTACAACTCAATTCTGACGTTGGTATACTGGAAAGGATGCCGTACTGAGAGTTTTACTGTCATCATACTCGAAGTCGATGTGCATTTTTCTTCTAAAGGTGCTCTCAAAATACGACTTTTGGACATGATTTTTTGAAAAAGTCCTTGCCGTGGGAGGGGGGTATCCCCCTCCCACACCCTCTACCGCTCGGTCGCTTCACTCCCTCGCCGCTGGCGCCCCCCCCCCTATTTCAAAATCCTGGATCCGCCCCTGCAGATTATATCATAGACGAATTGGTTTTAGGACCACTTTAAAAGCAAAGCTTGTGAGTGGGGCCCTGGAATACTTATGATTATTTACATAAAATACAGGATATATTAATCTCCAAAATTAAAAAAAGATTATATATATATATATATATAAAATACAAAATAATGCTGAAGATAATGCTTTCATTGCCAATAAAGTTTTTATTGTTCATTCGAATTTTCGACGGTCCTCCGTCTTCTTCAAGAGTTTACAATGTGTTGTATCAATCAAAGAGCGCATCCTCAGACAGATGTTGCTATGATGACTGGCTGAGGATGCATGTATACATATATACATGTATATATTATATAAATAGTGTACAATCTATTGTACAATATACTGGATTATATGTACGACAAATATAAAATTATCCCGAGTGCAGGTTTATTTCACCGAGGCCGAGGTGAAATAGGCTTGTACGAGGGATAATTTTATATTTGGAGTTCACATAGTCCAGTAATATTGTATGATAGAACGTTCACTATTTATTATAGTAAATAGGTCCCTTAATCTACGCCCCCCATCATGGATTTGCCATCCCAAAATCGAAAGTTATATTGTACATATGTACAATATAACTTTTTGAAGGGAGGTCACGTGGTACAAATCCAGCCAATCACAGCTCGTATTTTACTACCACTCTTTACTATATATATATATATATATATATATATATATACATATATATATACAGTATTTATATATATATATATATATATATATATACATATATATATATATATATATATATATATATATATATATATATACAGTATTTATATATATATATATATATATATATATATATATATATATATATATATATATATATATATATATATATATATATATATATATATATATATATTGTGACATACTCGGCGGCGGCGTGGGTTGTTCGGACCGCCGGCAGCTCGCTCTTGTCATGATGCCTGCCGCCGGCGGGTGTGTCGCCACGTCGATTTCCAAACTTTTAGACGTGGATCCGTTTGTCAGAGATATACTGCCGCAGTTGACACTTGCACACGCCTCGATCCTGTCAGTACCACCACCAGGCAACCTCCAGACGGCTACACTCTTTGTTGTCAGCTCCAACAGCTCACCCGACCATATTTTTGAATCAGGGTACTAATGGATAATTCGTTTTTCATACCCGTTCAGCGTACAGCGAAAACGGAAAATCAGTACGTGGTTCGGTCTTTGAAAACAAAAAACGAAATCACAGCGTGAAAACCCGTGCTGTGATTTCGTTTTTGTTGATCAAAAACAGAATATTGAAATCAGAAATGTTTTGGGTTCTCTCTGATTTCTCATTTTATATTTGTGTTTTTATGTATCAAAAACAAAACCAGAACACGCTCTCCGCTCCGTGATTCCGTTTGTAAAAACGAAAACAGCGAAGACGAGATCAGAGACTCCCTTGCAGTCCCTGCAACGTGATTTCGTTTTTCGTACAACCTACAGGCATATTAAAGAGCGCCCTCCAGGAGGTGAGGCAAGTTTCAATGGAGATTTTAATAAACTGTACCACACATATTATGTTGAAGCCAGTTTAAAAGGAGATGAGGCAAGTTTCAATGGAGGTTTTTATAACGTACTCTAAATTATGGTGAAGCCAATTTGAATGGAGGTGAGGCAAGTTTCAATTGAGGTTTTTTAAAAAGAATAAACTGCATGTACCACACATTATGGTGAAGCCAGTTTGAAAGGAGGTGAGGCAAGTTTCAATGGAGGTTTTTTAAAAAGAATAAACTGCATGTACCACACATTATGGTGAAGCCAGTTTAAATGGAGGTGAGGCAAGTTTCAATGGAGGTTTTCTAAAAAGAATAAAATAAACTGTACCACACATTATGGTAAAGCCAGTTTGAAAAGAGGTGAGGCAAGTTTCAATGGAGGTTTTTAAAAAGAATAAACTGTACCACACATTATGGTGAAGCCAGTTTAAAAGGAGGTGAGGCAAATTTAAATGGAGGTTTTTTTTAAAAAAGAATAAACTGTACTTCACATTATGGTGAAGCCAGTTTAAATGGAGGCGAGGCAAGTTTCAATGGAGGTTTTTTTTAAAAGAATAAACTGTACCACACATTATGGTGAAGCCAGTTTAAAAGGAGGTGAGGCAAGTTTCAATGGAGGTTTTTTAAAAAGAATAAACTGTACCACACATTATGGTGAAGCCAGTTTAAAAGGAGGTGAGGCAAGTTTCAATGGAGATTTTTAAAAAGAAAAAACTACTGGTATTATGGTGAAACCAATTTTAAAGGAGGTGAGGCAAGTTTTAAAGGAAGTTTTTTATAATTGTACTACAAATGATGGTGAAGCCAATTGAAAAGGAGGTGAGGAAAGTTTCAATGTAGGTTTCCTTAAAGGAATAAACTGTACCACACATTATGGTGCAGACAGTTTAAAAGGAGGTGAGGCAAGTTTCAATGGAGGTTCCACTTCCTGCACCGTGATTTCGTTTTTTGTACGAGCTACAGGCATATTAAAGAGCACCCTTTACGATAATTATACAAGTGAACGCAGCGCCTGCATCGAGTCAGTACATACAGTTCAGGCATTTTTTTATACTACCACGTGCGTGATCGTGAATCAAGAAGTTGACGAGAAGCTACAAGATGGCCTTTTCAAGTGTGTCCATTGAAACTTGCCTCACCTCCTTTCAAACTGGCTTCACCATAATGTGTGGTACATGCAGTTTATTCTTTTAAAAAAACCTCCATTGAAACTTGCCTCACCTCCTTTTAAACTGGCTTCACCATAATGTGTGGTACAGTTTATTCTTTTTAAAAAACTGAGCTCCATTGAAACCTGCCTCACCTCCATTTAAATTGGCTTCACCATAATTTAGAGTACAATTATAAAAACCTCCATTGAAACTTGCCTCACCTCCTTTAAAACTGGCTTCACCATAATGTGTGGTACAGTTTATTCTTTTTAAAAAACTGAGCTCCATTGAAACCTGCCTCACCTCCATTTAAATTGGCTTCACCATAATTTAGAGTACAATTATAAAAACCTCCATTGAAACTTGCCTCACCTCCTTTAAAACTGGCTTCACCATAATGTGTGGTACAGTTTATTCTTTTTAAAAAACTGAGCTCCATTGAAACCTGCCTCACCTCCATTTAAATTGGCTTCACCATAATTTAGAGTACAATTATAAAAACCTCCATTGAAACTTGCCTCACCTCCTTTAAAACTGGCTTCAGCATAATGTGTGGTAAAGTTTATTTTTTTTTAAAAACTGAGCTCCAGTGAAATCTGCCTCACCTCCATTTAAATTGGCTTCAACATAATTTAGAGTACAGTTTATTCGAAAAAAACCTCCATTGAAACCTGCCTCACCTCCTTTCAAACTGGCTTCAGCATAATGTGTGGTACAGTTTATTCTTTTTAAAAAACTGAGCTCCATTGAAACCTGCCTCACCTCCTTTCAAACTGGCTTCACCATAATGTGTGGTACAGTTTATTCTTTTTAAAAAACTGAGCTCCATTGAAGCCTGCCTCACCTCCATTTAAATTGGCTTCACCATAATTTAGAGTACAATTATAAAAACCTCCATTGAAACTTGCCTCACCTCCTTTAAAACTGGCTTCAGCATAATGTGTGGTAAAGTTTATTTTTTTTAAAAAACTGAGCTCCAGTGAAATCTGCCTCACCTCCATTTAAATTGGCTTCAACATAATTTAGAGTACAGTTTATTCGAAAAAAACCTCCATTGAAACCTGCCTCACCTCCTTTCAAACTGGCTTCAGCATAATGTGTGGTACAGTTTATTCTTTTAAAAAACTGAGCTCCATTGAAACCTGCCTCACCTCCATTTAAATTGGCTTCAACATACAGTTACAAAAACCTCCATTGAAACTTGCCTCACCTCCTTTTAAACTGGCTTCAACATAATATGTGTGGTACAGTTTATGAAAACCTCCATTGAAACTTGCCTCACCTCCTGGAGGGCGCTCTTTAATATGCCTGTAGGTTGTACGAAAAACGAAATCACGTTGCAGGGACTGGAAAAGGGAGTCTCTGATCTCGTCTTCGCTGTTTTCGTTTTTACAAACGGAATCAAGGAGCGGAGAGCGTGTTCTGGTTTTGTTTTTGATACATAAAAACACAAATATAAAATGAGAAATCAGAGAGAGCCCAAAACATTTCTGATTTCATATTCTGTTTTTGATCAACAAAAACGAAATCACAGCACGGGTTTTCACGCTGTGATTTCGTTTTTTGTTTTCAAAGACCGAACCACGTACTGATTTTCCGTTTTCGCTGTACGCTGAACGGGTATGAAAAACGAATTATCCATTAGTACCCTGATTCAAAAGAGCCTGGTATAGTCTCTTGCTGGCGTGCAAAAGACCTTACATACAATGAAATCTAACCACAGTCGTCGCCTAGGATTAGGTTTCCCGTGGAAAGACATGCGAACGATCATTTAAATCATTTCGATCGCATCCATCAACTTTATTTATTGGATAGCGAATCCAAATCGATCTGCATACTTTACGTGCAATGCACCCCGTGGGCGCCGTTTTTCGACAGATCATCGGCAAAGCCTGACTAATACATCAACTAACTGTACTTATGCATTAATTATACAATATCTGTTATAGATTGTAACCTCTGTTACAATCTTAGAACAGCTATAACTTTGGTCTCCAAAACCGGATATGCATGAATGACATATCGATTTAAAGCATTTATTTAGATCAAGCTAGTGATAACCATAATAATCAGTTAAGCATCTCCAGGAAATTGTTATTCCACAAATACGGTTCAAAACATGCATAACTTCAATGTCTGTCTACGTCATTATTAGTGTAGAAACATGCATGTAATCTCGCCATCTACGACAAAATCATTATAAATCAACCAAAGATAATTTCCTAACACGAAATAAAATCTATTTCGTGACAATATATATATACATCTATATATATATATATATATATATATATATATAAATATATATATATATATATATATATATATATATATATATATATATATATATATATATATATATATATATATATATATATATAAAACGGTATATGCAGTGCGTATCAAAAAAAATTACACTTTGAAAAAGCCCTGGGAATTAAAAAACATGCGGGTAATTTTTTCAAATATAATCTCGGGTTTGGGTCTCATCTATCCAATGAAAGTAAAAGTTTTGACAGAATGTTACACTTGAGTGAGCACTGTCCATTTCTGTAAAGCTCGCAGAAATCTGTTTGCGCAGAATTGCTCGTTTTCATGCTGTGTCAAGGGGAAAGGACGAAATCAAACTTACACTACGAAAGATTTATCATACATTTCCCTTGCACTTTTAGTCAATTGGAACAAAACGGATATATTCAAGCATTTTGTAACAATTTTGCCACCCAAATTGAAATTTCAACACTTTAAGCACAACCTTTACCCTATTTGTGCCAGCTGGATCTGAGGACATAACTGAATCTGAACAAAAGTTTATATCAGACATCTCCAGCATTTTTTCACTAAGTTTTTATCATTGAAAGTTGGTTTACATTTCATTCTTCATTTAATACTTGTTTCTCCACACTTTTCCCAAGCTTAGCAATGATTAACCAAATGAAAATCCCGTGAAAATCAAGCTTAAGCCATTCCATGTAAATCACAGCTCAGTGTAAAGCAAATATCGTCACGATGGCCTCGGTGTGTGGGGGAGAGGGGTGGGGCGAAATGCACTCTTCGAAGTGTTATGGGCAAGGAAACAAGTCAAACAATGTAGAAGATATCTTCAAATCAATTTTACCAGCTAAATTCCATATGTTCTTCATGATTAAGGTCTACTTTTATTCGCATAACT
Organism: Lytechinus variegatus; assembly: GCF_018143015.1. Classification (NCBI taxonomy): domain Eukaryota; kingdom Metazoa; phylum Echinodermata; class Echinoidea; order Temnopleuroida; family Toxopneustidae; genus Lytechinus; species Lytechinus variegatus. The sequence continues at coordinate 19,528,581 of NC_054755.1, read as the reverse complement.
ATTTCAAATTTCTGCGCAAATCATTTTTCACTAACTTTTCAAAAGTAAGTGGTGCTCACTCAAGCGGAAATTTTTTTGACAGTTATATCGTCATTTGCTTTAATGGACCTGTACCAATGTTAAAAATGTGGAAGAATCTTCAGGATATTGCAAATGTATAGTTTTACAGGATTTTTTCAAAGTGTAAACTTTTTTTGATACGCACTGGAAACAATAAGTTTAAGATGCTAAACTACTAGAATAGAAAACTAATGCAAACACAAATATACACACACCCACATCCACCCACACATGCAAATGGGGCCCCGTCTTACAAAGAGTTGCGATTGATCGATCTATCTCAAGTTTATGGAAATCCATCAAAGTCATCATTTTCTTTTGGAAATTTGCTAAATGTCCTTTGAAAACAAAGAGAAGCATACTGATTTTGTAAAAAAAAAAAAACAGTGAATGTATGTCATTTTTAGACTATAGAACAAATATGTATTTTAGAGAGATGACGTTGCTGGCTTGCTGACTTAATTTCCAAAGGTTCGATTGAAAGGATCAATCGCAACTCTTTGTAAGACGGGCCCCAGATCATCAAAGGTAGTGAATATTGGTTCATGAATAATAATCACAATGATAATAATGATAATGATGATGATGATAATAATAATAGTAATGATAATAATAGGCATTTATATAGCGCCATACATATAGAAGCGTTTTAATTCTGAGGCACGATGTTATTATTATTACCCCGGCTTTAGATCGAGCTGCCTTTCAGCGCTCATGCATTCAAGGAATTAATCCTGCCGGATACCCATTCACCTCACCTGGGTTGAGTGCAGCACAATGTGGATAAATTTCTTGCTGAAGGAAATTACACCATGGCTGGGATTCGAACCCACGACCCTCTGTTTCAAGGTCAGAAGACTAATCCACTGGGCCACAACGCTCTAATATGGTTATCGCAGGGCCCCGTTGCATAAAAGTTACCATTATCGTAACTTTGCCATGCAGTGATAACTTGCATGGAATCCTTGACTCTGATTGGCTGTTGATCATCGTTACCATGGTAGTTACCATTGGATGACAGAGTTACCATAATGGTTTATGCAACTGGGCCCAGGTTAGATAATAATTTTATGAACGGATGAGAAATATTATACTTACCAAATAATTAAACTCTTGGTTCGAACACAGTGCACCTTGGTTGGTAGTTAGGAAATAAGCACTTTTCTGCTTTTTATCTAAAATTCCTTCTATTTCAAATATCAGGAGCCCTATGCGAGCGATGAGCTTTTATGAGGAGACAATGATTACAAGTGTGAGAGATCAATGGAGAAGCGCATGTTTATTGTGTGATTATCTCTCCAAGCGATCCTCATTAATGGAGCCGATTAGGATACAGTCTGAGAGTATATCGAGCACTCGGAGCTCGGGGAAGGGCGGCGCCACAAGGGGGCAGAGGTAACATCCCCTATGATTATCTAAGCAGTGAAATACACGGGAAAGAGCAGAAAGAGGGGTGAAATCTGAATAAAAGAAGGAAGGAGAGTATAAAAAGTAGCCATGGATCGTGTCACTCTATGATACCCCTGTGATTCAATATTATGACGTCACATTTAGATCATGTTGCTCTCTTATCGTATCCTGCCGCCTCCAATAGACTTGGGGTGCCAATTCGCTTGCGCGCGCACTCACACAGACACACAAAACAATCTCAGCCTGAGTATATACAGTGCGTCCCAGAAAAAACGAAACCGAGATTTAGCGATCATTTATAATTACTTAATCATGAATAAAATAGACAAATGACCTACCAATTTAAAGCTTAGAATCTCCTCTTTCATCTGATATTACTTAGATTATTTCTCACTCACGCATGAGTGACTATTTGTTTGGTTGTGCACGTATAGCTTTAATCCCATTGTTGTACACCCCCCCCCGTAATGGTCTCCATAATGAAGGTGATGATTTCCGTCATTCCTCATTCTACTACTGCGATCAACCAAAATACTTGATTACTCTTATGTCCAAGTATCATGAATCAGATCCATAAACTTTCAAAGTTATGATGATAATTCAACAGATACACCCAATTCGCCCAAAGTTCATTGACCTTTGACCTTGGTAATGTGACCTGAAATGCGCACAGGATGTTCAGTGATACTTGATTACTCTAATGTCCAAGTTTAACGAACTAGACCAATAAACTTTCAAAGCTATGATGGTAATTCAACAGATACCGGCCCCCAATTCGGCCAAAGTTCATTGACCCTAAATGACCTTTGACCTTAATCATGAGACCTGAAACTTGCACAAAATGTTCAGTGATGCTTGATTACTATTATGTCCAAGTTTCATGAATCAGATCCATAAACTTTCAAAGTTATGATGGGAATTCAACAGATACCCCAAATTCGGCCAAAGTTCATTGACCCTAAATGACCTTTGACCTTGGTCATGTGACATAAAACTCATGCAGGATATTCAGTGATACTTAATTAACCTTATGTCCAAGTTTCATGAACTAGGTCCATATACTTTCTAAGTTATGATGACATTTCAAAAACTTAACCTCAGGTTAAAATTTTGATGTTGATTCCTCCAACATGGTCTAAGTTCATTGACCCTGAATGACCTTTGACCTTGGTCATGTGACATGAAACTCTAATAGGATGTTCAGTAATACTTGATTAACCTTATGGCCAAGTTTCATGAACTAGGTCCATATACTTTCTACGTTATGATGTCATTTCAAAAACTTAACCTTATGTTAAGATTTGATGTTGACGCCGCCGCCGCCGGCGCCGCCTATAGTCTCACTCCGCAATGCAGGTGAGACAAAACCCAGCTGCCGAAGTATAGATACTTTTCAACTAATTTTCTTACACAAGTTCGTAATAATTATTCTAAACAATTATTATTCTAGAATGTATGCACTCAAAAAACTCATCCGGGGTGATATTGTGAAGGAAACTTCTGTTTGTTGGTAGCACCATGGACCTATAGAGATGGATATTCAACGCTATCATTTCTTTAATGGGATTAAAAATAATAGACAATCAATCACAGTAATTGTCTCTATCTTGAAATATGTATACTTTTTCCCAAATAAATAATGGAACTAAGAGATTTTAGAAATTGTAAATGGGCTTATAAAAACAACACAAGTCCCGGATGTAACGAAATAACAATTAATATTCTTAATTAAGAGAGTTATAACTTATAAACAGTATTGTATACCACTCTGTTCTATATTCTTGCCATAAGAGTCTTCCCAGATCAACTTAAAGTAGCCAAGGTTGCACCTGTATTTAAGAATGATATGACAGCTATTGCTCATAATGAATAATCAGCTTGATAGACTAAAAAAAGTTATTTCCAGACTTTGAAAAACTTTCTGGACTAAAAATTAATAACGACAAAACTAAAATAATAAAAACTAAGTTTCATGTCGACATTTGGATTATGATTTTTCCTTCGGAAAAAAAGCTGATTTTCTTAAAGTTTTAAGAGTATTTTTCATCCTTGATGAATATAAGAAAGAACATCTTAATTATAAAGAAATCTTAAACAAAATTAAAACACTCTTGAACCTTTGACAGCAAAGGGATACAGCACTCATGGGAAAGATTCAATTATTGAAGGTGCACATCTATTCTAAAGTCCTTCATCTTGTATCTATTAGTTTGTAAACAGATGATATTCTATTTGTTATATGTATTCTGATTTGTATATGAGTTGAAACTGTCATGAAATAAAATTTTCTTAATCCAAAAAAATCGTTCGTCACTTGTTTGTCTATGAAAATGTATTTTGTTACCCACGACGAAAAAGAAAAATATGTAAAAGAAAAGATGATACACTATTCATTTGATGATGAATCCCTGATATATCTCTGATTGAGGATTTTCAAAAAATCTTATTCTTCTTTCTTTATACAGGCTGAAAGAAACATTGAGATTGAGTTGATTTGAATAAACTGGAAATGAAAAGGCGCCAGGCGGCTTATATGATTCGTAGATTAGTGATAATGTACATAGGATTACATTTCATAAGCAGTTTCACGTTTATTATTCATGAGAGAAGATGCGATGATCTTTGAAAAAAAAAACATGATCAGGGATTAAAGATACAACTTACAAGCACACATAATACTAGACATTATTTCGTTATGTGGGATAATGAATGCAGTCTGGGATATGCTGTAAGTGCCACGAAAGTAATCATTTTCTCTGGAATGCATTGATTAATGCAATGAAAATGACTTTCTGTCAAAAATATCTAGGATCAGTTTTTCGTTCGATGACTCTTTTCGAAAATAATCATCTTAGATTCATCAATGTTAGATGGATATTGGGTTTTCAATCTCCAGTTCTATTATCATTTCGTTCTTATCCACACCCACTCAGTTTATATGGGAATATAAGGCATGATAAACATTAGACAGCTGGCAGCCGTCTGTTTCGAGGAGTTTTTTAACGTTTTTTTTTTTTATTCTCCTCGTACACAGACGGCTCGCTAGATCGTGCAGCCACCATTAGGGGACTTGCAATGTAAAATCCCCCCGTCGGGGCTCTTCAATTTTTGTCTTTAATGACTAAAAATTTTGAAAATTAATGGATCCAATTGCCCAAAACCGGAGAAAAATCAAGTTAAAAGGAACAAAAACAGTGACTTACCTCGGCTGTCGCGCAAATTCACTTCCCCGTCTTATCGGGGTCCGACCACTTGACCGAAGGTCCACGAGGCCGAGGGTCCGTGAGACCGAAGGCCCGCGAGACCGAAGGTCCGCGAGACCGACTTTTTCCCCTTCATCGGTTGCCGCGGTCGAGTGGTTTAAGACGCCTCTTTGCAGTGGCGTAACAGGTGCCTGTTAACGGGGGGGGGGGGGGGGGGGCGGGGGTGCCAAATAATACCCGGTAACTATATAGAATCAAACAGACACATATCTCACCAACAAATTATAATGCGAGCACGCCTGCTCACCACCGCCCTAGCGGTGGTGCGAAACACGTACTGCGCGCACGAAACGTCTCTCTATAGGGGGGTGTGGTGCAGGGAGGGGGTGTTTCTGCTACTTACAGTATAAACTTACGATCTTAGCCAGGGTGACCAGACGTCCCGTATTTCCCGGGATTGTCCCGTATTTTGCTTCTTTGTCCTGGCGTCCCGACAAACCCTCCCCGGGACGCCTAATTGTCCCGTATTTCAGAATATTGAACAAAAATACATTTGAAAGTGACAAATTTTCATTAGATTATAAATAACCAACATAATTATGACGAAGCAGAGAGAACAATTAAATCGATAACTGTAAACTTTTGCAAGGTCTGCGGTGATTTTCTTGCAAACGAACTGGCCTCCTGGCTATGTGTGTGTGGCAGGCTACTAACTATAGGCATGTATGATCGGAGAAAAATTCTCAATGGTGCTAACAATCTCACATGATAAACAATTTTTCCACCAAAATAGTCACAAAGTCGGCAGGAAATTCTTGTAATTATTCTCAGATTAATGATTCGGAGATGTAATCGGTGCAAGAAGTTATTCACTTTTCATAGATCTATTTTTTCAGCTTTCGTTTTGAGTCTTGGTGTGTACGATGCGGGGTACGATGCCGCGATGTTTCATCTAATTATTAAGTTTGACAATATGTTTCACTTTGAAATTTTATTCATTTCTAAAATATTTTACTTTTTGAAACTTTAAAAATACATTAAGAAAAACACCAAATAACATTATGATTTTTGTTAGATGATTAAATTTGTTTGTTTACTTGAAGTTTGAACTTTTTTTTCCTTTTTCTTTCTTTTCTACCCTATCCTTCCTGCATGCCCCTTTTCGTTCCATCTATCTTTTTTTTCCTGAACATTTTTTTCTCTCTCTGTTCATTTTTGTCTCACCTGCGAAGCAAAGTGAGACTATAGGCGCCGCTTTTCCGACGGCGGCGGCGGCGGCGGCGGCGGCGGCGGCGTCAACATCAAATCTTAACCTGAGGTTAAGTTTTTGAAATGACATCATAACTTATAAAGTATATGGACCTAGTTCATGAAACTTGGCCATAAGGTTAATCAAGTATTATTGAACATCCTATTAGAGTTTCATGTCACATGACCAAGGTCAAAGGTCATTTAGGGTCAATGAACTTAGACCATGTTGGAGGAATCAACATCGAAATCTTAACCTGTGGTTAAGTTTTTGTAATGTCATCATAACTTAGAAAATATATGGACCTAGTTCATGAAACTTGGACATAAGGTTAATCAAGTATCACTGAACATCCTGCATGAGTTTCACGTCACATGACCAAGGTCAAAGGTCATTTAGGGTCAATGAACTTTGGCCGAATTGGGGATATCTGTTGAATTCCCATCATAACTTTGAAAGTTTATGGATCTGATTCATGAAACTTGGACATAATAGTAATCAAGCATCACTGAAAATTTTGTGCAAGTTTCAGGTCTCATGATTAAGGTCAAAGGTCATTTAGGGTCAATGAACTTTGGCCGAATCAGGGGTATCTGTTGAATTACCATCATAACTTTGATAGTTTATTGGTCTAGTTCATTAAACTTGGACATTAGAGTAATCAAGTATCACTGAACATCCTGTGCACGTTTCAGGTCACATGACCAAGGTCAAAGGTCAATGAACTTTGGCCGAATTGGGTGTATCTGTTGAATTACCATCATAACTTTGAAAGTTTATGGATCTGATTCATGAAACTTGTACATAAGAGTAATCAAGTATCACTGAATATCCTGTTTGAGTTTCAGGTCACATGATCAAGGTCAAAGGTCATGTAAGGTCAATGAACTTTGGCCATGTTGGGGTTTTTTGGTGAATCTCTGTAAGTTTATTGGTCTAGTTCATAAAAAGTGGACATAAGAGTAACCATGTATCACTGAACATCTTGTGCGAGTTAGAGTAGTATTCAAAGTCAGCACTGCTGCTATATTGAACCGCGTGATGCAGGTGAGACGGCCAGAGGCATTCCACTTGTTCTTCCTTTACTTCTTTCTCTTACTTTCCTCAAATCTCCCTTTTTTATTTCCTTCATTCTTTCTCTCCTTAAAATTACATTGACTTCTTTCTTCCTCTCCTGTTTCTTTTCGTTCTTTCTCTCCTTCCCTTATTTTCTCTTTTTTCGTTCTCTAATCCCTTCATTCTTCCCTCCCTCTCTTTTTTCCTTTCTTTACTTTATTTTTTCCTCGTATTCTTTTCCATTTTTCTTCCCTTCCTTCCTTTCTCCTTCCCTTCCCGTTTTCTTCTTTCTTTCAAAGAATGAAGGAAATACATTTATTTCCTTCATTCTTTCTTTCCTCCCCATTTTCTTACTTTTTCCCTTTAATTCTCTCCTTTATTTTGTCTTTCACACATCATTCATCTTCCCTTCCTTTCCTTTCCTTTCTTTCTTTCTTTCTTTCTTTCTTCCTTCCTTTCTTTCTTTCAATCTTTCTTTCTTTCTATATTTATTTCAAAGAATGACGGAAACCTTTTTTTTTCTCTTTTATTCTTTCTTTCGTCCTTCTTCTGTTCTAACTATTTGTTATTTTATATTTTCCCTTAATTTTTTTTCCTTCTCAATTCATCTCTTTTCTTTCTCTCCTTCATTCTTTCGTTCACCCTCCCTTCCAATTCTTTATATTTTTTCACAAGTCTATAACACTGCGCGTGGGCTTCTTTGTTGATCTTTATTAGTCAATTGTCCCGTATTTCATTTTGTAAAATCTGGTCACCCTGATCAGAGGCGTCGATCCTGGGGGATAAGGGGGGGGGGACAAACATATCGTTTTACCCCCCCCCCCCAATAATTCCGGATGTGTAAAAATAAAATAAAATTGTAATGTTAGACAGAAATCGGCAAGCGAAATTGATATGCACATTTCGTTCTTTATTCAAAATCGTGCTCAAAATATCCGTTTTTCAGAGTGGAATATAAAAATTTTCAGCTCGCGTTTCGCGCTCGCATCACTTCTTTAGCAATAAACCCATACTTTTCATGATTAAATAGGTGAATAGAATGTCCCGTTTTCAGGTAAACCTAAAAAAAACTCCCGCTTCGATTTGCAATAATATTTGGTTGGATATACATCTTGTTCTTTATTAAAAACGTCCATTAAACTGTCAATTTTTTTCAGATCGAAATATCAAAATTTTCAGCTCGCGCGCTTGCGTCAATATTATTGTTCTTTTAGTTACCCATCTTAATCATTGTTACCAAAATGCTTGGAATATCAAGCTTTCAACCGGCAACCGATGAAGGGAAAAAATCGGTCTCGCGGACCTTCGGCCTCGCGGGCCTTCGGTCTCGCGGACCCTCGGTCTCGCGGACCTTCGGTCTAGCGGGCTGTCACCGTTTTATCCGATCTTAAGCACATAAACATATGGCCGTTGAGTCCCCTGTACAGATCGCGCTAGAACTTCGGTCTCTGTATTTGGTGAGTGAAGCCAACGGAGTTCAGCTGAACAACCAACATAACAGAGACCGAAGCTTTTGGTCTAGATAAACGTATGCTGTGTGACAGCAGACTATATATAAGAAAACAAAAAGGATGGGGCAAGTTTGCAGGTTTAAAGTTATGGATATGAAGATAAACTAAGAGCATGTATGATCAGACTGGAAATTCGGTAAGGATTATACAGTGCGTCCTAGAAAAAACGAAACTGAGATTAAGCGATGATTTATGCATAACTTAATCACAAATACAATAGACAAATGACCTACCAATGTAAAACTTAGAATTTCCTCTTTCATATGATATTACTTACACTATTCCCCATTCACGCATGAATGAGCAAAAACAGTTTGAGGAAAGGATACCAAAAATGTATCTGAATTTCAAAAAGAAAATCACATGCCGAAAAAGTTCAATATCTGCTCTTTTATTTGATACAATGTACCTTAATCACAAAAAATGATCAAGAAGTAAAAAAGATTATGTTCCCTCAAAACAATGCTTATATTTCCATAATAACGTGTTTTCACCGGTTTCACACAGAAGCTATCCATGGTTAACAAAAGACTTAATGCATTCCTGGGCGTCAATTTTTTTTAATTGTGAATTTCATTCAGTTTAATCAATGTTGAGTAATAATTTTTTTACATAACTATTGTATGATTTTGTGAATTTATATTGGTTATAAGTGGTTAATTTTTGTTACTGAATTTATCCATTGTATATGATTATGTTAATACCATGAGTATTTGTACGATGATTTGTATTGAACTGAATGATTAATAAATACTATTACAAAACAAAAATAACGGAGTGTCAAGTGAGTTTGAACGCTAGCCTGTATAACCTCATAATTTCATGAAATTATTGAAATTCAAGCCTTATATCAAATAACCAAAACTTTGCTATTTCTTGACCATTTTCTGTAATTGAGGTATCAAATTAAAGAGCCGTATTGAACCTTTTAAAATTCTGTTTTCTTTTTGAAACCCAGATACAGCCCGCCAATTAAATGACTTTTTAGTATCCCCTCTTCAAATTGTTTTTGCTCACTCATGCGGGAATGAGAAATAATCTAAGTAATTTTAGATGAAAGAAGAGATTCTAAGCTTTACAATGGTAGGTCATTTGTCTATTGTATTTGTGATTAAGTTATGACAAATCATCGATACATCTCGGTTTCGTTTTCTTTGTGGGACGCACTGGATAGACATAATGTATAGGGAGGGGGGGGGGTCGTGCACCTGCCCCCTCCCAATAGCGCCGTCCGTGTATATTATACACGGACGGCGCTATTGGGAGGGGGCAGTGCACGACCCCTCTCCCTATACACACACATGGTTATTCATGTAGGGAAAGTAAAGAAGGGACGGGGAAAAGGAAAAGGGGGAGGAAGAAAAGAAAATAGTATCACAGATGATAATAATATATATTTACAGTATAATTGCATAATACACTGTAATTATATCCACTTTTTTGTGGTGCTTGAGGCGCTCCTATATTGGCATACCGGTGCTCACAACTTTTTGAGAAATTACTTCCTGCCGGTACCCATTTTCCTCACCTGGGTTGAGTGCTTTACATTGCTGAAGGAAATAACGCCATGACTGAAATTCGAACCCACGACCCCATGTTTCAAAGTCCGCAGACGAACCATTGGGCGACAATTATTCTCAACACACATAGTGATTTTTTTTATTCGTTGCCATCACTCCAGTTATTCAATTGGCAAGAGCTTATGCTGCCTTTACATCGTCTCGCTCAGTCTCTGGAGCATGAGTTCGAATCCCAGCCATGGCATAGATTATTTTCAGAGAAAATAAAGATATACAATGTGGTGCACTCAACCCAGGCCATGTGAGGAAACTGGGTACCTAGCAGGAATTTGCATTAAGCGCAATAAGCAATTCATTATTATCATTGTTATTATTATTATTATCATTATTATTATTATTATTATTATTATTATTATCATTATTATTATCATTATTATTATCATTATTATTGTTATTATTATCATTATCATTATCGGAATGCCCTATAGCGCTGCCACTACGAACAAGTACCCCATTTTAGGCCTACAGATATTCACACCTCCCTTGAGAAAATGTATTAATCCAAGATAAAATGAATTTAGGTTTTCAGTAAACGATCCCAAAATAATAATTATGTTTAGTTTACATTTTCCCCAGACCCACTGACTATTTTGTTGTTCCGTTACTGAGAACACACGCAAAGGGATATACGTTACAGCGATTTATATTTCTCTTGCTACATAAAGTTTACTGGTCTTGTATGTTCGGTGAGATGTTTGATGCAAGTTATTACGTTGGCTAACATACGAACTAACCTAAGAAAATGCTGTTTTAAAGGTCAAATCTACCCTAGCACAAATCCGCCCCGATTTTGAATAAATCTACACAAATGAAATATGCATAACCACGAACATTCGGCAAAATGGGATTATATAGCAACGAAAAGATTAGTATAGGACATCATTTTATGCACATAAATGCTCAACAAGGGAGATACTAGTATGCAAATAAGATAGTTGATAGTCTCATACATTCGACTTTTTTAAATATATATGTCATGTTTTTGGCAGATTTGAAAATAACGAATACTCGAAGAGCGTCATGAAACTGCCATGCCGTTCGATAAAGTTATTCCCTTGAAATCAGCGCTTCTCAATCGATGGGCCACGAGAAGCTCGAGTAGGAGAAAACAAATAAGGAAAACTACAGTATATTTCACAGACCTGTCAAATCGGTCTCCGTGGGTCAAACTAAGCTAAAGCACGCTTAGCAGAGGCGTCGATCCGGGGGGGGGGCAGGCGATCGCCCCACCAATGAAAATATTGGGGGGGCAAACATATCATTTTGCCGCCCCCCCCCCAATAATTCCGGATATGCATTAAAAAAACAAGATTGTAATGTTCAGCAAGCGAGATGGAGATAAACAACTCGTTCTTTATTTAAAATCGAGCTCAAAATGTTCGCTTTTCAGATTGGAATATAAAAATTTTCAGCTCGCGCTTCGCGCTCGCATCATTTCTGTAGCAAACACCCATACTTTTCATGATTAAATAGGTGAATGTAAATGTCCCGTTTTCAGTTCTAAGCCTCAAAAGAACTCCTGCTTCGATTTGCAATCATCTTTTCTTGGATATATATCTTGTTCTTTATCAAAAACGTCCATTAAACTGTCATTTTTTCAGATCGAATTATCAAAATTTTCAGCTCGCGCTTCGTGCTCGCATTTATTCTTCTTTTAGATACAAATATTAATCATTGGTACCAAAAATGCTTAGAATATCAAGTTTTCAGGTCAAAATATAAAGAAATTTCAGCTCACTCTCGGCACTCGTAATATCTGTGTAGTGAGATATGTATCCTCCTCATGAGTTACAACAAACAGTCCTAAACAGGCACGCTTTTCCTGTCAGTATACTAAAAAAAATTAGCTCGCGCTTCGCGCTCGCATTAATTTGTTGGTGAGATACGTGTCTGCGTCTCATGAGTCATATATATATATATATATATATATATATATGTGTGTGTGTATGAGGGTGTGTGTGGGTAGGTGTTTTGTACGATCGAGCGCCTTTGGAATGTTAATGATTTTGCCCCCCCCCCAATCTGAAAAATGGATCGACGCCCCTGACGCTTAGGTATGCATGTTGTAAATTAGAATGTACATGCACACTATGATCGTTTCGATCTAACTTTGATGTTAAACCATTGTCGCCCATTTACCGGACCTTTGTGAATGCAGATTAGTTCTCAAAGCTTGTTTTCGAACGTGCTGCAGAGCTTTGTGTTAAAATTTCATGTTTTTTTTCTTAATTTCTTAAAAATCTGGAAGGTGGGCCTCGAAAAAAATCTGAGAGTGAAAGTGGACCTTGAGTAAAGAAAAGTTGAGAAACGCTGCTTTAAATTGCCTAAAGTTACTCGTTGATTTTTGTGTAAAATGAAACAGATCTCCATGGGGTTAGGAATGGTGGACAGGTATTTTCTTGAATTTAAGCTATATCGTTGTGAATTTATCTGACGATTCTTTTTAGGTTCAGGAGAGAATGAAACAATTGATGGTTCAATTGATACAACAGTTAAAACTTTACATTTTGACAAACCATGTCTCCTAGCCTCCATCTATCTCTCTCCCTTCCATTCTTCCACTTCCTTCCTTCCTCCCTCCCTTCCTTCCTTGGGTACCGAATTAACGACCAGATATTAAACTTTTCAAACACGTGATTTTCCTTTTGAAATTTAGAAACAGCCCACCAAGTAACTTTTTTTATATCATTTCTTCAAATTGTTTTCACTCACTTATGTATGGTTGAGGAATCTTGTACGTTTTACCAGATAAAAGAGCAGACACCAATCTTTAAAGTGATAGGTCATCTGTTAATGTTTTTTTGGGGGGGAGGACACACTGTATACTCTATATTTGACCATTACTAAGGTGAGCTAAAGCTCATCTAAAGTCATGATTATGAACCATATTTACAGGACCTTTGTGAATGCAGACTAGTTCTCAAAGCTTGTTTTCGAATGTGCTGCAGTAATCATCATTATTAGAGAGTCAAAAGGGGCCACAGACATCCAACAGCAACACTAGAAACAAGGAGACAAAAGGGGCATTAGTGAGAAGAGATGACCAATCAGGTTAATGAAGGGGATGAAAGAAAAGGAGTAGGCAGACACAAAGGGAAGTTAGTGTAAGGCCAAAGAAAGACATCAAGCTGAGAGGGATTAGGATATGAGGCAACATCAAACTGGATCTGGAACAAAAAAGTGAGAGGGTATGAGGAAGAGATGAATAACAAGAGAATTAGTGAGAGGTGGGTCAAACATGTAACAAAGAAAGGCATAATAAATTGGTGCAAGGGGAAAAAGGGAAGAATGGGGAACAACTGATCATGTGCAAAAGACATAAGTATGTATGATAGAGCATTAAACAAACTAAGAGAAGAAAGTAAGTGTAAAAATAAATCTGTAAGTGAAAAAGTATATAAATGTATCCAAAAAGGAATGTATATGAATAAATCATCATTATGGCGGACTGGGATGATTCCTTCTCTCAAACCCCCAGCAGCTAATCTTAAACGTTCCAATATTTCTCTTATCAACTTCATTCCACATTCACATACTTGTGTGTTACGTCATTGCTTCTTTTGTTTAATTTTATTGTTAAACAATGAAAAATTTAATTTATCCATCATTTAGGCATTCACACAGCGGAAACAACAACAACGATCAATTACACAAAAGATGCTATGTTGACCTTTTGACATTTATAATTTTATAAATAAATATGTACAGTCATTTCTGCTTTCTTATATAAAGAACTGAAACGTATAACAAATATCAAAATACATCTGACACAAACCTGCTGCATTTGTAACATATACACCACCATACTACATCTTCAGATTGTTAGAAAAAAAAATATTTCTGGATATCTGATATGCGCCACATGCCACACGACTGAGCTGTGAACCAATTTTCAAAAGAATTGCAACGTTACTTGAAATGTGTGAGATTTGTAATCAAGATATTTCAAATTTCTCAACAAGAAAAGAGAGCAAAAAAGGCCTGGACATTATTGGAACAATGTGAACTGCCGGTTCCCTTTTAATTTACCTGGGTGTAGTGCAGCAAAGTTTAGATGAACGGATGGGGTTCGAACCCACGACCCTATGAATGAAAGGCAAGAGTCAGAACCACTCTACCACAAATCTCCCATAAAAAACATTGCAACTTCTTTTGATATCAGGACACATCAGTGTAATATAGAGCAGGCTTCATTTAATATGATTGTAATATAATCATTATGCACATAAACAATCTAGTACCATACATTACAATAATAACTGCCTTTTAAGAATAGTGCTGTTGACATGATAACATCCATGAGTGTAGTTGAATAAAGTAAACAAAAATATATGTGCATAATTTAACTTTGCATGGATACATTCAATGAAACCAAACTGACTTTTGGAAAAATAATGACACACATTTTTCTTGTGAATCTCAATGAATGTCAAAAGCGATTTCTACCTAATTAAATAATACTGGTGATTCAAACAACTTCAATGCAAAATGGTAAAAAATATTCATCAGTGTTAGAGTTGGAATGATAATTCAGTTCAACTTTCATGATTTCAAAAACGAGTCACACCTTTTTCCCGGGTGAGGGGGGGTACCTAAATCTTATGAGTAATATATAGAGTTGATTGCTTAAAACCTGGATACACAAATGCCCGAGATGTTAAAATTCTAATTTTAAAAGACAATAAAATCCTTCAAACAAGTTTGTATGAAAACAAATCTAAGAATAAGACCAATAAAATACTCTACCCAATGGATAAACAATGATAAAGTTATGAGCATTTGAATGTGGATATTACTAAGACTATGGCAATCCTCAAATTGGTAATGTGATGAAGATTCGAATCACAATGAATAGTCCTTTTAGAGCAGGTTGAATAAAACCAAAACACATCAATACAGGACCCTGCTTGTCAAAACAATATTAAACCAATAAAAAGAATAAATAAACACATTGCTATCCTGTTTGTGCATATAGAACCAATGGTAGAAAACAATAAAATACCACTTTATCATCATAAAACCAACTTAAGCAGTACAATGGTTTATAATTTCACTTTAGTGTTCATATTCTCATCACAAACATAAGAAGGTTGCAACATTATGAATATACTGCAACTTTTTAATCTTATATTTCCTAAGCGCATATGAAACATCTGTTCACAGAGTAATGTATGAACATATGATTGAATAGAGTATGACATGCTAATACAATATTTATGACCTCCAATATTGTGTGACATCTGGCATAAAAAGCATGACCTCATTTCAAATATCTATATTCCAGATACGACCCAAAAATATATTTTGTCTGCTTAATGTGAGGACTATTAATCAATATGATTATGGATGTATATTTCAAGTAATCAACTCAGTTCATGTAATTAATCATTGTTGAAAAAAACTTTTGGCTTGCCATACTCCATTTGTTGATAAAAGTGTGCATAACTTTGTGAATGGCTTTATAAAACCTTCCTGTATGCACAAAATGAAAGGGTGTTTTGTTAGGATGGATGCTAAGAGCATGAAGTCCACTAAAACTGGAGATGTTAATTTTTTTTTTTTTACTTTTACCACTTTTGATGGCAAATTTGTTATAGAAATTTTGTATTTGTTATTATAAGAAGTCTTTATGAAACGGAACACAGAGGCCAATTTCATCAAGACTTACAATAACAGCGGTTTGGACATTCTGAAAAATGCCATAGAAGAAAAGGTTGTCGAGTTAATAACAATAATGAAACAAAGTTACCAATATTGTAATTCTTTAAGATACTGGTGGGTGTTTCACAAAGCTAAGTTAAGAGCAACTTTAAGAATGACCAGTGATCCTTCCTTGTTGTAAATGGTATATACATTGGCGATGGTTTAGCACATGAGAAAGGAACACCAGTCATTTTTTCAAGTCTCTCTTAACTTACGAACTGCTATATGAAATGGCCCCCTGACCCCTGACAAGGCTGGATGGGACAAATCACCATCAACGAACCTTCATTAGGATAGAGGTATCTTGCAAGAAAATATTTGCGATCAATTGCAAAAATTCTGTTGCAATTTTACAACCGATAGATCAACGTTAGCTGTACCAAATCAGATCAAACTTCTTGTTTCAAGGAGCAAATTAGCAATCAATCACTAACTTGCAATTAACTGCAAGACATATGATTGATTTAGGGACCAGAAATTGACTTGCAATTGATCGCAAGTTTTTTGCAACACCCCAATACAATGATAATAACTAAAATGGCAAGCTTAATTCTGATTGGCTGCAGAACCCTGTCAGTATTTGTGAAACATGCCCCAGGACTGGGTAGAGAGGCCTTGATTCTATTAATCCACTCTTTAGAAAAGAAAAATAAATCTGGCCTTACTCCTCGTTCATTTTATAGAAAACAATACTCTTACATGTGATCTAAAGGCATTATGGTGATAGATGAAATCAAAATGGACGATTTGAATTGTCTTAAGACACTTGCAAATTAAAAAAAATGGCCCACATGTTTTATACATTCAATACTATATGAGTAAAATCAGTACAAACCACATTTTCTCTTCAACAAAGAGTTTGACTATAGCTTGCACATATATGTATATCTAAAATCTGTAACCATCAAAATATCTTCCAATAAAATATGTCTTTTTTAAAATACATTCAACATCATACATGATCAAACATTTGTGTATAAAATGCAAGGATTAAGACATGATAAAATTATGGCTTTGTAAAATGAAATGAACTACGAAGAAATTGCAGCCAAAATGATTGAAGCATATACATCTATGCCATGAATGCCTTATAAAACACTATTAAAGCTTGTGTACAGTTTTGGTAAATCCACCAAAATGCACCTATCACTATTCCAATTCATTGGTAGCTAATATGAATGGATATGCCCTATAACAGTTATGATGTGGAGGATACGAAATGAAAATGTGTTTTACAGGATAAATTTTGCGATTTTACATGGAAATTTAACTTGATCGGGTCACCCGATCAAATTAAAATATCTGTGTGTTTTTGTCTTTCAATTAAATCCTATTCCAAATCATGGAATGGGCTGAAACTTTCAAGATATGTTCTTTGTCTGTAACTTTTGGATATCTAATCACTAAATTTATAAGATAAGTGCTTGAATGCCCATTTTTTTAATTTAAAACAAGCATCACCGAGAGAGGGCGCTATATATCCAAGATTTGAATATTTGAAATTTACTCAGAGAAATGCAGTTGGATAAATATCTAACGGTCTCTACGCTTCAGTAAGACTGTCATATTAGATGATATTCGATTATCAATCACATTATTGACCCTTTACCAAAGCTATACACAGGCTTTAAAAGCACAGATATTGTACCAACTTTAAAGACAACATAAAAAATAAAAATAGAAATGGCATGTTTCTAGCCGGCAAAAACTGCTTTTAAATTCAAATCTTATGACTGGGCTAACCTATTAGCCAAAGAAATAAAGTGTTAAAAAATACCTCAATGTGTCACCACTACTATTCCTTCTTCGCCATGGAAACCTTCAGAAGTTACACAACCTCAAATAACAATTTTCAAAAATTAAGCTTATCATGCATGAAGTAGAAATAAACAGAACAATATCTCTCTTTGGGCCTGTTTTCCATAAAGTTTCAAGAAATCATGCATACATTCTTCATGAGTTCTTAATGATTAAACATGGTAAAAAATATCATTTCACATGATGGGTTATTTATCAAAAACAGATGAAAACAGTGAACAGTCATCACCATAAACTTGTATCACAATAGGTTCATTATTACAATTTCTGTACATAATTTATACATGGTATATGTATATAAACATGAATTCTCTCTCAATATATACATCGATAATACATACTCATTTCTTACATTGTAAGTATTGAACAATAAACATGAGCATAAAAGTAATTGGCAAATGATTAAACAAAGTAAAATTTATAATACCCATTCAACAATGAGATGATGACGATGATGATGATGACAATGGTGGTGGTGGTGATGATGACGATACATTATTATAATAATCACAATTTATTGAAAAAACATAACTCAATGATTGCATATGATAATAACAATTCTAAAATATACAAGTGATTGTTGAATAGTAAATACCTGTATGTCAAAATGAATGATTGCAATTAAATAATACGGAAAAATAAATCAAATTCTACGAAATTATGACAAGGATTCCCATGCTCTTCACCATAATAGTAAAAAAAATTACATGTAATCCGCTTCTCAAATGCACTCAATCAGAACGTATGCCTTTGCTAATAAGTTTAGATTTTATCAACACAGATCTCCCCAATTGTTGACAAGACATTTGCTCTGGCGACAATTGCTCCAGGCTTTATTTCATCAAAGACATAGGCCCGAATTCACAAAGGTGGTTTTGAAAACCCACGGTTGAATCCATGGTTTATGCAGATTTCCTGTATAAATTACGCTTAATTTAGCACGTATTGGGCGCGTGTATAAAAATGTCCAATGCTGATGCACGCTATTGTCACAGTTTGCAAAATTGACGCCGTTAACATGGTTAGATAGTATTTTATTCATGAGTCCACTGTTTGAAGAGTGGACTCTTAAATAAAATAGCGTGGATAATCACTGCAACAGGCGTCAATTTGGCGCACTGTGACAAAAGCGTGCATCAGCTTTGGACATGTTTTAATATACCCGGTAAAATAAGTGTAATTTGTACAGGAAATCTGCATAAACCATGGACTCAACTGTGTGATTTCAAAACCACATTTGTGAATTCGGGCCATAGTGTTGCAATAGGGTTTTATGTTAGGTTTAGGAATAATGTTAAATCCCGGGTTTGAAGTGGGTCTTTCCATTGATGCATGGAATGCGTAGCGGATCAATTGTCGCCAGAGCAAATGTCATGGACATCCCCAATCAGGGCAGCGTCTTACAAAGAGTTGCGTCTGATCCAATGAATTGAAACTATTGAAAGCCACATGGTGAGGTAAACCCAACATCTAAAATGAATATGTCTGGTCAAAGCTTTTTCTGGCTATTCATACAAACGTCATCATTCGCTTAAAAATTTCTCTGTTTTCAAAGGTACATTGTATACCATGGCTGAGTTGATATAACCTCCTATCTTCTAATGTACAAATTTTGACGACAGCTCAGAATAAGCTAGATTTTAGAGATATAACATGAGAAGCAATCTTCTTTGCCTCGAAAGAGTTCCTCGCATGTAGCAGGAGACTATTTTCAGACAATATGAGACTGCCACAAATTGCTTTATCTTTTTTTTTAATACAGCCTATAGCCTTTCTGTTACAATGCTGCCCTAAGTTGTCTCCTTAAAATTTTGAGATACAAGGTTCTATTAGCCCAAAACATTTCCTCTCGATAGAATTATAACATTAACTGCTTTTTAAGACCTGGGGCCTGTCTTACAAAGAGTTGCGATTGATCCAATCAATCACAACTATGGACGGCCAGCAATGTCAACATCAAAAATGCATGTTTGTTCAAAATGCTTTCTAGATGACGTAAATTACATAAATTTATTGTTTTCTTGACATTTTGGTGTGTTTGCCTTTGTTTACAGAGGACATTTTGCAAATTCTATGTAGAATTTATGACACTGATGGATTTCCAGAGTTACGAGATTGGATCAGTCGTAACTCTGTAAGACGGGGCCCAGACTCAGATCACTACAAATCCTACTCAAACAAAATTAGAACAGAATGGAGGGATGGGCCTCCCCTGAAGATGATACCCCAGTCAACCACTTCAAGAAGACTATGATGTAACAAAGGGGCCAAATCTACTATTATGCTCAGTCGCCAATTAAATCAGCCAGGACAATAGTCGTGTCTTGTTTTTGCTGTCAAAATTCATTATTGTCAGATCTTATTTCGATGGAATAAATGCTGTTTTCAATTTGCATCTGGAAAATTATTATTAACATCGGCCATTAAGTTAAGGATTCGAACCTGTAGCATCGAGTCGGTGCAAGCCTAGAGCTCTCAATTGTTGCTTCTACTACTACGCCACTAGCACTTGATGGTAAAATTATACACATGTACCTGTGCTTCGCTCTATAATTTTAATATCCTACTCTGGAATCTTGCCATGTAGAGGTATATTCGATGTACATTCACTACTATTACATAGCCCCAAATGGGATACATGTATGACCTACATAAACATTGAATCACAGTGACTGGGGAGGATGTCAAAAACAAAAGATTAAGGATACTGACTGATGATGATGGGAATATATAGAGACCCCAGTTTTGCTTTTTCTAAAATGCCGATACTTCAGTGTTCCAAATTTCATCACATTTCTGTTCGCAGGTGACCTGTACAAAACATATACAACACTGGTAAATAGTGCAATTTTGAATGAAAATAAAACTTGAAAAGCACATTTAACACTGTGAAACAGATTTGATGGGCAGTGTTTTCCAGTGACAGTTTTTCTCTTTGCATCTAGCTTTGATTTCCACTATATTTTTCATAGTGAACATTTCTATTTATTTATTTTTTTTTTGGGGGGGGGGCCTGAAACAATATCTTTTCTGTGAAATTCTGTGTATGTATATTGTGTGTTCTTTAAATATTTATTCGTTGACATATTGCGGAGAGCTGGGGATTCTAGAATATTGACAGTGATGAAAATGATGATGATTTGCAGAGCAGAAAAATCACACACACACACATTTACAAAGATTACATGAATAAAAAAAAGAGGTGGCAAATGACATTTTATGACTGGATCGCAAGCTCAGTCCAGCTTCCAGCCAATCAAACAGCAGAGTTGCACAACGTGTACAAGATAGATACCACAAAAACGCAGTAGTAAGCGCATTTTCTCATTTGCTACGGCAAAAAGCGCAGGCATGAGTGGCAGACAGCATGGTAGTCGGATCGCACGGTGTGCGGTATCGAGGCATATGACTACCTTGCGATTCATCTCCCCTCACTCAGTCGCAGACCAGCCAGGTCGAAAGGTGTGCCGTGGCCTTCACATATTACAAGCAGAACCTAATCAGATTGTCAATCTCACATGCATTCATGAACTAAGATTTCATTCTAATGTACACGAAAACATCCTGCTGAAAGCTGATGACCGACATGGGAC
Source organism: Lytechinus variegatus (assembly GCF_018143015.1). Taxonomy (NCBI): domain Eukaryota; kingdom Metazoa; phylum Echinodermata; class Echinoidea; order Temnopleuroida; family Toxopneustidae; genus Lytechinus; species Lytechinus variegatus. The sequence continues at coordinate 19,507,398 of NC_054755.1, read as the reverse complement.
GAGAGAGACTCATATAACCCACAATGCAACATTCCAAGCAGTGTAGTCTTATAATACAGACCCATTTGAATGATATCACAGTCATTATTAACATTATTTTAACATGTAACAAAACAAGTACTTTTCCTTTCACAACATTTTAGTTCCTCTTTACAATTCTTTTATTCTCTGTAGGCTATTATAGTTATCGCAAAGGAATATTTCAAGACTGGGTATTAATGATACACACGATGAGAGACTACACATAGGGCCGGAATTCACAAAGGTGGTTTTGAAAACACACGGTTGAGTCCATGGTTTATGCAGATTTCCTGTATAAATCATGCTTATTTTACCAAATTGACGCCTGTTGCCATAGTTATCAACGCTATTTTATTAATAAGTCCACTGATTTGAATTAATGAGTCCACTCTTCAAAAAGTGGACTCAATAATAGAATAGCGTACACCAATCATGGTAACAGGCGTCAATGCGGCACACTGTGACAAAAGCGCGCATCAGCATTGGACATTGGAAGATACGCGCTAAATTAAGCGTAATTTATACAGGAAATCTGCATAAACCATGGATTCAACCGTGGTTTTCAAAACCACCTTTGTGAATTCGGGCCATAGTGTCCGTTAGTTTACTGTCCCTTTAAAGGATGGCGAAAAGGAATAAAGTATGAAATTGACAATGGAAACATGGAATGTCATCTTGAAAAAGTACATTATGTACACTATATTGACCCAAAAACAAAATCTGTCATAGTACTGACCTTCAGTTTACTAGTATGACATGTGAACACTTGGAAAAAGAACAATTAGTACATGTTTTAAAGCCTCGACTATTAAAAGCAGATTGTAAAGAGTAATTAATTTTGAATTTCCAATTGTAAATCTAGCAAAGAGTTGATAAGGGATGGATGGTATGAATTGCAGCACTTTCGTAAATGAAAGGTAATAGCCCTATTTATCAAATGAGGATTGGATTAAAATTTTTACAAAATAATGATAATGAAAAAGCTTTTAAACAACGTATGAATAAATAAACAATACAAATCCGGCAGCAGTAGTATTCACAGTGGTGGTGATGATAGCCATGATGATGATGATGTTACTAAGATGAGATGATGATAACAATTTGTTTTAGCTAATCGTATTTACTATTATTGCATTCCTAGTAAAAGTACTAATATCTTTTTTTTTCTTTAAGTACCATATTCTTCACAATACTGAAATCAAGTAGATTACAATGTTCATCCTATTAATGTGACAATCACATTTTGGAAATAATAAGGATTATTGACCAAAGTACTAAATGAGTAACTTTCCAATTCTGAAGTACTGGATATAGGTTTCATTTAACATATATCTACACTGAATTTCAGCTTCTATCCCTCTTACCCAATATTTCATATTAAAATACTTTTAATTCACACATCTTCATCCACAGACCTATTTTGAAATCTCAGCCGACTACCATGATTTTATTAATGATTTTATAATACTTTAGTGTGTAAAATGGTTTTGTTTGCTAAGAGTATTCTCAACAACATTTACTTAACATGAATAGGCCCATATTCTGCAGTCAGGTTTAACTTAGACCATGGTCTAACTCTGCTAAAATTATGGGAAGCCAAAAGTGTCAAAATTTTTATTAAGTTGTATGTTTCTTATGTTTACTGTGCTCTTTCCTGATTCTTTGATGGTGAAGACAATTATCTTATTCAAAGTTCCTAGACAATTGAGAATGATTTTAGAGTCAAATGAGCTGAAATATTATATCTCTGCTGTTAGTGATTTATGTAACAATTGGCTTTCCATACTTAAAAACACAACTTTAAACCCGAGTTTAAATTAAACCTGACTTCAGAGTACAGGCCTAAGTGTCCAGTGTGACTATCATATCTAAAGCATCATCTGCTCACTGTTTTAAATCTGAATGCAGAGTGCTGAACAAAGACAATGGCCCGTATTCTAAACTTGGTTTTAAATTAACCCTAAAAAGACTGGCGGGGGGCTGATTCAGCCCCCCCCTCGACATTTTTCGCGATAAATCCGCCGCGCAAAATTTTTTGACCGCGTCGCTCACTGACTTTTTACTTTCAAGTCTCGCGCAACTTTTGAGACCAAAATTGTGACCCCCGGGTACGCGGTTCGGAAATTACGCAACATTTCGTAAGTGCATGCACACCCAAAATTACTCAAAAACGTGAATTTGTGTACAAATCCAATGCAAATAGTGTTTTTAACCAAAATTCATAAATGTATCATTATTTTTCCTTTTACTGCTTAAAATCAATTAATTTTATCTTTTTTATGGTCCAAATAAAGTCCCCGACAATTTCCATTGAAAAAACAATAAAAAACAAAAAGTCGAAAAACAAAGAAATACATAAGAAATTTAGAAAACAATAGAATACATAAGAAAATAAATGTGATGTTGAAATTTTTTTAAATAAATTTGATCAGATGCCTATCTAGAGTATGTGAAACGAAAATTAGCATTTCAGGGGCATTATTTTATTAATTACAGCAAACTTATGATTTTACGCATAAATTAGCATAATTAATGAAACATGAGATTTTTGCAGAATTTGATGTTATAGTTTTGTAGATAATGCCATGGGTAACGCGTGTGCCAATTTTCGTCGCGATCGCGCGATCGACGGCCGAGATCATAAGGGGGGGCTGAATCAGCCCCCCCCAGTCTTCTTAGGCGTCGAAATAGCCCAGTCTATTTAGGGTTAAACCCTGGTTTAAAGTTGTGGTTTAACTATGGAGAGCCAATTGGGGCAGAAGTCCCTAACAGTACACATTCAGTTTATTAACTCATACGACACCCAAATTGTTCATAATTGTCTGGGAATGATAACTGAAGTATTTTTCTTCATTATGAAAGCAAAAGAAAACAAAATAGTCAACAGAAGAAATACACAATATAAACAGAATTTTTGAAACGTTTGGCTTACCATAACTTTAGCACAGACATAGACCGTGGTCTAAGTTAAAGGGGAATGAAACCTTTGGAACAAATAGGCTTGTGTAGAAACAGAAAAATCAAAGAATAAGAATAAAGAAAGTTTGAGAAAAATCGGACAAATAGAAAGTTATGAGCATTTGAATATTGCAATCACTAATGCTATGGTGATCCTCACTTTGGCAATGCGACAAGGATGTGTGATGTCACTGATGAACAACTTTCCCTTTGGTGGACTATAAAATACCCTCAAAATGTCTCTTTTTGCTTTTTCTTATGATGATACAAACTCTTTATCCATGATGTATTCTTAAAAAATATGTATTACATGCCTGTAAACACAACACATTATTTATGGATAGATGTGATAAAAGAGGCAATTCTAGTGAAATATATACCAAAGTAATGGGAGAGTTGTTCACAAGTGACATCACACATCTTTGTCGCATTGCCAATTTGCTATCTCCATAGCATTAGTGATCGCAATATTCAAATGCTCATAACTTTCTCATTATTTGTCCGATTTTTCTCAAACTTTCGTTGATCTGTTTCTTTGATTTTTCTGTTTTCACACAAGCTATCTTGTTCCAATGGTTTCATTCTCATTTAAACCCGACTTCAGATTACAGGCCTACGGCTTTGAAGATTTGAATGCCACAGAAATAATCTATGTGTATAACTTTCACTGATAACCCAATGGAAGTCTGATGCAAAGACAGTAATTAAAAAAACAAAAAACAACGGCTGCATTTTCAGAAAATGGCATCAAGCATGGTCGGCATTAAATATAAAGATACATTTACTTGAAAAGCAAAGTCTGCTTGTAACTACAAAATGCCGCAGTGCCATACAGCTAATCACATCTAACATGCAAACAATACTGACCAATGAAATGATTTACTAATTGTTCGATAGAAATGGATTCTGAAGAGCTTCAGAAAAAAACGCAATGTTTGAGGGATGACCTTAGCCCTCTAAAAAAAGCTTAGTGATAAACCGTGGGACTGATTTTTTAAAAATTGATCATAACCAATAATCAATGCACTTGATTGTAGAAATCAGTAAGTGAGCAATTGTTGAGCTTTACGTCAAAGCGTCCAGCAATGAATGTTCTTTTGGTTCTTAACATACCACGCTCAAATTACTCATTAACTTGTCATGTGGAGTACATTGGAACAAATCCTGACTGCTCAAATTCATTCACCGATGACTGAAAATGAGTCACCTCTACGAGCCTCGGCGAAGAATGTTTGTGAAGAAATCATGCTGCCTGATCAACAATGTAGGCTCTTCTTCCACAGAAGAGGTTGTCAATAGACCTGTTCATTTGCCAGAGATACCCCTTAAGACATAGCCCGCATTTGGTACTGTGAAAACAATGAGAGGTGTGTCAAAAGATATCCTGATGATATGCAACCTCTAACATGCTGCAGCAAGAAGTGCAACGCTTGAAGAAACGGATCATCAGAGGATATTCTTCTTGAAGCCATGACGCACTGTTCATCAGTGGAAGGTAGTAATGCTGGCATGGTACAGACCAACCAGGCAAATTCCAAACAATGCCATGACTAGTTGTCATTTGAAGGAATTGTTGAAGTTCTCATCGCCGATTGGTGTTTGCCTACATGGAATGATGAAAGAGATACATGTATATGCATGGACGGTATTCAGTTAGAACTATTGTGACATGAAAACAAAGTGTAGTAGATCTTGTGGTGATTCCAAATACTTTCCTTGAAAGAAGAATCTTGGTAGACTATCAGGAGATTATTTCATGAGAGAAAAAGTCAGTGATTTCTAACCAACTACTTGTTATAAGCCACTGGAATCCTTATTTCTGAGTGAAGCAGTGGAAAATTGTTTGTGAAAAATGAATCTTTGTTTTCATGGAACATTTCCCAGGTTGTTTCTTTCCTTATTCTAATTGCTGTTGATTCTTCAAAAACTCAGTAGACCCTTAGCAGCCCCGAAACAAAACTTCAAGTAAGTAAGCAGCAAAAAAGAGAGGCACTTTTGACAGCTTGCCTTGGTAGATTCAAAGTTATTAGCATGTTCTTGATATGGTCATTGTTTGTTCAACACGTTTGACCATTCCCCTCCCCTCTCCTAATAATATGACACCCTAGAGCCAAGACAAACTTCTTCAATCAGTCAGAAGACCCTAGACAGTTCCCACATAATCATGGTGAAGTGATACGTACTTGCTTCCATACTCTCTGGTCTCTTCTCTCCTCGTTCTGTAATTGACATGTGACTCCTCTATTTGCTGTAGCTCGTACAGCAGACCTTTGACAGTCTCGAAGCAGCTCTTGGAGTCTTCAACCAGCATGGGAGGTGCTTCCGACCTTGTACCTTGGTAGACGGCTTGTAATGCACATGCATCTGAAGACATACAATTTTGAAAACAAGTAAGTTTAGAAATTTAATCATACCACGGAAATCATTCATTGGAAGAAGGCTTTATAAAGGGGTACTTCAGGCTGAACATAATATTCTAAAGGCCACCGCACACCTTACGACTGTTGGCGATCCGTTTTTGGAACAAATCGCACTTTGCTAATTTTTTGAAAATGTGAATGGAACATAACGTTTTATTTGAGGTTAAAATTAATTGAGAGTACTAATATAATCATTTTGAAAGATTGCAAACCTTTATTTTGGAGTAATGGCCAAATTGGTTTTTCAAATCGTAGCCAATGGTACGACTGCTACGACGTCATTACGACTAGATATCAAATTTGCTTTTATTCTAAGAAGGATGATAGCATAGTCACAGATTTGAACATAGGTACACGTATTCATACAATGATTTCGAACATTACACATATTCCAAGTCTCATTATTAGCATTAAATTCTACAACATTTTATTCTGAAATAGGGTCGCAGACCAATTGTAAGGTGTGCGGTCGCTGTAACACATGTTGAGTAAAACAAGGGTTAAATAATGAGGAAGCCACTGAACGATTCATACAGATTTAAGGCATTTTAAATTTAAACCTTCACCTTGAACTCACCTTCAAGTTTTTCTAGTTTGGCAATGTTGGCTTTGAATAACGTATAGATTCTTTCCATTTCTCTGTCTGGGTCTATATCTAATGTGACGCTCCACGGAACCACCCTACAGAGTAAAGACAAATACAACAGAAAAGTATAATGCAAATATATCTCAATTAATTAGGCAACTTTGATCATCAAAGCCCATTTAATGCACAAAATTTGGTGAAGTGGTACATGTAAGTTTATGTCTGATTTACTCTTTGTCTATGATTATTTGACGGTTCTCATTACAGGTAAAACAAGTTCTACTAAACGAATTTCCAGTAAACAAGTTTCAGAATGGTAGTGAGGATGGTGTCTCAAACCCCTTTAACAATTTCTAATTATCATTATTGTTCTTTGGATGGTCGTTGACAGTGTAACTAAAATAAAGTATATACATGTATAACTCACCCTGTTACTGGTGTGCAGCCTCTGTCTGATTCATTCTGCAGTTTACAACTGAAAAAAAAGGTAGAATGCAAATAAAAGACAGATCCAAAGTTTAAATCTGGGGCCTGTGCATAAAACATTTTACCTGAGAAAACTCTGGTAAAGACTGAAAACTAAGGTTAGACTGATTTCTGCCATTGACTTTAACACAGGGCACAAACTCCGGTAATAACAACCCGCTTTTTCTCAGGTAAAAAGTTTTATGCAACGGGCCCCTGTGTTTGTCACCATAAGGGGTAGACAGACACACTGATAACCACCGCTCCTATACAAAAATTTATTTGTTTGCATTTTCTTTTGGATGAAAATTAAATTAACAAATAAATGTTTTTACAAACATATGGTGAGATGGCACATTCTTTATTTGTGTGTGTTGTTGGGGAGGGGGGGGGGGGGGTCAAAAAATATAAAATTTCCAGTTTTTACTAGGTTTGGAAGATTTCTTGCAAATTTTTTTTGGAGGGAGCATCGTGGCTCTGGAAAGAAAAAGTGCAGAAGCACCCCCTCCCCACCCCCACTTTGGTTGGCAAGCTATATATTGCACATCATCGGGCCTCTATTACCAAATAAACGCATAGGGAGATCTCCCCAGGAGAGTCATATATAACTTTATTTCCGAAGGGTACGGGACAGAAATAACCATTTGGAAGTGAAAACGAACTTGTCAATTTTTTTCTAAACAAACCAGTAACCCCTCTTGGGCTTTTGTTCCAACGCCCCCTAGGAGTCTTATTCCTATCTTCTGTCATTGCCTGCTTCCTTCGTTATCAACCAAACCCTCTCACTCTCCTCTTCTAATCACTAATCATAAATCCTTCCATTCTGCTTTCTTGTATACTATATCTTAAGCAAATATTAAAAAGGTTTTGCAATTACTTATATCTGAAAATATTCTGTTGATTCATATTAACCCCCAAAGTATTAATGATAGTATATTTTTTAATGCTTTGTGTAATTTTATAATCCTATTTTGATACTGTTATGGTTTATATTGTTTTTTATGTAAAAGTTCTGTACAATTCAGCTCTTAATGCGAACAATCTTGAAATAACATACCATTTTTATTTTATTATTACTTCTTCCATGCCTTCTCTGGTTTCCCTTCCCTTCAGGGAGCCGGGGAGGAAGAGTGGGTGGGGGGTGGGGGGTGAAAGGGAGTGAGTAAATGAGGGAGGGGGGGAGAACATGAGGGAGTAAAGGAATATGGATGGATGGAGTGAAGGATAAAGTGGAAGAGAATAAGGGGGGGGGTATAGGGAAGGCTGGGGGAAGAGAGAGGAGGATATGAAGAGATGGAGATACATGTATAGGCTCAGGGAGGAGAAAGGGACAGTGAGTTGTTTTTAATTCCTAAACACTTACCACATCCAATGACCATTGACAAAGGCAGCGGGATGATAATAGCTTAATCTATGACGATTGCTCTTGCATATATTGGAAAGAATGTCGATCCTGAGAGGTACAAACAGACAGAATAATTCATTTTTAAGCACTTTGTCAAAAGTCAGAATCACACGTTTCAAGTAGGAATCCTGGGGGGGGGGGGTTCACGAAGATTTAAGTATGACTTAGAGTTGCACCTACATGATTTGTAACATGTAATCTTATTAATCAATACGCAGTAGTGCGCATCCTCTTCGCACGATCTGACCCATGCAGTCATATACCGTACACAACCAGGCATTTCTTGCGACTTGAGTCATACTTAAATCTTTGTGAAACACCCCCCTGGTGGGGGTCTCATAATGCTGTTCGTAAAGTTACGCACAACTTCATGCACGACTGGAACATGTTCTTAGGTCATACATCAGTTACATAGGGATATCACACATCACAAGAACGGATCACCAGTCATGCGTAAAGTCATTCCTATCTTACAAGCAGCTTTATGAAACACTCACCAGCTAACGGCTGCTTGTCATTACCAATCCCCATATTTCAGCATGGATAAAAAAGAATGGATGATTTCAAGTTCAGTGTTGACCTTTAAGTGTTGGTGTATGGTCCATTTTACACGAGTATAACACCAAACATTAAATGAAGATGGTCCTTAAAAGTCACTCACTAGTTATTGAGATGTCAATAATGTGATCTGGATCTGTTTTACAAACTCAGAATAGGTTTTGGAGCTAGGGGAAGCAATCCAAATTCCAACACCAATGCCAACACCGGACTTGAAATCACCCATTGGAGAGTGTGAGAAAGCCACTACAAAAGCACCTATATAGCAAGACACCAGCTAGAAGATGCAGCACTGAACTTTGACAAATTCCCTCATACAACATATATCTATATGTTCAAATACTCAATAATCTAGCTCTTTATCCTCTTATTACCTCAAAATAGTCTTTCTATTTTGATGTTGCTTGTAATAGTTAACAAAGTTGATTTTTCTTTGATTTTTCCGAAAAGCATTGAAAGACTGCTACAAACTAATTGTGATGGAACAAAGGGATTAAGTCAATGTAATAAGATAATAGACATAAATGGAACGACAGGATGTACATTATGCAGTGAGACAAATCGATTTAATTAAATATAGAGAATACTTGTCTTTAACTCAGCAAAAATGTTAAAAGTGTATTTTTATTTTAATAAGAAAATTCTGATGAAAAGAATAATAAGTTGGAAAAGATTTTCTTACCAGGCTTTCTCTTCTACACAGTTGCTGGCTTGGACGTATAGGGCTCTCTTTGGTTGAACAACTTGGAACATCTATTAATGAAAGATGAATAAGGGTAAATGTTATTTATTTAGAAATACATAAATACCTCAATCAAATTATAATTGACATAACCATTTACATTACAAACCTACCTAAATTAAAGCAGTAAATAAACCAAAATTTACAAAGTGTGGGATAACTCATCAACCAGTAAAATATGCAGGTATTAAAAAACAAGTGGAATGCCTCTGGCAGTCTCGCCTGCATCACGCGATTCAATATAGTAGCAGTGCTGACTTTGAAAAAGACTATGGAATAATTCATCACACACACAAAAATCGTAATAGAATACTATGTTCATTGACCCGAAATGACATTTGACCTTGGTCATGTGACCTGGAACTCGTGCAGGATGTTCACCAATACTTGATTACTCTTGTTCAAGTTTCATGAACTAGATCCATATATTTACAAAGTTTTGACATTTCAAAAAAAATTAACATGGTAAAGATTTAGTTTTGATTCCCCTACCTAATCTAAGTTCATTGACTCTAAATGACCCTTGACCTCGGTCATGTGACCTGAAACTCACATGAGATGTTCAGTGATACTTTACTATTATGTCCAAGTTCGATGATCTAGATCCATACACATTCAACGTTATGATGGCAATTCAACTAATACAGGGCCAAAGTTCATTGATCCTAAGTGACCTTTGACCTTGATCATGTGATCTGAAACTCTTGGTAGGATGTTGAGTGATACTCGATTACCCTTATGTCCAAGTTTCATGAACTAGTTCTATATACTTTCTAGGTTATGATGACGTATCAACAACTTAACCTAAGGTTATGATTTTGATGTTTATTCCTCCAACATGGTTTAAGTTTAGACCCTAACTGACATTTGACCTGGGTAATCTGACCCTAAATGACCTTTGACCTGAGTCATATGACCCGAAACTCGGGTATGATATTAAGTAATACTTGATTACCCTTATGTCCGAGATTCGTGAACAAGGTAAATATACTTTCTCAGTAATGGTGAATTTCAAAACTTAACCTTGAATAAAAAATGTCAATGTTGACGACACCAACGTTAGAATAGCGGAGCATTTTGTCTCGCTCTGCTATGCAGGTGAGACTGAAAACGGATTCTGGACTACCTCAAGTGTAAATTTTGAAGTTTGAAGTTGATAAATACAGTGTTTTTTTTAGTAATCACCAGAATTAAAATGAGATAGACGAATAACCTGTCACCACCTATTGTGAGAGGTTTTAAAAATATGAAAAATGATTGGTGAATTCATCTGAAAACTTACAAATTTCATTTGGAATGATTCTTCTTCTAGTTTTTCCACAGCTAAGACATCTGAGATGGGTATCGTACACAGCGGTAAACAGTCTGGAGAGAGAGAAAGAGAGACACAGAGAGGAAGATAAAGAGATAAAAAACATTTTCATGTACTTAAAAAAGTGAAGTTAATTTAAAAATCAATTTCTTTAACACTTAATACGATTCTATTTGGACTGATATAAACAATTTTCTTTAAGCTATGGTTAATAAAAAAAAACAAGGATCCATATCACTATCTTATATAACATATAACACACACCATTTTGCCCTATCAACACTTTTTCATAAACACATTAACAAAAAAATACAATAATAATATACATATACATGACAAGCAAAACATACATGTAGGGAAAAAAAAAGTGCATTTTCTATTAAAACAAATCGATTATTAGAAGGTTGCAGGGGTTGCCACTAATAAATAAATAATGAATAGATAAATAAATGTGACTGTGGTTGAGACTTACCATCACTCTTAGAATATGTAAGCTCTCTGTTTGTAAGCCTGAACCATCTTCTCTTGAAGTTCTTCATACCAATACCTAACCTCTTCCTACCCTGCGCTCTCTTTATCATGTACCTACAAACAAATGTACAAAGAACAAAGTTAACTCTCGGAAACCGGTGTGTTGGCTCAGTTGGTAGAGCGTCCGTCTCACGACTGGAAGGTCGGGGGTTCAAACCCCAGCCACGACAGATCAAGACGTTAAAAGATGGGAGTTGCTGATACCCTGTTTGGCGTTCAACAATTGAAGGGATAGTGCCTCGTTGATCTGGCGCTGCACAGCGGCTGCCGGGCCCACGATCAATTCGGCAAAACAAATTTTTGGAGTATTTTATTTCTGGTGTCTATTTTGAACAATAAAATATGGATTTTAAGATTTAAGATTGTTTTTTTTAAAGGCTGCTGCCTCTTCAGTTCCATCTCTCTGGAATGACCTTCTTTCCACTAAAGATCCTCTCAGCAGAATCACTTGAAGTATTTAAAAAAATCCTATCTGTTTTCATCTTTATATATTGTTAGCTAATTTCATGTATACATAAGCATGTATCATACTCCATTAAAGGTCAGGTCTACCACAGAAAAATGTTTTGTGAAATGAAGCAAAACTTTTAAAATGTTGTGACTTTCTTATTTTACATCTGATTTTGATGAAATTTTCAGTGTTATGCTTGTTGGATTTTTCTTTTCTTTATTCAAATAAACTGTTTGTTGGGGTGGACTTGTCCTTTGATTAAGTAATAAATGCTGTGTTTGCCCTGATGGTAATTACTATGAACATCTTGATTCCGACTGGCTGATGATCCTACCAACCCTATCTTTAACTTTTTAAAAAGTAATCTTTTCATATATACATGTAAAAACCTATAGATGATAGTCAGCAGCCAGAAAAGATAAACAAATCAAAGTTGGGCTCCTTCAGATATGAAGTCTCTAGATGGAGATTGCCATTTTCGTGGGGTTAGTTCAAACTCAAAACGTCAGTGACGAACTACATCTCTAATACATTTGCCTAATTGAGGTTCTATTTTACCAACAATAAATCAAATAAACACATAATATTCATAAAAATGCTGTTTCAAATGTGTTTGATATTATATCAGAGTTTCAAAATATGATTTGATGAATTTTAAAAAAAAATACAAAGAGGTTGATTATTTTTAGAAAATGCCCATGATCAATCTTCTACAGTTACTTATATTTGTAATCGATCTAATCTAAGGCAAGTTAATTGGTTAAAAAAAATTAAATTCAAACAAATGGAAACTAAACTAACAGTCAATATTCACAAAGATGGTTTTGAAATCTGTTGGTTGAACCCATGGTTTAAGCAGATTTCCTGCATAACTGTGTGTAACAAAATGTCCAGGCTCTTGTCACATTATGCCACATTGATGCCATTGTTGAGCACACTGTTTCATTCAGGATACCACTGTTTTGAATTAATGATTCCAAAACAGTGGACTTATGAATAAAATACATGTACATGTAGCATGCTCAACCATAGCAACAGGCATCAATTTAGTGCACTTTGACAAAAGCGATTATCTATCAGCAGTGGACGCTTTTATATATACACTGTAAATTAAGCATAATTTGTACAAGAAATCTGCATAAACCGTGGGTTTCACCGACGATTTTCAAAACCACATTTTTATTTCAGGCCAATGTGTTCAGATCATCACAGCAAACAAGAATGCTTACTCTAGACACCTATCAATGTAAATAGCATGCAAAATGAATGTAAATATAAAAATATAATATACAAAAAAAAATAAGTGAAACAGATACAATGCAAAATACATGAGTGTCTATAAAAGTAAATGACCATAAATTAATTTTAAAAAAAAACCCAAATTGAAATGTCATTTGGTTCAGTAAATTAGACACTTTCAGAGAAAACTGGATCTACTTTTATTGGAAAATGAAATGTGAGACACAAAATGAAATCATATTCCCTCACAACATAATCAAATGACAAAGTCCATTAAATTTGTGTGTTTTATGACTGTGAAACAAAGTCAATAATTCATCAGTAACATCGATTTTCTTTAAGTATCAAGATATCTATCTACAGTTTGAGTTAACGTAAATAATAACCTTGCATAAGGAAATTACCCTAAAAAACTAAGCCAATATACATAAATATTTAATTTCTTAAAAATCTCAATCTTTTTATTACCAAATATGATGTAGCTAGTGAGTGATGAAACACTGCATATACTGGCCAATGTTTGGAAATTTCGCATCGTATATTTCAGATGAATTTAGATAGATTTTGTTAATATTTTTAGCTTGTGTTATACCATACAACTGGTGCTGGGCTGGTGCCATGACTGTCTTGTGAACAGTTTATGCGCTCTAGAAATCCACACTATTGTTATCAATATCAAATTACTATTATCTTACCCTTCTTTTAATACCACTGGGGCCTCCATGGACTTGGTCTTGGATTTACTTGACGATACTTTCTCCAGAAACTGAAGGAAAACAAACAATAATTTCAACATGATTCCTAAAAAAAAAAGAATTCATGGAGAATAAAGCATTTCATCCTTTTACTGTTTCTTTTATTGATATAAAGTTTTATGTTGACCATATGAAGTTGACCATTAGAATGTTTTTTTTTAATCATCAAGATAACACAATGGCCTCTGTGATGCGTGACCCTTGACCTTTTAACCCTAAAATATTGTCAGAACATCATCACTCCTACAAGTACACTTTGACCAAGTTTGAAGATGATCCCTCAAATGATTCTTTAGTTTAATGAGAGAAAACAGACAGATGAACAAGACCCTACATAGAATGAAACACATGGGGCAATCATAGGACTGACAATATGTAAACAGATTTTGGGGATTCCTTGTATATGTTCTTTATGTCTTAAGATAATTAAACAAATGAGTGACACTTTGGATCAACTCAATGTGAACAGACCTTTCAAATTCCTTGTACATATTCCCCTATGATTCAATACCTTTAAACAAATAGCGAAACGTTAAATCAACTCAATGTGAACATACCTTTCTGATTCCTTGTACATGTTCTCTATCCAGTATGTTTGAGTAGAGTGGTGTCATATACTCCTCTTTCATATTGACAGAACTCTGAAATAAATCACAAGGAAAACACAAGAATGAGCGAAAAGGATACAGATTGAGATAGTGGTCTTGTGGTCTAAGAGTTATGTTGTAAACATTTGTCATCCAAATGTGGAAATGTTGTTTTGATTTGTAAGTATCTCTAAGGGTGTGTTCAATGTTGAATTCCAAATTTAAACAGCAACATGGATCAGGACTGATAACATGATTATAAAACGTGGATATAATGAGAAACAAAGAGTGTGTCCTATGTCCTCTATTCCCGGTCATAAAAATAAACGTTTACCAAATCTTGATTCGGAGGAAAATTTAAACGTAAAAGAAATGCGTTTGTAAACGTGATCAGCTCAAATTTTACAACATCGAGCATCGCAAATGCGACATTGAACACAGTTGAGTTTGCTCTCGCAGTGGAAGCCTTCACAAACAGGTGCCAGAAGTGACCTTTCTTGTGATGGGTCAAAGTGCACACTAAAGCTGTGCTAACAAAAAGAGGAAATTTAAAGACGATCAACATGCCTGTCAACATGTAAACGGCTTTATATTTTCGACAGTGCACCGCTGATCGTGTTTGTGTTGGGTGTTTTGTAATTGAGTTTTCAATCATAATTCATGTTGCTGTTGAAATTTGAAAATCAACATTGAACACAGCCTTAGTTGAATGATGCTTCTCGAGGAATGTCACTTCTTGTCAACAAATTTAGGATTTCCTTGCTTTCATTTATCTTTTCTGCTGTCATATCATACACCAGTCTGAGAAATTATTTTATGATTAACAATGTCCTCTGAATTCTCTTAAATCTGAATTGCACCGATTATGTCATTAATTTGTAGTCGAGAAAAGCTAAATAATTTTGGATAAAGTTTAGCTCAGTTTGGTTCATTAACTGATTTCAATTCTGAAATAAAGACAATTTATACATAAACATCAAACAAATATATAAGTAAAAAAGAAAAGAGAAATTGGGAATGAAATGCATAATTTTTTTTAATTTCCACCAAATTTGCTGATTTAATAGTTTTTTTTTATGATGATAAAGTTGAGGAATATCCTACTTTTTTTGTTCCTCTTAAATACACAGGTTGATGACAAATCTTTTCCTATATACTAGTAGAAGAATGCTTGACTGATATTCACTCAAATTTAACATTACCCCCATACCAAGGAACTTGCAAGTTCATACATAATCATATCATTTAAAAGTTGAGCAAAAAATATGGATTACACGAACATACCAGTTTATCCGGGTTGACGTGGTTACCCAGTGTCTGTATCGCCTTGGAAACCATCTTAAGTGTTCTGCTGACTAACTCATCCTACGAACGAACAAAAATAAAAGATCATTAAAAAACTCTTCACTGGTTGCCCCTGAAGGAACGCATAGTCTTTAAAATCCTTCTTTTGATTTTTCATAAAGTCAATGGAACTTCCCCCAGTTACAATAGGTCTTTGATGCATCATTACCAACCCTCAAGAAATTTACGATCCTCATCATCTAATCTCTTACAAATTCCAGTTGCTAAGAAATCATGCGGGGAGCGGGCCTTTGCTCATGCAGGACCTAGCCTGTGGAATTCTCTCCCACACAGTTTGAAAACCCAGACTTCAGTGACCACCTTCAAGAGCAACCAGAAAACTTACCGGTATAAGAGTGTTTTTTGATAGACATTGACTTATTGTTCAGACATGTATTACATGAATATATGTAAATAGTTTTTGTTGTTCTGCTCTGAAGCGCCTTGAGCATCTAATCAAGATGGAAAGTGCGCTATATAAATCTTATGTATTATTATTATTAATACATCGCCCCATATTCTCACGTCCAGTTTAACTTTCACTCTGTGAAATTACAAATAATTATGAAATTATGGTAAGCCAACAATGTCAAATTCTTTTGACATTGTATGTTTCTTATGGTTACAATTGCGGATGTGGTTTACGGTACACCATTTGGAGTGTTATAGAAACAGTGGATAGAAGAAGTGGATAGGCGAGAAAGTGGAGATTTGAGAGTAGAGTATTCTTTCTGGAAAATAGTCCTGAAAAGGACTGTAAACAAGAAAGAATGTTGAGTGAGAACAGCTTGAGTAGTAGAGCTGATGAGGAGATGCTGGCTTGAGTCGGCGAGTAGACTCAAGTAGAGTACTCATCATTTCTACTCGCCGACTCAAGCCAGCATCTCCTCATCAGCTCTACTACTCGAGCTGTTCTCACTCACCATTACTTCTGGTTTACAGTCCTTTTCAGGACTACATTGTACTTTCGAGAAAGAATACTCTACTTTCAAATCTCCACTTCTCGCCTATCCACTTCTTCTCTTCTTCTATCCACTGTTTCTATAACACTCCACATGGTGTACCGTAAACCACATCAGCAATTGTACATGCCACCATGCAAACCTTCAAACAACATCTATGGTTACTTTGTTCTATCCCCATTCTCCAATGTTCTATCCCCATTCTCCAATGGTGAAGAGAACTGTTTTAGTTGTTACTCCCAGACATTTATGACTTGAGAGTTGACTGGGCTGATTCATTCAACCTACACAGTCAGAGCTTTGTGTCACAATTGGCTTTCCATAGTTAAATCACAACTTGAGGCCAAAGTTTCCATTAAATCCAGGTTTGGGATACAAGACATAGGCCCGTATTCTGAAGTCAGGTTTAACTTAGACCACGGTCAAACTCGGTGCTGAAATTATGGGGAGCCAAAAATTCAAAAATTCTGTTTATTTATGTATGTGTCTTATGTTTACTATAATATTTTATTTCCTGATGTTTTCATAATGAAGAAAATATTTCACTTATCAATCCCCCCAATATATGTACAATTTGAGTGTCAAATGAATTACTAAAATGGATGTGTGCTGTTAGGGATTTGTGCCGAAATTGGCTCTCCATAATTAAACTAGGACTTTAAACCTGAGTTCAGAATACGGGCCATTGAGTCTAATTTCTGATTCTTTGTCTGATTTCAAGTTCTGTGTTAGAAGCACAATTCAGGGCTCCGTCTTACAAAGTGTAATGACTGATTCAATCAATCACAACTATGGAAAGCCAGCAACATCAACATCTAAAATCCATGTTTTATTCAAAATGTTTTCTAGAAATGATGTATACCGTAAGTATTAAACGCAACTTTTTCTCGGCGGGATATGAAGCACAGAGATGCCAACTTTTGGAAATCAGAATTAGGGAGGATTTGCAACCGCCACCAAATTATGTGCGCGTAGCGCACATCTCGAGCGCGGAGCGCTCGACCCTTGCGGCCGGGGTCCAGGGCCCGCCTTAGGGCCCTGGAAGCTCTGGGTTTCTAGATGCTCTCTGGTGCAATCTGACCCTTATTTTGGGGCATTTCACATGTTTTGAAATAAACATTAATCCCACTTTTTTAACATAAAAAATATCAAATATGCATTTTCACATGTAAATAAAAAATGAGGGGACAAAAGAAGTACCTGTTCAACAACAATAATAAGGATGAATTATCACTATCGGCTATAGGCAGGTTATGTTCCACTATAAATCCAGTAAAGAAAAGCTGGTCCCTTGCTTGGTGAAATAAAGACAACAGGGTACTAGTGGAGCTCGAAGATCTTGTCATCGCAATGTCCGTAGGCCTATGCCGTTTGCTCCCGAACGAAAGTGCTTCTGAATTATCATCACGACCTCCCTGCTAAACTGAAATGTCCACGCTGCAAATTGCGCAAAATGCATGGTAATTCCTCTTTCCGACTTCCGAACACACAGGTACTGGAGACTGTATTCAGTCTTATACTTCTGAGACCATTTCTTGGTCTTCTTTTGTTGATTTTCCGCCATTTCGTGTCAATATCAACCCATCAATACGCCGAAATCACACACCGATATTCCACCGCACGACTCGACAAATCCAGTGGCCGCGAGCGCACACGCCTCGCAAAGCTAGCCGGGCCTACCGGCCTGGTGCACAGTGGATTCCCGTTGGGCATATCACATGCACCAGCTTTTCGCTGCTCCTTATTTGTCTACTTTTCACACAGAATTTAGTAGCAGCGAACGTAATGGAGTTACTACATGCTAAAGTTAGCAGACGATACATGTCCTTCCAATCCAATTTGATCAATGCAAAAAAATCGTAATTTCGGGAGGATAAGGATGGTAATCGTAAGGGCGGGAGTTGGGATGAATTTTCGGGAGCCTCCCGATTTCATCGGGAGGGTTGGCATCTCTGGAAGCAAAAGTCGGGGGTGCGGTTTATACACGGTGACGGGTCTGAGCCAGCCCGCCGTAAACCCCTTCCGTACATGTACGATGTCTGCCAGTTCACAACACATCGAGTGGCCGGGCGTAGCCGCCCAGACAATGTCGTTTAGAGGGGCATGAGCCACGGGTAATGGGAAGCGATTATTACAATATTAATTAAATGTTGTCCATAACAAACGCACCCACCTTCATGACACTAATTTTGACTTTATTCTCCATTCAAAGTAGTGAAGTCCCCTGGCTAATTTGAAAGAGACGCCAAGCATACTCGGTAATATTTTGTCATCGCGCCAGCTTGTTTTTTTCCTTCCTGTTTGCTTTTCGTAAGATACCATGTAAACCACGCACAAGAGAGACGGCACGAAGCCGTAAAAAACAACTGGAAAAAATGTCAATTTCTTTGTTTCTTGAACCTTCCTGTAATCCCGTATCCAAAATTCATGCTAAGACATCAAATTTCTGAAAGTGATTGTGAGGTTGTGATGCAAGAAGCAATGTGAATGTTTCTTCCTCCTACGCTGGGAAAGACACAGATCATAATTTGATAAGATGTACTGGCATGAATGGTACTGTATCGTAGTTTGCAATGTAATGGCAGTGCTGTGTGTGTGTGTGTACACTGTGACTGTGAGGTGAGTGAGTGTGTAATTTGCCAATATTGTCGGGACCGTTCTTTCTCTCTAACATTTGTAGATGAATTGATCAAGAACAGCAGATTTCCGCATACCGGTAATCTCTTTGGATACTTTGAAATCTTAAAAACTTAGATTTTGATTCTTCGTACCTCAAATATGCATGTAAATGTGAGAAGAATTCTTTTTTTTTTTTTAGTCCAAAGTTGGGGGTGCGGTTAATACACCGTTACTTACGGTATTCATAAATTGCTTTATTGAAAATTCAGTGTGCTCCCTTCTGTTTACAAAGGAAATTTTGCAGATTTCTTGTATAAAAAATTATGACACTGATGGATTTCCATAGAGTTACGATTGATAGGATCAATCGCAACTATTTGTAAGGAGGGGCCCCGATTGCCTGACCTAACACCAAATCCTAATGTGAGCTAAAAAAAACTGATTGAAATAAAATTATGGATGATTTGACGCTCAAATCGTTACTTATTTTCTGGGAATGTAAGTGAAGTATTTTTCTTCATTATGAACGCATCTGAAAACAAATCTTGTTAAGCTCATGAAGTGATTATACTTACAGGGTTTTCTTTCTTGAGGTGGAATAACCTCGGGGAGAGGATGGCAGGAGCAAAGAATCGAAGGAAGACAAAACCGCTCACAGCGGAGTATTTGGCATCAGGGTCATCTAATAGGGAAAAAAAAGAAGATCATCATGTTGTGTTGCAATTAAGTGTATACAGGAATCCAAACATTGTGACTAAATCTGTCACTGATAGGCCAAATAAAAAGTTTAGTCAATAGACTGGTAGATTTCTTGTTGCATTTGCCCAGCCGAGAAGGTTCGCCGGAAATCCGCTTGAAGATGTCGTTGACGACGCTGTTCATGATCGTAATGGCTTGGCCAGAAATTCCGGTATCAGGGTGAACCTGCTTAAGGACTTTGTAGATGTAGATTCTGTAGCTCTCCTTCCTTCTCCTGTGCCTCTTCTTGCCACCGTTGGGCTGTGGGGCCTTGACTGCTTTCTTGGAACCTTTCTTGGCATCTTGACCTCTTGGAGCCATGATGAATGAAGTAAGCTGCTCTGTGGAGAAAGTACCGAAGCATGTGCACAAATCAGATTTATTTGATTGCTAATCGAAAGAACACCTGTACAATATCCTCTTTTTCCTCAAACCTATTTTTTTTTCTTCTTTGAGCTATCTTTTAAGGATACCTTTTCCACTATTATACTCTTCTCTCTATTCTTCCCCTCATTCTCTATCCTTGCATCATCTACCTTCCAGACCTTCTATCTTCTATCACTTACCAGGAAACTGTCTTGAGGCGGCTTCCTTGAGGTAATAAAACACTTCACACATTGAAGTTGGGCATGTTGCTGCCGAGCCGACGATGGCTTGAAATGCTTTTTCAATATAATGCTGTAAATTGGCCTGTAAAACAAACAATAACAACAATTTGATTGATATAGTGCCTTTCCAGAGGGTACAAATTGTTGCTTGAGGCTAATAAAGTTAGTGTTTCATAGAGATTTGCGGGAGTCTGTTCCAAAGATGTACATCGAGGCCCACAATACCTGCCTACGATGCTTCCACTCCTTCTCTCCTCTCCTCTCCATTTGTGTTTCCTTTGCATTTTCTCACTGTTTACCATACTCATTACTCTTCAACTACTTTATTATTACATAAAGTCAGGGGCGGAAATCTCTCCCAAAAGGTAGGGGGGACAAGGGTCTGGAAAATTTGACAAGCAAAAAAAAAGGCTATTACCTAAAATTTAAGGTCATTTCAACGAAAATATATTTGACAAGCAAAAAAAAAAGGTCATCTCGTCAGAAAACGCACGTTTTATTCACATTTTGAGTGATATATTTCTTAGCATCAACAAAGACCCAAAATAGCAATATAGTAGGGGGGATATTTGATATTGTGTCCCCCTACTATTTTGAGTAGGGGGGACACGTCCCCCCTGTCCCCCTGGGATTTCCGCCCATGCATAAAGTAAATAACATGACAGGGAATCATTTTGCTTTACAAATTTGAATAGCCTTTTTGGTCAGAAGAGAAAAGCTCTCAACTAAGTACTGTACAGTCCTATGTAAAAATATGCTATTCAAAAGACTTTATGCGTAGCAGTCTTTCAAACATGTGGAGCAAATTTTGATGCGATACCAGGAAAATTATTCGCTGCATGACAATGGTGGTGAGTTTGAAAAAGCATATCCGAAGCGTTGAAATTTTGTACAACATGTCAAACGTGATTTTAAAAAAGAACCCACACAAGCACTTGACTAAATGCAGAATAAATTAAGCAAGAGCTTCAAAACAGATAAGGAGAAAACATTTGACGTTTGGTGTTCACTCAAGCATGCGGTACGCTTTATGTGCAATGTCAGTGGAAGTTCCAAGTAGTCTGCAAAATCTTGTGTCAAAGAAATTCTTATATCTTGCTTTTCTATTCAATTTATACATTATGAAAGACTTTCTCTTTTAGATAAATTATTTTTCAAATTTTTGCTTTTTGAAGACCAAATTACTTTTTCAGGCTATTTACAGAGAACCCTCCCTGGTGACCTATAGTTGTTTTGGGGTTGGCTGATCACAATTGTTGTTGGATTTTAATTCATGACGATTTCGTTGTCAATATAACCTGGGCCTAGTGCATGAATAATGATATAAGCGTGCTTCATAAAAATAATGGGATTAAGGTTGGATTGCAGAATCTGTATTTTCTGTATCAAAGGATCTGAAATGCTGGCAATCTATCAAATCTAATAACATTGAAAAACAATTCCAAGAAAAACAAATAATCATCAATAGATTGAGTGGATGTGTCTTAAAGGGGACATTTATCCCTAAGAATTAGAATAAGTTAAAGAATAACAGAGTAATAACTTTTCAGACTTTTTGAATTTGTGACATCATAAACGACTCGCTCCTTCATGAAGTACATTTTTATGTAATTGAACATGATTTTTTTTCATAAAAGGGGGTATAAAATGATGTGTCTCATGACACATGCATAGCCACAGCAAAAAATGAAATCACTTTCAATTTTTTGAAGAAGATGAGGAAGAAAAAGAAGAGGAGGAGGGGAAGAAGAAGAAAACAAAGAAAAAGGAGATGAAGAAGGAGAAGAAGAAGAAGAAGAAGAAGAAGTAGGAGAAGAGAAGAATAAGAAGAAGAGCAGGAAGAAGAAGACAAAAAAGAAGATAAATAAGAATGGAAACTAAAAGAAAAAGAGAAAAAGGAGATGGAGGCAGAGAAGGAGAAGAAAATCAAAAAGGGAAAAGAGGAAGAATGAACGATGCTTACAAGATTAGCTTCCAAGTTTTCTCCATCTTTAAACTTGGTAGTATCTATCTCACATTGTTTCCTTTCTTCATAGATGTCATCCACTACACCCTTCAGGACATCATGTAGGTAATGAAGACCCTGCAACCTCATGAACTCATCAATGCACTTTGACGCCAACGAGTTGCCACGAAATATCGTATGCGGATCCCTAGGAAGAGAGAAAGAAAGAAACAGAGACATTAAATCCTTAAAGCCTGTCTATCGCTATGGTAAATTGGTAAAATCCCTGCCCCGCCCCACCCCGACCCTTCTATCACTAGTCCACTTCATAACTCGATTATATGAATGTCCTAAAACAGTTACTATATGTAGAATATGAAAAGAAAATGTGTTTTACATGATGTCAACATCTGTGTAGAGGCACCGCTCCACCAACATGAAATTTCAATTTCAATGAGATCTGTTACAGATATGAACTTGAATAAACAAAGACATGCAACTTGTTTGTAAATAGAGGAAAGATAAATGGAGAAGCGGTCAGTAGATCGTAATTGTAATGATTTCTGCTCCTTTCCCTGTGTACTGTATTATGACGGATGTATTCCTTGAAACGATTTACATTTCCGTCTACTTCTCCCAGAGGAATTGTCCATTAGCGGAAATCGATACAAATAGTCCAAGGTTAATTCTCTTAGAATGCATCTCTCATTTCCATCAACATACAGGAGTGTATCTTTATTTCCTTTGTTCTGTCTTTTGATCTCCCTCTTTCTCTCTCTTTCATTTATCATTTTCTCCTCTTTGTGTCAAAATTGTCTTTCTCTCCTGTTTATACATACGATCTTAATTCAGATCTTTCTCCTCTCTCTCTCTCTTTCTCTGGCCCCTTACAAATCTGTTATCAATTCTTCTTTCTCTCTTATCTTTTGAAATTGATACATACAGGTCAACTCCCCAAGTATTGCCTCTTCCTTCTTCTTTATTTCTTCATTTTCCTCTCATTCTTTTTTTCCTCCTACTTGCCCTATCAACTCTGCCCCCTTTCTTCTTCTTCTTCTTCTTCTTCCTTCCTTCTTCCTTCTTCCTTCTTCCTTCTCCTTCTTCTTCTTCTTCTTCTTCTTCTTCTTCTTCTTCTTCTTCTTCTTCTTCTTCTTCTTCTTCTTCTTCTTCTTCTTCTTCTTCTTCTTCTTCTTCTTCTTCTTCTTCTTCTTCTTCTTCTTCTTCTTCTTCTTCTTCTTCTTCTTCTTCTTCTTCTTCTTCTTCTTCTTCTTCTTCTTCTTCTTCTTCTTCTTCTTCTTCTTCTTCTTCTTCTTCTTCTTCTTCTTCTTCTTCTTCTCCTTCCTTCTTTCTTTCTTTCTTTCTTTCTTTCTTTCTTTCTCTCTCTCTTTCTTTCTTTCTTTCTTTCTTTCTTTCTGTCTGTCTTTCTTTCTTTCCTTTCTTTCTTTTATCTTTATCAGAATACCAAAAGTATTATCTTTAAATCTTAGCACTTTCCCTCTCCCCCCTTTTATTTTTATTCCATAAGAATCTGTTTCTCCCTCTAACGCATTCCTTCAGCTTTAAACAACCTTACACAGGGGGAAAATACCTTAAAAACTTTCAAATTAAATAATTGATTTGTTAGAGCAACAGTAAATACAACTGTTTGTTCACACTTTTAAGTATATCACGTAGGAGAAGCGCATAAAAACTAAATCACCCACCGCTCACTCGTTGACTTTAATATACTTCTCTCACTGGTCACAGTAACCATATCTACAGGGAAAATGCACTTGAGAAGATCGTATCTAAGAAAGAAATACAAAATACATGCATCCTTCCAAGAAGATGAATTCCAGAAGACAACAAATTTCCTGAAGATAGCTTTCTAAAGATGACAGAAGAATAGGGTAAACACCGAACCCACGTTCCTCCCTCTCAAGTTTCTGACCTAATTTTCTTCTTTTCTTCGGCAGAACTGAAAACAAATACGATGGCAAGAGCTCGGCAGGAAGGAAATGAAATTGTGGGGAATAAATAATTCGCCACCAAACACCGGGACAAAGAGACGAGGTGGTTTCTCCAAACGAATGAAGCATCTACCACTATCTGATGGCCGCCCACGCCCAGTGCGTTGCCATGGCGATAAGTTTCATCAATACGCCCGGTTTCTGTATTGATTCTACAGCTCCCATTTCTCTCCTTCCCTTGCAATATAAAAAATCTTTTTACAGCTTTAACCAGCAAAACACGTTGGGAAGCCTTAATATTTAGTGATTGCACTAGAAGCAAAGAAATTATATTTAAAAAAAGACTTTATTTTTAATGCAGTACCATATTCATTCTAACATTCACAAAGTACTGCAAAAATGACTGTTTAATTGCTTAATTTGTCTCTTCTGTGATGTTTTCAATTCTTCTCCCTGTATGTGAGCAGCCAACAATGATATCTAGAGGAACAAGCTGTGTTGTGCAGTGGATTTCAAAGAAGGGCCTCTTTGTGGAAGCGCCGTGGTGTAGCCGTTCTGGCTCTCGCCTTGTAATCAGAGGGTCGTGTTTTTGAATCCCACTATGGTCTAGCGTCCCTTGACAAGGCATCAATCCACAATTTGCCACTCTCCACCCAGGTGTTAAATGGGTATCCAGTAGGATGCTAAAGCCTATGTAGTATGCCTAGCAATTGAGTCTTAAAACTCTTGTTGGAATGCTCCCCATGGAGTGGAGAAGGTGCATACATTGTATGCGGGCATGCAAGGATCAGATGACCGGGGTAATAATATATCTGTAAAGTGCTCAGAGGCGTCATTCCGATGTGTTAAGCGCGAAATTATCATTATACCAAATAGTTGCTAGATTAGATTGATGATATAGTCTTTCAAACTTTTGAATTGACATTTTCATTACTTGGTTAGCAATTTTGAAATTGTGCAGGGTATGATACAGTGGAAAACACTCTGTCCCTCGGATAGGAAGTTAAATGGAGGCCCTTTGTAGAGGAGAGTCAAGTCAACACCTTTGCATGTTATGAAAACACTGCACTATTCGAATAAGAGTAGGGGGAGACCCCGGTGTAGTGGTCCACCTGCGGGTCACAGCTCTGTGTGTGCACCCTTTTAGGCGACCCAGATTGGCTGGCTACTCCAAAAATGTGCCTTTGAATGTCTTTGACAGATATACGGCGCTATACAAATGCTGTGCATCATCATCATCATCATCGACTCTTCGCTGGAAGAGGATACAGTGTAATCAATCCTCATTGGGTGATTTCAAGTTCAATGTTGGCCTTGGTGTTGGTCTTAGTGTTGAAATTTCGGTTGCTTCCCCCTAGCTCCAAAACTTATTCTGAGTTTGTAAAACTGATCCAGATCACATTATTGACATCTCAACAACTAGTGAGTGACCTTTCAGGACCATCTTGATTTTATGTTTGGTGTTATAATCGTGTAAAAATTGACGCAACACCAACACCAAAAGGTCAACACTGAACTTGAAATCACCCATTGTGTGCCATCCATTCAAGCCATCTATACTCCACAGTTTATTCCTTCTTCAATCAACTTTTAAACATAAGCTACTGTACTCGTCCATTTTTTTTGTCATTTTAAAGACGATTGTATTTATGGCTTGTAGCTGTTTATTGTATTGAACAGAGTTGGGCTCAATTACAAGGTATTTGATTAATTGCAGAATTAATAACATTTTTTTAGTAATTGCAATTGAAATTTTGAAAGGGGAAGTAATTGCAATTTTAATTGAGAAAATGTAATTGACTTCAATTAATGGCAATTACTTAACAACAAATTTACTTAATTTATGATATAATTTCATGTCAAATGCTTCAGCATCAAAGAGTATAATTGGCAGAATCCGTGCTCTTTGACCTAAACCTTTATCTTGTCAGTTTCTCTGTAACTTAGAATTATGTTGAAATAGGTGGTACTAGGTACAGAATACAAATAGATTTTATTTTTTACTTTCATAGAAAGTAATTGAAATTGTAATTGGTAATTGTAATTGAAAAAATGTCATTTAATTGAAAAGTAAATGTAATTGCACATTTCTTCAATTACGTAATTGGTCATTGTAATTGAAAAAATGTCATTTATTGAAAAGTAAATGTAATTGCACATTTCTTCAATTACGTAATTGGTAATTGTAATTGAAAAAATGTCATTTAATTGAAAAGTAACTGTAATTGAACATTTCTTCAATTACGTAATTGTAATTGAAAAAATGTCATTTAATTGAAAAGTAAATGTAATTGAACATTTCTTCAATTACGTAATTGTAAATGTAAATGTAATATACTATATTCACCCGATGTTTACGTTGGATGAAATGAAATAAAGTGAAATGATATGATTCTAACTGCTTTCCTCAAGTTTCCGCCTCTATCTTCACTCATTTCCATCCATTAATAACTTCTTCTGTCGATCCTTAACATAAGCTCCTGCACTCACATCTCCTTCTCATACTCCATTTCTTCTTTTCTTCTTCCCTCACTCTTAACAACGAGCTAACATTCTGACGTCAGTCCACAGACGTTATCTAATGAACCTTAAACAGTCGTTGACAGTACCCCTACTAACGAACAGAAGTCTTTGACTTAAATTTTCTTGGAAAGAAAATAAATTGAAATTAAATCTATTATCTACATCTTTTAAAGTTTCCTTCCCGTTTTATTCCTTGTCTAATATATTTCAGTTATTTATATACCCCATTTATTCTTTTTTTTCTCTCCTTTCTTCCCCTCAATCGTAAACGCGAGCTACCTTACTGACGTCATTCTACAGACGGTACCTAACGACCCTTAAACAGTCAATGAGGTACCCCCTATAGCTGAACAGACTCACATCCAAACAATACGTCCCTGAATAAATGAAGTAATTACAGTCTAGATCGATCTTTGCATTATGCTTTCAGCTACACCCCCACCCCCCAAGGCTCAAAAGAATCTACTCTTCACTCTGGTTGCTATACTGTGGAGCCATGTTCAAACATGAACTCATTTAGTAATATACGAATAGCAAACAGGCATGAGTGGATGGTGCAAGATTTCGCAGGAGGTGAACAGAGCATCTCTTCCTTTCACCGAATGCGAAATCTCGCATCATTGCAACGAATAGGAATATTCACTATTTGTGTTGTACAACGTCTAGGAATCTAGCGAAAAAAGCCCCAAGAGCTATTCCCTGCAGTAACCTATGGGAGCATATATATTGAAAGCGAAAAGCAAAATCCCACAAGCGCACATGACCTTGGGCGGCATTGTGCATTTAGCCAGCAGGCTATACGCGTATTGCACCTTCATTTTTACTGAGCGCAATGAATGAAATTGTATTGTGACGTCACCTCCTTAAGCTGTGCAACGGTACATTTTGGACGGTACATCGTGTGTGCAATGGTACAAATGTTTGACATTCAGTCTCCAATTTGCTTGCATACAAGCTAAGTAGGCGTTGTACAATACATTCTAATTCTAGACACCGAAACCAGAAAAGAGACAACCAAATACAGAAGTTGTGGCCAAATGTGTGATGGGGGGGGGGTTGACGGCCATTATGGATTACGGCCTGGTACATATTTTTCCCGGGCCCGAGACAAAAAATATTGTCATTTCATGTTGAGATCAGTTAAAAGGAACATAAAAAAAATGAAGCGCTAATCTAGCACTTACGGTGCTTGTATAGTGACTGCACTACAAGTGCTGATTTTCTAGTTTGAATTTGAACTTGAAAATCAGCACTCGCAGTGCAGTAACTATACAAGCACCGTAAGTGCTAAATTAGCACTTCGTTTTTACAGTGCAGTAAAACCAAAAATCATCCATTTATGCCCACTCCTATTCTAAATCTGACTTTCAATGAGGGAAGGGGCTTCAAATATAACTATGTATTGGAAATATTGAAACAGACCCCCTCCCCCCCAAAAAAAGAAGCTATAATGAATGAACATAAAATGAAGCATGATTATATGAATCATATGACAACACTAAAAATACTAGGATTCTTTTTAAAGTACCAAATCAATATCAATTTTCATATCAATAATCAAAATTCATCAGGGTTTTAAATGATACTCACTAAAATCCACTGGTTGATCCAGAAACCACATGTGATATAAATCCTATTTAGGTGTAATAGAATTACCATTTCAGGGAAGTCTATAAACACCGGCCGTATCCATAACCAATGGTAGGGATTGCGGTTTTGTAATGAGGGGAAACCACATACTGTTAGTACGGCAAAGATATTTGCATCACTGTCAATACAAACCACATTAGGACTTAAATGTAGGGACATTCACAAGGATGCAAATTAAAATGCAAACATAATCTCTTTCGAAGACAGGATAAAATCTGGAGGCTTTAGCAATCTGCCTGCCGGGAAATGATGAAACAGCCTGATAGCATTGTTGAATATTTATGGATCTATCATACTCAATTCTCTTAACAGATTTCATTTAAAGTTAGAGGAAAGTAATGAAGCAAACAATTATTTTATTAGAAGGACTTTAAAATCACAGTTAATTGTCACAATATCGTGATATATACAGATCTAGATCTTGTTGATTTATCTGTGTGAAATCATGAAATCATTTGCATACTGGCCAGGATGTGCATATGACTGTTTTGTGAAATTAAGCGAAACTTTAAAATGTTATAACTTACATATTTTACATCTGATTTTGATGAAATTTTCAGTGTTATGCTTGTTGGATTTTTCTCTTTTTATTCAAATCAACCGTTTGTTGGGGTGGACTTGTCCTTTAAAGGTTAAAACTGAAACTATTCTCCATACAGAATAATCACATGGGATATGGTTTGTAAGAGGCTTTTGTATTAGACTTTATAAATAGGCCTACAATATATGTCTCTCTGTAGCGTTTGAAAAATAAAGTGTATATTGAAGAATGGATTGCAACAGATAATTCTATGAATGTAATACCCCTTTCATAAACCCAATTATGCGGCTAATAGCAGCATAATTTGGTCGTAAGATCGGAGGAGGACCAGAGTTATCCGCATTATTTTGATGCTGCAATTACCCGCATAATAGCAGCATCGGGACCAGATTTTGACTTTATGAACGCATTTCAAAAGTAATGCGGATAATTGCCATGGAGCGGTCACAAGGTCACCCTTTTCCAATGCAACCGCATCGGAGGGGGTGTGTGCGGTTGCCATGACGATTATCCTCCTTTTTCAGGACGGGCGCTCGTAAAAATAGTGCGGATTATTTTCGGAGTTTATGAACGCAATTTTTATTGAATTATCCGCATTACTCTTAGGCGGCTAATTTCAGGATAGGTTTATGAAAGGGGTATGAGTGCTTGAATAGAATGGAATATATACTCACGTTGTGGTTGAGATCTCATGCTCTGCTAGTACCCTAATGATTGGAAGTATTTGACCGTAGTGATGGAATAATCTGACCAGCGGTCTAGCGGCTGTGATCTTCTCCTTCACAAACTCCCCAAGGATATAAACAGCACTGGACGTTGTTGGCTGAATGGTCAAGATACAAAAAAAAGAATTAAACCAATAGATTAATAGAAATAAAGAGTCACAAATGTCACTTACCATGGGGAAATTGGGTCTTAACAGAATTTTCAAAGAAGCATGGATTGATCGCATATTATTCATGTAATCTACCCGTCATGCAATCCAGCTGGTCTAAAAGTAGAAAAAAAATTAAGCAATACAAATTCAACTGAACCAAAGATCATCATTTACTACAGATTCTTATCAATGGCTTTTATCAGGTGTTACGATTGTTACACACACACACACACACACACAGAAACACCCTGTACACCAGGGAGAGAGGGGTAAATAAGCACCCCCCTAATAATTCCAATTATATCATTTTAATGCAAAGAAGTAGAAACAATGTAAAATACTATATTTATTTTTCATATCTGTATATTATATTTTTGTGTTTTGCCTTACATTGTAACTTTCATTGAATTTTGGAATGAAAAAGAATGAATGCAATCAATCTTCAGTAGACCTACATTATCCAATAGAAATGATAAAACTTATCAATCTAATTTGCATATTAATGAGCATTAAATATTATTGTTAGGGGCCCCATTTGCCCTATTGAAATGAGAACAAATGAGGCTCCATTACTGAAAACTATTTTTTTTGCTACATTCAAAGTAAAAATAGTTCAGTCGGTTTGATGCAATCACTTAACATTTACTAGTAACAATCACTGTATCAATATTTGGTTATTTACGAAAAGACACCCATTTTAAAATTGATTCATTTAATATATCCATTACTATGAAAGAAATGATTCTCAGATTGCATTTTCTGTGTTCTCTACATCAATTTCTATGCTCAACACTGCAAACAGGTTTAAACAAATACAGTATATGGAAATTTGAATAATAATAATAATAGTAATATACAACATTTATAAAGCGCTTTATACATAGTTTCAAAGCGCTAAGAAAGAAGGGGAGAAAAGAATACAAGATATCTCAGTAAATTTAAGAACAACAAGGGAACTGAAAGGAACTGAATGCCTTTGTGACTTCCACTGCGTCTTCTGATTATAATTAATCACTCTCAAACCAGTGGCTCTGTGATATCTTTGACACAGCCATCTTAGATCAATCATCAATTTCATTTTTGATACCAGATCTTCAAGATTGTATCGTTCACATTACAAGGTGGAGGAGTAGTCAAATGTTGCATGGCAAGTGCTGTACCCAGAAGTGCGTGATTAAATCTGTTCAGGTGGTAAGGTGCATTTTCTGGAGCATATAAAAATATATAAACATGTAATTTTGTCTTAGCTATAAAGGATGTGTTCAACATTGATTTTCAAACTTATACAACAACATGAATCATGATTGAAAACTCAATTACAAAACGTCAAACACAAACACGATCAGCGGTGCACTGTTCAGTGACAAAAATATAAAGCTGATTATTTGTCGATCGTCTTGAAATTTCCCTCATTCGTTAGCGCAGCTTTAGTGCAGTGTGACCCATCACAAGAAAGGTCAATTCGTGCACCTTCTTGTGTAGGCTTCCACTGCGATAGCAAATTTAAAAACAGTGCAAAACTCAATCGTGTTCAGTGTCGCATTCGCGGTGCTGAAAGTCATGAATTCTAGGCTGATCGCGTTTACAAGTGCATCTTTTTTCCTCCGAATCAGCGTTTGAAAGACGTTTACTTTTACGACTAGGAAAGGAGGACATTTAACACTACATTCTCATTACATTCGCATTTTGTAAACACGTTTTCAATCATGATCCATGTTGCCTGTTCAATTTGGAAACCGACATTCAACCCACCCTAAGAATATCATCACGATCAATATCAACTCGATCTGTAGCCTATAAAAAAATTCCCCAATAGCGCTTTTGTCAGTTGACCCATTCTCTTGGGCACTCACAAACGTGATGCAAGTTGCCCTTATCAACGTCATCAAAAATAGGAACAAAATATTGACCAATTATTCCCTTTCCAGGCCAGCCAGTTTGCAAATGAAGAATAAACTCCGCATCTTGGGAAGGTAAGAGGGGGGGGGGGGGGGGTTAGAAATGAAAAAAGACAAATGCATTGAAGGTAGACAAAATGCCTGGAGGTGTTTGACATTTACACATCATCTAGAATTCACACTGTGAAATGCCAAGTTGATTTGGTATTGAAATAGGTCTCCTGAAAAAATAATCAGAAAATGTCTTTTTGAGTTTGGTCATATTTGTATTCTGAATGACAAATATCACACAGAGACATTCTTTGAAATATGTACTTGTTTTATAGATTGAAATTTGTCAATTTTTTTCAAATGTTAAGATGGGTTGTTTTTTTATCATCATCAATGGGTTTTATTTTAATGATTACTTTATGAAACAACGTGGTTTTTGAACCACGAGCCTCTCCTGATTTCGTGATCTTCGCGATTTTGCGATCCAGAAAATATGAAACATGATCTTTCGACTCCTAGATGACCTTTGACCTCATCATCCTCATGAGCACATATACGGCATTACCCAAAGATTTATTATACCAAGTGTAAACACGATGCAGAAATATAGAAATGGGAGCAAGTTGAACAAAAACTTGAACCTTTGACCCCATCATCCTCAACAATATTTGGCATTACCGAAGGATCATTTGAAAAAAGTCTGATAAAAATTGAAGCAGAAATAAAGAAATGAGTGCAAGTTGAACATAAATTTCAAACAAAGGATGGAAATGACCTCATTCGACCTTTTGATCCCTAGAAAACCATCACTGCTATCATTGTTATCACTACCACCAACATCATAACAATACTAATCATCATCATCACAACCATCATCACCTTCATCATCATCACCATCCCCGCCACCACCATCATCATTATCATCATCATCCCCTTCACCATCATTATCATCATCATCATCATCATAGTCATTATCATCACAGCCATCATTGTGATAACACCATTATCATCTCAATTATCATTACCATCATCATCATCACCACCATCACCAATACTTCCACCATCACCACCACCACCAATACCATCGTCATTATCATCATCATAGTCATCATCATCACCAGGATCGTCATCATCATTATCACCAATGTCATCTACATCATCATCATCATCATCACTTGTAATTAACTTCATTGATATAATCTGTACATAAGACCACCTAACTACTTGTATATTTGCCTCATCTTGGAATATCATTATATTATCAAAAGTTTCTTGAAATCAGCAAAAAAAAAAGGGTGTGCAAAGTCTCCCCCAGACAAAAAAAAAATCTTTAGAAAAGCATCTCTTCACGTTCCACACATTTTCCAAGTTTTCTCAGAAAAACAAGCATATTTTGCCACAATTACGGCAGGTAATTGATCGATGTGATGCAATTTGTGCAAACAAGGACCTGAGCAAAGAGCGGCTCTGCACTAGCATGAAGGCCATTTCACTGGAAATTCCTTATTTAAATGTAGGTCAAAAAAATGGAAGAGAAGAAAACACTGTTTTTCTCACTTTTTCATGAATAATATCTATTTTTTTCTTGGTTTGGTTTAAGGTGAGAGGATGAATGGACTTCATTCTCATTTTGACAGTATTCATGTACTTTGTGCAATACTCATGTAAGTCTCTCAACTCTACTAATTTTTCACTATCCCATTTTCTCTTCCTCTTTATTTCACTCATTTTATTTTACTCACTTAGATGCACAATTCATTCTGAATGAAAATACCAACAAGCTCAAACATTTTGTAGTGTTGGATAACCAGGCCTGTAACATAAAACTAAGAAATTGATCTTAGGTCTAATTGTTAAGATTAATCACACACAATAGTCTATGCAATCAATCATAGAAATCAACCCTTATGATCAATTGTAAGTTTTATGTAACTGAGCCCTCGAAAGATCAGGGCCATATAAATATATTTATCTCTTTTTTTTCAAGTTCATGAATGATTGCCAAACCCCCTGAAGCAACCAACAAAGTAACCAACCCTGAAAGCTTTGGAGGGACCATGGATTCCTCGTCTCTTCCATATTTCTCAATCCTACCTATGCACCAGGCATCACTGTAAATTCATATCTGAGCCTCGCATTTAGAGCCGTAATTGACTCCGACGGGGGTACTTGATCAAATTTCTTCGTTTCCATCTCCATCCTGATTTGATAATGCAATATTAGCAGAGGTGATAAAGTGAAATCCGAGCCGACGAGTCCCCCATGGTTTGAATACATTGACTGGGAGAACCGTTCCGCCGATGAAAGGGGGCGGGCTTCGAAGGCGCAACTGGTTCATGAGGTTTAATTTGGAAGCGGGAGTTCAGCAAAAGCCTGGTTTATGCAGCTCATTTGACAGGTGAATGTATTTTGATTGCTTCCTGGCCTTGCACCATGCTTATGAACAATTATCATACAAACTGTTTTTAGAATCACAGTTTCTGATGGTACTTCTTCAACGTGCGTACAAAGTTTGGTTTAAACAAAATTAAGTTTAGATGTTGAATGCAATGTCTAGAGTCAGTAAAAGTTGGGCAAAGTTGATCACTCTTCAATGATGATAAAACTTTTCTTGAGAACATTCATTTAGCAGATTTCACTGGACAAAATACTGATATTCAATTACAATACAATTATAATAATTCACAATAATGCATATTTTTATAGTACCCTTTCCAACATGGTAAAAATGCTGTAGGCATTATGAAACAAAGAAGACAGGGAGAAAAGGAAAGAGAGAGAGAGAATGATAACTGCCTCAAAAAAATAAGAGATGTTGATTACACCTACATGTCTCAAACAAATTCTTTAAAATATACCTTTCAGTAATTTGCTCAAGAATTGTCACCAAACATGATACATCATTGAAGTAAGGTATCTTCTTCACTTTTATTGACAAAATTGAATTACGACAGGCGCTGAATTTCAACCACATAGTTATTCTTCTGGGAGACTCATCTTTCTTTAAGATTTTTGAAAAATTTTGCTAACGAATAAAATGCTTTTTTTAGAGAGAAGTTGTTAAATATGGATTATTATGAACAGAAATAACATTTGTTGAATAATACTGAGGAAGTGGGCATTTTTCGAATAGCCATTCACTGCTATTTATAGACAGAATATATGAAACATATAGCTTGCAAATTCATGTTGCAGAAATCGATGCAGCAACTGCCGGGAAGCTCATTAAATCAATATCATTCCAAAAAAAGAAAAATATGGTTATTGGTACACTGATAATTACAAAGGATTTACCACAACAGAAGTCTTCGACAATTTACACCAAAGGGTACAATTTTTATTCAATTACTTAATCTATAATGTATTTTTTTAGTAAATTTAATCAAAAACACAAATATACACACACAAAAACTGTAGTATTGACCAGTATGCATAGTGGACCAGATCAGTCATTTAACTGTGGTGTTAAAGGACAAGTCCACCCCAACAAAAACTTGATTTGAATAAAAAGAGAAAAATTCAACAAGCATAACACTGAAAATTTCATCAAAATCGGATGTAAAATAAGAAAGTTATGACATTTCAAAATTTCGCTTCATTTCACAAAAACAGTTTTATGAACGAGCCAGCTACATCCAAATGAGAGAGTCGATGATGTCATTCACTCACTATTTCTTTTGTTTTTTATTGTTTGAAATATGAAATATTTTGATTTTCTCATCATTGTCATGTGAAATGAAGTTTCATTCCTCCCTGAACACGTGGAATTCCATTATTTTAACATTTTGTGCTTCAGGCAAGGAGGTCCTAATCGTCAAATTCGTAAAAATTGAAATATTGTATAATTCAAACAATAAAAAACAAAAGAAATAGTGAGTGAGTGACATCATCAACTCTCTTATTTGGATGTAACTGGCTCGTTCATATAACTATTTTGTTAAAAATAAGCGAAACTTTGAAATGTCATGACTTTATTTTAAATCCGATTTTGATGAAATCTTCAGCATTGTGCATGTCTGATTTTTCTCTTTTGATTCAAATCAACATTTTTCTGAGGTGGACTTGACCTTTAAATTTATCGTGTTTGTGCTAAACCATTTAAGTTATGAATGACAACACATTTGGGTTGTTACTTTAACACTTTTTATATCATGTTAATCTGTAGGGTGTAATTTCAACACCTCAGGGAGAGTGGCTTTCACAATTTGTTGTGAGAGTATTTGCTAAGTTCTGTTACAATCATATGCAGATGTTGTAACTGAATGATCGCAAATGTTCACACAATCAACAGAGCTGATAGTGTAGACATCTTTACAAGTAAATGAGGTTGAATACAGGCTATTTGGAAGACTATGTTCTTTTTCATTTAGAAAAAACATTGTAGAATAATCTTTTTCTACTCAAATTAATGTCATTGCTTTATTTTTTAAAGAAGATATAGGGGCAGTTCTCCTTACGCTTTCTAACACTAGTTTACTGAAAACCAGTTTGGAAGATCACTTTGCTAGCGTTCCCATTTGATCACATGAAAGTGGTTTTCAAAATCACTTCGCGTAAAGCAATTATGTTGCTATGGAAACGCTCTCAATGGGGTGACACGTTTCGCGCGAAATTCAAAACCACAGCATAGGCATTCTACACCTGTCTTATGGAGTAGCGCGCTCAAAATGTGCGAAGATTGCTTCCCAAAGAACGGTTGTATCCTCACGCTACGAGGCAAACCAATCTTGAAAACTTGGAAGATCGCTTCCAAGACTGGTTCAACTGTTCTCACTATGCATTAAACTAGTTTCCAGCAAACTAGTTTTAGGAAAGTAGTGAGAATGGTGTCATAGATCCACAATGTGCTGCAATTAACCAAAGTGAGATATATGGATACCTGACAAGAATTCAGTCCGAAATACTGACTTGTGCGCTGTAAAAGGCTAGTCTGCGGGCACAGACCCTGATTGAAACTCTGATTAACAAGTGGGTCTCCACCCAAAGACTAGCACAGACAAAACTTGCTGAGGGCCTTCAGTACACAAGGCACGAGTTGTCTGCAATTCAGACCCTTAACTCAGTAGAAGGGTTTGCACACCGGACTAGTAAAAGGCGGGCTGATAATATCCAAGTCCTCTGAAAGTACATCTAGAAATGCTATCATATGTTATGCACTATAGAAAGACCGTTATTACTCAAAATTCTTTATTTGTGTGTGTGTACTAAAATGCAACTGATTGTGTCAATTTTGTGTCCTACATGTGCATGTAAAGGCTCGGTCCCACTGCACTTACGGATGCAGAGAAGATGTAAAACAGAATGCTCAGTAGTGAGCATATTATTTACTAACAAGCTATACTTACCTATACCATCTCATCAAATTGCTATTCGTTACCCTAACTCGAATAGCCACCGGTAAAAACTCCCCGAAAAAGGCTAACTGCATTCAGGTAGCCTGGGAAACCCGTCACGGAACGAGACCCATAAAACCCGGTCTCCGCATATAAGCCTCCTCTTTCGTAGCCAAGGAGGGGCGAAGTCTGCAGGGGAGGACGGGTGGGGAGTTATAGGTAAGTATAGCTTGTTAGTAAATAATATGCTCACTACTGAGCATTCTGATTTACTACACTGCGCTATACTTACCTATACCATCTCATCAAATTGCTAGAATAGCACGGAAAAAACTGGAGGAGGGGCAGAAATGAGACCCTTTCCAGACATGATATCATAACGATAAAGAAACTGATAGACTATAAAATGGAGCAGTCTCCCAACTGGAGAAGCTACCCTAGGAATGACGGGTAAAAATAACATCAACCTCATTAATGAAATATATCAACTGGAAATAGTTTAGGAACGATTAGGACAGGACAGAACCGCCGAGGCAAAACCTGTGTCTCGGCTTATAACATCGGATAAGTAATAAGATACAAAGGTATTGGAATTGGTCCAATAGGCTGCCTGGAGAATCTCCTCTATAGAGGTACCCTGAAAAAGCGCCCAAGATGTTGCTATGCCCCGTGTATCGTGGGCTCTAATGGACCCTGATAATATGGCGTCCCCTCCACCTGACTTGATCCCCTGTACTAACCATCGGGAAATTGTAATTGGACTAACAGGGCCGTGAGGTTCTATTGAACTAATGAAAAGTTGGTGGGAAGTGCGAATATATTTAGTCCTATCAATGTACCACTTCAAGGCACGTACAGGACACCATAACCTATCTTCGGAAACTGACGAGAGATTGTTAATGGCTGGAAGAACAATTTCACAAGGTTTAGAGCTTTCTTTTTGATTTTTAGCTAGGAAACCTGGTCTAGGGATCAGGCGGACTCTGCCCTTCT
Organism: Lytechinus variegatus; assembly: GCF_018143015.1. Lineage (NCBI taxonomy): Eukaryota > Metazoa > Echinodermata > Echinoidea > Temnopleuroida > Toxopneustidae > Lytechinus > Lytechinus variegatus. The sequence goes on along the minus strand of NC_054755.1, from coordinate 19,469,397 downwards.
CCCAACGGATATGACCCGGCCTTACCGTGAGTGCATGAAGCAAACTACGTCTTTGACCTGAAGCTATAGCCAACAAGAAGGCTGTTTTAATGGACAGATCAAGGAGGGAGCATTTATGCATGGGTTCAAAGGGGGGTTTCGCCAGGGCCCGAAGGACCCGCGGAAGGTCCCATTTGGGGAAGAGTCTTCGGCGAGGAGGATTCTGTAAGAAAAAGGATCTTGTTAGTCTGGCAAGGACAACTGAATTTGAGATAGTTTCCCCATTAGAGAAGCCTGAATGAATGGCTGCTATGGCTGACCTGTAACCCCTTATGGAGGAGACAGATAAACCTTCATCAAATAGTAGAAGTAAGAAATCTGCTATCTTACCTAAAGAGGCAGAGGTTGGATCAATCTGTAAACTGTCACACCACCGGAAGTATCTCTGGAGTCTAGAATCATAAGTGTTCCTGGTGGAGGATCGCAGGAATCTAGAGGCCATGTCTGCAGCTCTCTCCGAAAGGCCCGCTTTAGTTGCTGATTTCCTGAGATGGGCCAGAGTGTTAGGCAAAGTCTTTCCGGGTTCGGGTAATAAGTGTCCGTCCCGGGTTGTTTTAGGAGGTCCACCAGTGGGGGTAGTCTTTTGGGAGTCCCCACTAGGAGATCTGTAAGTGTTGTGAACCATGGTCTCCTCGGCCACCAAGGTGCGATGAGGAGAACGTAAGCTTCTTCCTTCCTCACTTTCTCCAGCACTTGAGGTATTATGGGAAAGGGCGGAAAGGCGTAACCCAGGATCCCCTTCCAAGGGATTGTTAGGGAGTCTGTCGCAAAGGCTAAGGGATCTTGATGTTTCGTGCAATAAGTCGGGAGCTGCTTGTTCAGGGCTGATGCAAATAAGTCTATCTGAGGCTGGTCGCCCTGACTGAAGATTCTCTCCACTATGGTGAGATTGAGTTGCCATTCTGATGGGAGATAACTTCCCCGAGAGAGGAAGTCTGCAATGTAATTTTCTTTCCCTGGGATGTGGCAAGCCTTTAGGGTTATGTGATTGTTCTGGCACCATGCTAGAATTTCCAATGTTAGGAAGCAAAGAGTAGATGACCTTGTCCCTCCTTCCCTGTTTCTGTAGGAGACCACTGTGCTGTTGTCTGATTTTACCAGAATGCACTGGTTGGCAACTTGGGGGAGGAAGGCAAGTAGAGCCAGTTGAACCGCCTTCATTTCTAGAACATTGATATGCTGTGCTGAATCTCTTTCTTGCCATTGGCCGGAGGCTTTGAATTTCCCCATGTGTGCTCCCCAACCCAGCTTTGAAGCATCGGTCGTTAGGGTGAGGTTTGGTTTTGGGTTCTGAGTTTGCTTCCCTTGGTTCAGAAATCGACATGCTGACCACAGATGAATTGCATGCATCATCGCATCTGTCATGGGAACAAGATGGTCCCTGGGGTGAATTCTGGGCCTGAAGTGTCTCAGGAAGTGCAGTTGGAGTGGCCTCATATGTCGTCTGCACTGCGGGATTAGATCCACTAGGCTTGCTAATAGACCGAGGAAAATTTGCCAAGTTCTGGCTGGCGAGCATGAGTTTGAGTAGAGCTCTGCACCTACTGACTGGATCTTCTTTATTCTGTGAGGGGAAGGGCGAACTATTAAGTTTGGGATGGATATTATCGCCCCTAGAAACTCTGGTGATCTTGTTGGTGTGAACCTTGATTTTTCTTTGTTGATCAGAAAACCTAGATCCGAAGCTAGCTTTCGGACAACGCTTACGTTGTAGGCAAGAGAGGTCCTGGAAGGGCCGAGGAGGAGCCAGTCGTCCAGGTAACAGAAGATAGTAATGCCTCGCCTTCTTAACTCTGCGGCGAGGACTCTCACCAGTCGGGAAAAAATCCTTGGGGCAGGCTTTAGGCCGAACGGAAGGGCTATGAACTGATAACAAACGTCTCCTACTTTGAAGCCCAGAAACTTGCAGGCCTCTGGGGCTATAGGAACATGATAATAAGCGTCTTTGAGGTCTATAGTGACTGCCCATTGATTGGGTTTTATCAGAGGTAGGATGGTTGAAAGGGACTCCATTCTGAATGTTTGATCTGGGAGGAGTTTGTTTATCTTCTTTAGGTTGATTATCATGCGAAAACCCCCGGAGCGTTTCTTTACCAGGAAAACGGGGGAGAGGATGAGGGACTTGTGGTCTGGGACTGTTATGATAGCTCCTTTGTGGAGTAGAGACTGTATTTCTGATTGGAGAGCCTCTCGGCGTGAAGGATCCCTTGGTATGGGGGTCTGTTGTCGAAAATGGGAAGGATGAATTACTCTTGGGAAATTTGGATTGTATCCCGACCTTAGTATCTCTAGAACAAATTTGTCTTTGGTTATCTTTTCCCAGTTCTGTAAGCAAAGAAAAAGTCTTCCCCCTACTGGGACTTGCTGAAGGTGGGGAATGACTAGTGTTTGATTGTCAAAAGTCCCGGTTTTGAGTGGGGGCCCTAAATTCGGTGTGCTGAAAGTGGGCCTGGCGGCCCCGACCTCCACCCCGAGGTTTCCTATGACTTTCCCCGCGGCCCCTTTCAATCCTGGCGTCAACACCAGAGCGAGGGAAGGAGAGGGATGACCCCTTATGTTCATTGTAGGCCTGGGGCTGGGGTCTGGAGCTAGAGCTAGCAAAGGGGGGTCTCTGGGCCTGGCCCTGTCTAGCATTAGCGGTGCCTGGCGGGCTAGGTCTACTCGAAGAGAGCCTATAAAAAGTCTTGTCAGCTGTGGTGCTGGCTGAAATAGACTTATCCAAAACATCTTGAAAATGTCCATGAAATAAGTCCTTACCTTCACAAGGGAGCTTATTGAGCAGTCTTGCTGCCTCTTTTTCAATTTTGAGGGCATCTAAAACTTTGGCTCTTCTTGCCCTCGAGCATAGTAGAGTTGATCTTGCTGCTTGCTCATACTGGAGATCAGCAATCTTTGTGAGTGATTCTAACAATAAGTTTTTGTCACCGGTAGAGACTCCAAGCCGCTCAGCCTCACTAAGAGCGGTTAACAGGCACCCCTGGTACATCGCGAGTCTCATACTGCTCCGGGCGGCCGCGTCCAGCGATGCAAGCTGATAGTCGGCTGAGCGGTAGCTTGAGCTGCGGAGAGGGTTACGGCCCGATCTAGACTTCCTCGCTCCCGCATCCCCGACACGGAAAGCAACGTCCGGGACTGAAGGTGTGCACAAAAAATCCTCAAAGTCTTGAGCGGCAAATCGATAATCCCTCGACACTTCTTTACTGATCGGTTTAAGCCGAGAGTGTTGCTTATCTAGGCCCCGAAAGCAGGATTTATACGGGGCATCCATCTTGATCGCCGGACTAACTTCGTCCGAACGAGTAAGGGACGAGTTCAGGCGGAAGATTGACTTCTCTCGCTCAGTTTCGCTACTAGTATTGTCTTCGGCCCGAAGTTGAGGGCAGTATTTAGTCAAGATCAGGGCTGACTGATGCCTGTTCCCACTAGCCGGAGTATCGCGTTCGTGTAAGTCAGAACTCTCTCGTACCCCCAATGGTGATTGTCCTCGTTCGAATCCCATATGCTGGGCAGCTTGGAGGGAATGCGCGGGGCTGCTATTAGAATTAGATGGTGAGAAATCGCCCCAATCTCTTCTGCGAGATGTAACAGGTCGGTGGTAATCAAATTCCGAATCAGATTCTCCCACAATGGAAAATACTTTTTCTCTACGGCTAATACGAGGCGAGTTATCATTAGCCCCCACTCTGCGACCGTTACGAGGCGATCTAGACCTCTCTCTACGTCTAGAATGAGTCGAGTCTTCATTAGACCGTTGTCTCGGGCGACTTTGTCTATTACTTGCCGGGCTGGCGGTAAGCAAATCCAGAGGGTCGGGGTCTGGAAGGGTCGATGGCGGCGCCCGCTGGGGAAGGGCCGCCTGCAAGGCTTGCAAGATCCAACTAGCCGCCTCGGCGGGGTCTGGCAATGAATGGACTGACCTGTCACAATCCTGGGCCAGTCGGCTCTTTTTCTGAATTACAGGGGGTTGTAGTGGGTCAAGACTTTGAGTCTGATTGTCATGAGAACACGAGTGGTCATCGCGAGGCCTCTTCTTGCCCGTCCTATTCTTTGATGAGGAGCTACCCCGATCGGAAGGAGTGTAAACAGTCTCTTCCGATTTATCCATACCCTTGTCTACCTCCCGCCTATGGGACTGGGTGTCTGATTGTGTAGAGGTATTAGCCGGCGTTGTCTTGGCCGGGTTATTAGTGTTAGGATTCTTGTTCTTCGGCTTTGTCTTGGCCGCCTTATCATTATTTTTCGGCTTTGTCTTGGCCGAAATATTGACCCTCGGCTTTGTCTTGACCGAGTTATTCTCCCCTTGATTGAGATTTGGGGAGGCTTGGGAATTAATGTTCATGTCAGTTATTTCTTCAGACATCGTGATTCAAAAGAAAAACACTGAAGCGCGGTGGCTAAACGTTTACTCAGCGACGTCGCGGTAACGAAAGAGGAGGCTTATATGCGGAGACCGGGTTTTATGGGTCTCGTTCCGTGACGGGTTTCCCAGGCTACCTGAATGCAGTTAGCCTTTTTCGGGGAGTTTTTACCGGTGGCTATTCGAGTTAGGGTAACGAATAGCAATTTGATGAGATGGTATAGGTAAGTATAGCGCAGTGTAGTAAATCGTAAAAAAATCTTGCCATCAATTGGAAAAACGTCAAGTATTCGTTGTGTACTTTTTGCATACGAGTTTCATAGGCTCTATATCCATCTGGCATCCATCCACTGTGATTTGATTCTTCGCCCATTTTGCCCATTGTCTGGAGTGGATGAAAACGGATGGAGCAACGGTGAAATTTTGCTTGTCCGCTGTATCCGTTATGAATACGTTTTGTGTCCGTCGGCCAGTGGGACGAAGCCATAACAGACTGGTTCTTTCCTCTATAGGAAGTCTGGTGAATTGATGCACATTGCATTACATGTAAGGGTGAATTTTAGAGTTAGCTTGCACTTTATTCTTTATTTCTCCAACATTGAGGAGCACTCCAGAAGACTGTGCTCGCCAGACTTCTATTACACAGGTATCTGGGGGGCAAACTGGCGGGTGTTACTAACTGCTGCTCGAGTGCTAGCGCTCGCTCTGTCTCTCGAAGTGCTTTCAGACCGACTCGAAAACTGAGAACATCAGGGGATTGTTTCACTATAAAAGAATCGAGTGTGACTCAATGGCCCGAATTCACAAAGGTGGTTTTGAAAACCCACGGATGACTTCATGGTTTATGCAGATGTCCTGTATAAATTACGCTTAATTTAGCGCGTATTGCACGCGTGTATACAACTGGCCAATGCTGATGTGCGCTTTTGTCAGTGGGCCAAATTGACGCCTGTTACCATGGTTAGATACGCTATTTTATTCACGAGTCCGCTGTTTGAAGAGTGGACTCATCAATTAAAAAAAGTGGAAGCGTAAAGTCATTCGTATCTTACGAAGAGCTTTATGAAACACCCACTGGATGTGTGTTTCATAAAGCTGTTCGTAAGTTTGGAGCGACTTTAAGAACGACTGGTAATCCTTTTTTTGGGTACATGGTATGTTCATTGGCGATGGTTATAAGCGTGTACGAAAGGATTACCAGTCGTTCTCAAAGTCGAACTCATGAAAAGCTTTATAAAATGGCCCCTAGGTATTTTGGGCAGTCAGTTATGAAAGAAAATTAATATTCCTGATACCTGCTTAATAGTAGGTACTTGTCAAAATAATGAGAAATTTCGCAGGGAGTTTTCTGAGGTCACAGGTATAGTGGCAGTGTGACAGCAAACTATGAAAACTTTCCCATTCAGCTATTACAGCTAGATGCTGAGCTAGTGATTTTGAATTGCACACCCAATCTGCTACTCAGTCCATATATTACGCACATCATAACTTCAAGTACTTAAAGGTCAAGTCCACCTCAGAAAAAAATTTGATTTGAATCAATAGAGAAAAATCAGACAAGCACAATGCTGAAAATTTCATCAAAATTGGATGTAAAATAAGAAAGTTATGACATTTCAAAGTTTCGCTTATTTTCAACAAAATAGTTATACGAACGAGCCAGTTACATCCAAATGAGAGAGTCGATGATGTCACTCACTCACTATTTCTTTTGTTTTTTATTGTTTGAATTATACAATATTTCAATTTTTACGAATTTGACGATTAGGACCTCCTTGCCTGAAGCACAAAATGTTAAAATAATGGAATTCCACCTGTTCAGGGAGGAATGAAACTTCATTTCACATGACAATGACGAGAAAATAGAAATATTTCATATTTCATATAATAAAATACAAAAGAAATAGTGAGTGATGTCATCAACTCTCTCATTTGATTGTAATTGGCTCGTTCATATAACTATTTTGTTGAAAATAAGCGAAACTTTAAAATGCTATAACTTTCTTATTTTACATCCGATTTTGATGAAATTTTCAGTGTTATGCTTGTTGAATTTTTCTCTTTTTATTCAAATCAAGTTTTTGTTGGGGTGGACTTGTCCTTTAACTAAAAAGGGATATGGTTTGGGTGGGTATGAATTGGAAAAGAATAGTAGGGAATTTCGAGACCAGAGGCCTGTTTCACAAAGCCTAACACCTATTGTAACTTTTCCATTGTTGCAACGACCATGGAAACCTTGAATGTGATAGGCTACTGAGCCATGCTACCATGGTAATAATACTCTACTTTTACTTATAGATAAATATCATTACTGTACATGCCTCAATTTATTTCGTCTGTATAAGTTCATTGTACTTTGTTCTGTTGAAAATGAAACAAAATAAATTGAATTGAATAATATTCCGCATTTATATAGCGCTTAACACATCTGAACGACATCTCTAAGCGCTTCACAGATATATTATTACCTGGTCATCGGATCCTTGCATACCTGCATACAATGTACATATGCACCTTCTCCACTCCCTGGGCAGCATTCCAACACGAGATCCAAGACTCAATTGCCAGGCATACTACATAGGTTTTTGCATCCTACCGGGTACCCATTTAACACCTGGGTGGAGAGTGGCAAATTGTGGATTAACGCCTTGCCAAAGGACGCCAGACCGCGTTGGGATTTGAACACGCAACCCTCTCTTTACAAGGCGAGAGTCAGAACCACTACACCACGGCTCCTCCATGGTAGTTGAAATAATAGCATTGTTATAATACATGTAGTTGTAACTTTTTTATGAAACAGGTCCCTGAGGCAGTTCCTGCCAATTTAGGTATTTTGGTGGTTGGGTTGGTTTGATAGCATTTTCTCTCTCCTCTGTATCTCTCGTTGGCAAATTGTGGATTAACGCCTTGCCAAAGGACGCCAGACCGCGTTGGGATTTGAACACGCAACCCTCTGTTTACAAGGCGAGAGTCAGAACCACTACACCACGGCTCCTCCATGGTAGTTGAAATAATAGCATTGTTATAATACATGTAGTTGTAACTTTTTTATGAAACAGGTCCCTGAGGCAGTTCCTGCCAATTTAGGTATTTTGGTGGTTGGGTTGGTTTGATAGCATTTTCTCTCTCCTCTGTATCTCTCGCTTTTTTTTCTCCTTCTAAGACAAAATAGGAGGAGGAAAATCGATAGCATTCACCCAAGCTGGATGCGAAGCTGTTGAACCCCAAAGCACTTTCTACTATGGTAAGGGTGCCTGAGTTGAGTCTGCCGACAACCTTCCTCTATCTTTTATAGAGTTATGTTCTTCTCGAAACGGCGCTGCTTAAAGATCCTAACCATTGGGAATACGACTATGTATGGACTAGCTGAAAATAAC